>NC_091817.1:47443124-47753124 GCF_041296235.1 Equus asinus | reverse complement strand
ACACAGCCAAGGGACAAAGTCGAAATTCAGGGGCATCAGCTCAAGCATGCACCTCGTATGCCTCGCTAAGTAACAAATCATGACTGTGTCTATTTTTACCTAATCTTCGCCATTCCCGGTGGTGAAAGAGCTGCGACAATTGAGGAAGTGCTGGGTGGACTTTTTTTTCTTCTTAATCAAAGTGCGAAACTTTCCTTTAAGATTCCAGCTTCTGAGAGAGCGCGCTGAGGGGGCCCATGGAGCTGCAGCCCCTCCGAGAACTGGTCCTCCACTCAGCCCTCCCGACGTGAGGCTGGGGGACGGCGGCCGGGTCCCCGTGGGCCCAGCGTCGGGGGCCCTGAGAGCCGTGTGTTGTGACATCCCCAGGGTGGGTCGGGCACGCTGTTAGGGCTCAGGGTTGGTTTTTCAGATCGCCCTTGAAGACTCTCGCCCAGAGTCCTTCTTTCATAATGCGGCTCGGAACATTCCCACAAACCGTCACGAAGTATTTTGGGCGACACATTTCTATAACTGTAAGCCTCTTTAAAACAATTTTTTTTTTCAGTTTTGCCCTTTTGCAAAATAACTGTTTTTATACAGACTCAGAAGCTCTTTCAGAGTTAGTCTCGGCCGGCACTGCGCCTGCACGTGGCATTGAAGAGAAAGCGGGGACCAAGGGCTCAATTCCTCTGCTCCCAACCCAGGGGTCTCGTTGCGGAGGGTAAGCCCACAGCCGCAGAGCCACCTCCTCTCCTCGGAAGCTTCATGCTGAGCCTCCGAGGGAAGGACGCTGGAGCCTGTGTCAGCCCAGTTTCTCCTCTGTAACGGGGAAAGGCGTCACCATTTGAAAGCAAGCAGGAGAATAAGGCGTCGGACTGAAACGCAGCCGGTGGGAGTCCCAGACATGGGGCTCGTCCAAAGCAGGCCCCTTGCACTACAAAAGCGGCCACGGTGACACGGTCAGCGCTCCTCCCTCTGCGGAATCCAGACCCTGCGAGGCTCAGGGCCGTGCACTTAGTGTCAGCCTATTTTTGTAAAAACAAAACAGGTACACACACCCAGGAGGGATCCTGGCAAACCGGCAGCATGGACCACCCCTGGCTTGGAAATTCAAGGAGCGGGGAAGCTTCCTCTTTTTCACTTTTACTACATTTCTCTGTCGTTTAAGTTTTTCGGCAATACCTGTATATTTCTTGTGTGTGTTTCTTACGTTTGTGTGTGTTTTCCCTTAAAAAAAAACAATAAAGGGAAAATGTTATCGTACACCCAGTGCACACAAGATGCTGGATCGGATGCTGAATATCATGCAAAAGCGAGAAGTGGTAGCAAAAGTAGCGATTATTGTTTACCGAGCGTTTGCTCCGCGCCCAGCACCTTCATAAGCGCTTTGCCTGCGTGGCCTCATTTGATCCCTACACGGCTCTCGGAATCGGGTCCTCCCGTTCTGCCCATTTTACAGAGGAGGAACGCGTGTGAAGCTGTTCCTCCGGAGTCACCAGCGTCCACGGCAGAGGGTGGGGGCAGGGTTTGAACTGGGGGACCCCCATCTCAACACTGTGACCCAGCAGACGTGCAGCGGGGAAGGACGCAGAGAGCGGGAAGACGGGTGAGAAGGGGGAGCTGAGGCCACGCCAGGAGCAGGAAGGTGTGGGGCGGCGGCCGCGGTGAACCAGGGGTCTGGCCAACGACTGGATGTTGCCAAGGGGGAGGGAAGGAAACCAAGAGGAGGGGCGTTCAAGCCCTGGAGATGCATTTGGATGAAGGGGCGAGTTCCCGTGGTTACGCAGGGGCACCCACTGCAGCCACAGCTTTGAGATTCTCGGTTCTTTATGAGATAGTCCAATTTTTTGAAAACCACTCTTCTACATCTGTTTACACTTCACCCTGTCCATACAGGGATATCGAACAGACAAGGTTCAAGAAAGATTTCCTGTCGGGCCAGCCCAGTGGTGTAGCAGTTAAGTTTGTGTTCTCTACTCCAGTGGTCCTGGGTTCACTGGTTCGGATCCCGGCCACAGACATACGCACCACTTATCAAGCCATGCAGTGGCAGCATCCCACATATAAAGCAGAGGAAGATGGGCACAGATGTGAGCTCAGGGCCAGCCTTCCTCAGCAAAAAGAGGAGGATCGGCGGTAGATGTTAGCTCAGGGCTAATCTTCCTCATAAAAAAAAAAAAAAAGAAAGAAAGATTTCCTTTAAGCCTTCAATAATTTGAGACAGGCCACAGAGCGAGGCAAGCCCTCTGCTGAGACCCGTGACAACCTAGCGCCGGAGACAGCACCAGCAGGGTATCAGATCTCAAGCCAGTGAGTGTCAGGAAGAAGGTTTTAAAGCACAGTTTGCGTGTCATAAAACTCAGGGACTCGAGTGATGGCCGCACGGAAGCAGTGTTCCATAAACTCTTCAGAGAAAGTGACTCAGGAGGAGGTTTCCTTACAGGAGCAGGTTTTGAACACTTACAAATTTGGTTTGTTTGGGAAACAGATGTCATCCAGAAATTTGGTTTGAGAGTGTTTGATTCCATGTCATTGGTTTTCTTAGTGACTTTGTTTTTCCAACTGCAGTTTAGCAATCCAGGTATTTTTGAGGAACACAACTGCATGGCTGGCAAGAGATGACATCACTGACTTTTCAAGGCCAGTGGATTGGGTTTGAAGAAGGGTTGCCACGTACAGTGGTGCAGTTTGTGCACTGCACAAAGCACATGACTTTCAAGTAGAACTAAAACTACAGGCTGTGTGCTGCCCAGTCTGAAGCAAAGGGCTCCTTTTTCTTTGAACAAAAGGCATAGCAGTCAGCTTGCCACACCCTAGGCCTGCAGGTCTGCATTAGCCCAGAGGGGGTGTCTTTTTCTAACCCATCTTCCCAGTCAGGGCGCCTTTTTCCCTTCTCACACAAGACTGCCATGTAGGCCAGCTGGCCGTGGCTCTAGACTGGGAGAGCCAACGGAGTGAGGGAAGGTGCAAGTCTACCCATTGAGGAGCACCTCTATGTCAAGGTCAGAAGCAGGCAGGGCAGCCCAAGGTGTGGTCTGATAAAGAGAAAGAAATGAGGCGCTTTTATGAGTTCAGTTTGCAGCGAGTGTGGAACTTTTGTGAGCCCCTCACCTTGAGGCTGGCCGCGGGCCCTTTGTTAAACATTGACCAAGATGGATGGCAACGCCAGCCTGAGGTTCCCTTCAAAGCTGCACCTGCAGTCCTGCGTCTGCAAGGGACCACGGGGTTGAGGGGGACCCACACGGGCAGGGCCTCCGCCTCCGGCCGGCACATTTTAGCTACACAGCCCTCATGCCTGCTGGTCTCAAATCCCTTGGTCAAGAGTCGGTTGGGAAGGGAAGGGCCCCTGGAATTGCCCCAAAGGCAGAGCTGGGTGGATTCGAATCACATCCAGGTGTAAATGGCTGATGCTGGAGCCTCTGAGAGCGAGGGTGACAGAGGGAGGGAGGCACCACCGGCTGCCCTAGCTGACGAAGGAGGGTCCTCCAGGGCAGAGCAGAGGGAGCGGGACACAGGGCGCCACACTGTGCCTGCACCCCGCGGGCTCAGCGCTGCCTGTCTTCCTCCGTTCGCTCCATCCCCGCGCGCTGGCCTCTGCTGTGTGCGGCCGCCGAGCCAAGGCTGGGACGGTGGAAAGGAAGACGCCGTCCTGTTCTCGGGGCTTCATCTCTAAAGCCGTGTAAAACTAGCGGACGCCTGGGGGACTCTGTGCTCTTAGCTGCGTTACCTCAGTAATCCTCACGTCATCCCCAGCCTAACTCGGAGACGTCCCTTACAGGAATGTGTGACCTGTGAAATGTTGCCCACATATCGGGTATTGAGAGGAATAAAGAGGCTTCAAAGCTTGTGCTGTGTAACGAACACTGTTGGTTTGAACGGATCCAAACTACCCCTGAACAGAAGCTGGCCCCGGGGGGTTTGATGACCGAGAAGTCGGCCGTTCCTGAGTGCCTGGAGCTCCTGGCCAAAGGCCAAAGTGGGTCCACAGGAAAGCGGGTCCCAAGTGGGGCACAGACACAGGGGCAGCAGGTCCGAGCTCGCGCGATGCAAAACCAGCCCTGCCACGGGGCTGAACTCGGGCTCCAGGGGAGACGGCCCCACTCAACGAGCGACGGGCGTGCCAAGCAGGCCCCCCGGGCTGTCCCCAGTGGACCCCACCCCAAGATCCCAGGACAGTCGGCAGAAGCTCAGAGACGCTGGTGTCGAAGAAAGACTCAGGGCAAGATCCTGCAGAGGATGCCACCGAAGAGGGCGCTGGGTGAGTGTTTCACTCCCACCCACAAGGAGCAGTCCTGACAGGGGCGACAGTAGTAGTCATCGCAGCGGTAGCGGTCACAGCAGTAAGAATGGTGACACAGCAGTGACTGTCTAATTAGCAGCAGTCATTGCAGCAGTAAAAGCAGTTATGCAGCCAGTGGAAACAGTGGGAGTAGTAACAGGAGCTGTAGAAGCAGCAAGAGTAGCAGAGACAGGAGCAGTATTGGCAGAGACAGCGGCAGCGGGAACAGAAGGAGGAGTAACGGAGGCCGTAGTAACAGGAGCTGCAGTAGTAGTAAGGGGAGAGGGCAGCAGCAGCGGTGGTAAGGGCATCAGTACTCACAAGAGTAGAAACGGTAGAAGCAGTGATAGTAGCCATAGTACTACCAGTACTGGTACTAGTAGTTGTAGTAATAGTAGATGGCAATAGTAGGAATAGTATAGAAGTACTAGTAGTAATACTAGTACTAATAACACTGGTAGTAATAGTGTTAGCAGCAGTAGTACTAGTAGTACTAGTGATAATAGTACTCATAGTAATAGTGATAGTAGTAGCCATAGTAATAGTGGGAGCAGTACTAGTAGTAATAGTGAGCGTAGTACTGGTAGCAATAGCAATAGTAGCTGTGGTAGTAAAAGTAATGATAATACTAGTAGTAGTAGTAATAGTAGTAGCAACAGTGATAGTAGTAGTGGTGGTAATAGTCATGGTAGTACTAGTGGTAGTAGTAATAGTAGTAGTAGCAACAGTGGTAGTAGTAGTGGTGGTAATAGTCATGGTAGTACTAGTGGTAGTAGTAATAGTAGTAGTAGCAACAGTGGTAGTAGTAGTGGTGGTAATAGTCATGGTAGTACTAGTGGTAGTAGTAATAGTAGTAGTAGCAACAGTGGTAGTAGTAGTGGTGGTAATAGTCATGGTAGTACTAGTGGTAGTAGTAATAGTAGTAGTAGCAACAGTGGTAGTAGTAGTGGCGGTAATAGTCATGGTAGTACTAGTGGTAGTAGTAATAGTAGTAGTAGCAACAGTGGTAGTAGTAGTGGTGGTAATAGTCATGGTAGTACTAGTGGTAGTAGTAATAGTAGTAGTAGCAACAGTGGTAGTAGTAGTGGTGGTAATAGTCATGGTAGTACTAGTGGTAGTAGTAATAGTAGTAGCAACAGTGATAGTAGTAGTGGTGGTAATAGTCATGGTAGTACTAGTGGTAGTAGTAATAGTAGTAGCAACAGTGATAGTAGTAGTGGTGGTAATAGTCATGGTAGCACTAGTGGTAGTAGTAATAGTAGTAGTAGCAACAGTGGTAGTAGTAGTGGTGGTAATAGTCATGGTAGTACTAGTGGTAGTAGTAATAGTAGTAGTAGCAACAGTGGTAGTAGTAGTGGTGGTAATAGTCATGGTAGTACTAGTGGTAGTAGTAATAGTAGTAGTAGCAACAGTGGTAGTAGTAGTGGCGGTAATAGTCATGGTAGTACTAGTGGTAGTAGTAATAGTAGTAGTAGCAACAGTGGTAGTAGTAGTGGTGGTAATAGTCATGGTAGTACTAGTGGTAGTAGTAATAGTAGTAGTAGCAACAGTGGTAGTAGTAGTGGTGGTAATAGTCATGGTAGTACTAGTGGTAGTAGTAATAGTAGTAGCAACAGTGATAGTAGTAGTGGTGGTAATAGTCATGGTAGTACTAGTGGTAGTAGTAATAGTAGTAGCAACAGTGATAGTAGTAGTGGTGGTAATAGTCATGGTAGCACTAGTGGTAGTAGTAATAGTAGTAGTAGCAACAGTGGTAGTAGTAGTGGTGGTAATAGTCATGGTAGTACTAGTGGTAGTAGTAATAGTAGTAGTAGCAACAGTGGTAGTAGTAGTGGTGGTAATAGTCATGGTAGTACTAGTGGTAGTAGTGCTGGTAGTAGTAGCAACAGTGGTAGTAGTAGTGGTGGTAATAGTCATGGTAGTACTAGTGGTAGTAGTAATAGTAGTAGTAGCAACAGTGGTAGTAGTAGTGGTGGTAATGGGAATGGTAGTACCAGTGGTAGTAGTGCTGGTAGTGCTAGTCGTAACAGCAGTAGTAGCGATGGTAGTGCTAACCCTCTTAGAAGCAGCAATCACAGCTGGAGGAGGAGCTCGCCTGCGCCAGGGGCTGTGCTAAGTGTCTTCTGTGTTAATCCATTTAATCCTCATGACACTATGTGAGAGGTACTTGCCCTGCTCTCATTACACAGATAAGGAAACTGAGGCACGGGCATGTTAAGTAACTCACCCAAGGTCACCCAAAAAGCGTCAGGGGCCGGAACGTGAGCCCACACCTGCACGTTCTTAACCGGTGACCACCCCTGAGCTGGGGGACCACAGACCTTCCCGGGACCGTGGGGGGCGGTGCTGAAGCCATCTGGGCGTAACCCCTACATGCGTGCCCACCTGCCGCGGGCCCAGCATCACTCGGGCCCAGCGCCCCAGCCTCGGGAAGCTTGTGCTTGGTGGGAGACAGGCTGGACAACAGCACGAATCCTCAGAGAGTGCGAGGGGCTGAGGGGTACGGAGGGCGCTGAGGGCGGGCCTCCCGGTGGGCGAGGCCAGGGCAGGTCCCCGCAGGAGGGGACGTCTGAGCCGAGATCTGCCTGACGCAGGGGCGGCCACGTGCAGTTCCAGGGGCAGAGCCCTCCTGGCCGAGGAAGCAGCTGGTGCCAGCACTGCGAGGCCGGAGGAAGCCTGGCAAGCTCAGGGCAGAGTGCGATGGGGGAGGTGGCCCAAGCCCTTCCCACAGCCCTGGAGAGGAAAGCTTTCCCATTAAAATGCTTTTGAAAAAATACACAAAAAACAAAAACACCATTCATAACCTCACCGCTTTTATAATTATATAAAGCTGTGAAAATGCCCCATCTGCCCTTCTGTTCCCCAGTCAAAGCTGGAGAATTAATTGGCAGAGAAAGCAGGCTTTCAAAGAGTATAAACCATTTGCGTCGATGTGAGATGCCCCAGATGTCCGTCTGCCTCGCTCTCTTGAAGGCTTGGACCGTCCCCTCCTTGGCAGCTCCCAGCTGGCCCATCTCTGGCAGCACAACAAACCGCCAGGGCCCAAGAGCACACGCAACAAGAAGGTTAGAACTGTGCATAAACGGAGATTAATAGGCTCTGAGCAACCGTGGAGGTCCTTCCTCCTGAGCGCAGGGCAAGGGCTCGGGCACCTGGTCTTCAGGTCACACATGGGGATCTGAGGCTTTTTGTCTTCATTTTGGTTTTCTCAGCTACGTTTTGAGAAGGTGGGAATTTCTTGACCCCTGACTTCCAGCTTTACAGTGTTGGCACAGTGACAAATGAGCCCCAATACGAAAAGGAAGGTGATCACTGGAGCCAGGAGGAGCCAGAGCGACTTAGCGAAAATTGCGGGACCACACAGAGCAGAAGACCCCAAGGACACTCAGAATGACCCCGGGATGACACGAGCCCCTCTAGCAAGGGATCCACTGCTCTATCACAGGAAAGAGCTGCTTTCAGGACAAGGTGGAAATGGGTTTGATGGCACGGTGAAAAGTCAGTTCTGAGGGTGCATTTCAGCATGCCCGAGGGCCAGATTCCAACCACAAAGGCAAAGAAAACCCAAAAGTCATGAAATGACCCAGCCAGGGAAGATGCCGTGGGGCAGCAGAGACTCTCCTATTTTAGGTAATTTCTTAAAAGAGCAGAAGTAATTATGGGCTGTCCCCTCCTCAGAGGTGTGAGGTCTCTCTTCTCACCTTCTCATATCTGGTTCCTGTCCTCACCTCGTTTCTCTCTCTCCCCCCCCCGCCGAATAATCACTACGATGCAGCTAAAACCAAACGCTCTTTCTGATGTCTCTTTTGTCAAATTCCACTGAACCTCACTCACTCATTCCGAAAAAATGTCTAGATACTTTATTCTGATTCTATTTTATGTCATTTTTGAAACATAAACCCCTCGACAGAGTACTGTGTAATACATAAGAGAAACTCAGACATAATTTTTAAAGAAGCGTGTGGTTCTTGAACCTCAGTCTCGGGTGCAGAGAGCCGACGGCCGCGGCATCACAGCGAATGCGCCTGTGGGGCAGGGTGTGTGGGAGGTGAGATTAAAGCTGAGGTGAATCTTGGGTCCTAACCAGGACCCCGGGGGCCACCCATCTGTCACCATCGTGTTTTCTTCCCCACTGAAGTATTTGCTTTCGATCTTCCATGCATCGTGGGACAAGTCCACCTTAGAAACTGTCTTTCTTCTTTTAAGACCCACTCAAAACTTCCAGCATAATTTCCCATCAAGCCGTAAGAAGGCTAGTTCACACGCTCACTACTCAAAGCGTGGTCTGCAGCCAGCACCCTCGGGGTCCCTGGGAGCTGGTAAGAAATGCACACTCTCGGGCCCACGCCCCACAGGGCGAGGAGCATCGCTGGACTCTGCAGTTGACTCGTCCTCTCACACAACGACAGTTTCTGGAACTCATGTGACTCCCGAAGTGCCTGTCTGTTTCCCGGGGAGGAGAAAAAGTAGAAGATGCTGCGCCTGCTCCCAGTGCCCACCGCCCAGGGGAGGCCAGAGCACCCAACCCTGAAACATCGACCGGCCGCCCCAGCCAGCCCCTGCTGAAGTGCCAGAGAGGGAGAAGCAAAGGGCCCCCCGTGCCCGGGCTCCCCGGACCGCCACGACCCGGCAGCACAACCGCCTCTGGCTAGGGTAGAAGACAAAACAGACACCCCGTTTGAAGCGACATAACTGCTTCCAGGAAGCCCTTGTGTGCCCAGCCCCCCAAGACTGGATCAGCCCCCATTCCTGAAGCCGGTGATCTCAGCCTGGCATCATCTGAGGAGACTGTTTCAACACGGATGCGCAGGGCCCTCCCCTTGTTAGTAGAATTGGGGTCTCTCGAGGTGGGTCCCCACATCCGTATCTTAGCAGCTTCCAGGTGGGTCTACTGTGCAGCCAGGGCTGGGCGCCTCTGCACACACCTCGCTCACACCGTCTCCAGTTTACATCTGCTCTGTCCTCCGTGGACGCGTCCCACCCCACCAGGTTGGACAGCCCCACTGTTGTCCCATGGCACCCAGTTCTTAGCCACTTAATATGATTTTCTGGTAATCTACCGCCCCACTAGACGGAGCTCCTGCAGGGCGAGGGCTGTGTCTGGTTTGCTGTGTGTTCCTAGAGCTCAGCACATAGATGTTCTCGTTACATGCATGTGGAATTGAAATCAACAGCCAGGTGTGAGTGCAAGCGCCTGGTGCCACTCCACGCTTCTTCACTGCCTTGCCCAGTCCCCATGATGCCCAGCCTGCTCCTCCACCCCTTTGCTCTTGTCTGCCCACAGCTGGCACCCTAGACCCTTAGCAGGGCCATCCCTACCTCCCTTGCCCAAGGCAGGTGCCCCAGCCCAGGCTTCTGAGGTCTCAGCCTTAGTGCCTGGACTATTCATCAGGTTGACCTTGGGCACCAGCTGAGACCTGGGCATCAGGTTGACCTGGGGCACCAGCTGAGACCTGGCCATCAGGTTGACCTTCAGCACCAGCTGAGACCTGGCCATCAGGTTGACCTTGGGCACCAGCTGAGACCTGGCCATCAGGTTGACCTGGGGCACCAGCTGAGACCTGGGCATCAGGTTGACCTGGGGCACCAGCTGAGACCTGGCCATCAGGTTGACCTTGGGCACCAGCTGAGACCTGGCCATCAGGTTGACCTTGGGCACCAGCTGAGACCTGGCCATCAGGTTGACCTTGGGCACCAGCTGAGACCTGGCCATCAGGTTGACCTTGGGCACCTGGGTTTCCGTCTACCTTGTTTCTGAGCCTTTTCTCCCCAGCTGGTGCTCCAATTAATGATGACTTGAGTTCCTTTCTTACTTGTTACATCTAACCCCCTTGTCTGGGGCCCTGATTTCTTCTTCTTAACTATCCCAAGGCTCCCCACTCACATGCAGCTGCAGCTGTCCCCTGGTGTTCTAGAACCCTATCTCCTACTATCAGAGCTTCCTGCGCTGACCCGCTGCCAGCACCCACACTCTTGCTTCCCCTGTTCCCCAATTCCTTTCAGCTTTGCTCCCTCTGACTGTCAGGACCCTCCTGATTTCCCCTTGATGGGCTGCCCTTTGGCCTGTGATGATCTTCCCCGCAAAGACTCTGGCCTCCTGCCTGAGTTTCCCCTGTTCCCCACCACTGCAGCTGTGTCTGGGTTCCCCCCCCCGCACCCTGAAACCCATACTTAATATCCCATTCTTAAGCTCAACAATGTTTGTTGACAGATGACACGACAGATGGATGGATAAATGGTGGATGGAAGGATGGATGGATGGATAATGATGGCTGGGGGTGGGGGGGGTGGATGGATGGATAATGATGGATGGGTGGATGATCAGGCGGATGGATTGTTAGAAAAGTGGAGGAGGAGTGGAGGATGGATAGAAAGACAAGTGAATAGATAGATGGATAAATTAATGGTGGATGGATGGATGGATGGGTGGATAGATGGATTGATGGATAGATGGATGGATAGATGATAGATAGATCGATAGATAGATCAATAGATAGATCGATAGACAGATAGATGGGGTAAATCAGTTGAACCATCTCAATCCTGAAAGTCCAACATACCTGTAGCAGAGCTTACTGGATCAACTCAAAGGGACATCTAGAAAGCTTACCAACGTGTCTAGAACCATGGTCTACAGAGAAGAATGAAAGATGGCCCCTGCCCTCACGACACTTAAAGTCTAGAGTAGGTGGGCCCCAGCCTTCCATGGGAACTGATGGACAGGCCACAGCCGAGCTGAACACCCCCCTGGCCGCAGCTAGCGCTTCCTTGCAGGTCAAACTCACTGCCAGGATGGGTTCCTTCTCTGTAAAATGGGGATGTCATTCATTGCACCTGCCTATGTCAGTGTCCTGTGGCTTCTGTAGAAAAGGACCACAAACTTGGTGGCTTGTAACAGAAACTTATTCTCTTACAGTTCTGAAAGCCGGCAGTCTGAAACCCATTTTGCTGGGCCAAAATTAAGACGTCGGCAGGGCCAGGCTTCCCCTGGTGGCCCAGGGGGAGAATCCATGTCCTCGCCTCTCCCAGTTTCTGACACTGTTCTCTTTTCTTGGCTGGTGGCCTCGTCACTCCAGTCTCTGCCTCCATGGCCATGTGGCTTTTACCTCTTCTCTGTGTCAAATCTGCCTCCCGCTCCCTCTTGGAAGGACATTTGTGATTGCGTGTAGGGCCCACCCAGATAACCCAACATACTCTCCCTGTCTCAAAAGCCTTAATTTAATCACGTCTGCAAAGTCCTTTTTTGGCCATGTAAGGTAACGGTCAGAGGCTCTGGGGGTTAGGACGTGGGTGTCTTTGAGGGGCAGCTATTCAGCCTCCCACACCACCCCACCCGCTCAGGGTAGGTTAAGTCTCGCCTGGTACATAGCAACCACTCCATAAATACTGGCTGTCTCAATGATCACAAGTGTTCAACATTGTCCTCGGGGTGCTTGTGAACCTACAAGGAGAAAAAAGAAATTGCTGTTTGTTCTGTGCGTCTAGAAAATAGACTTGCGGCTGGCTCACGCGTTTGTTTGGAACTCAGATGCAGCTGCTGTCTGGCTGGCTGGCTCTCCACTTCTCTGCGGCCACAGACCCTGTGGCCACTTCCCTGAAAAGGGTCAGTCAACACAACTCACTGAGAAACCTCACTTGGAGGAACGACTGTCCCAGTGTCGGAGGACAGACAAAGCTGAAGGCCACCAGTCACTGGGGGGTTACTGAAAGTCAAGAGAATCTGAACCAGCAAATACCAAGAAGGAGGAAAGGAACCCACTTCCAAGCAAGCTGCTGGACGCCAGAGATGTGTCATCTCGTGCCAAGACCCGGAGGCTTCCCAGGATGAGGCACTTGAGCCACAGAGGAAAATGCCATCTGGTTTCTGCCCTATGTATGACCTAAAAAAAAAATCACTTTGAGAGATGTAGGTGGGGGTAGAGAAGAGGATAAGGAAGCCTTCTGGGCTGGGAAAATTGCATGTGTTTTACAAAGTATTTTTGGTCATTTTAGAGCAACCTCTTTAACCCCTCTGAGCCTGGAAGAAATTTACTTTCTTTTCAGAGTCAAATGAATCCCAGTGAAGGATGCATCGCTGGGAAGTTTTAATAGGGCCTGGATATTAAAGATGATAGTAAGTTTCTTTGGTGTGATGACAGCAAGGGGGTTCTGAAGAAGGAAGTCTTCATTCTTAGTAGACACCCCGAACATATTTGTGTGTGGCCTGTCAACACACCTGCAACTTACTTTTAAATGGATCAACAAATATATAAACACAGATATACAAAGCAAATATGGGGAAATGGGGACAGCTGTTGAGTGCGGGTAGTGGGTAAATATTGGCATCCATCACTCTCAACTTCTCAGTATGTTTGAAAAGTTTCATAATAAAAAGTTGTGGGGGTGAGGAGAAAAGAAAGAGGGTTAAAGGAAGCTGAGAGTTCTCCTGATCATTTTTCCAAGACTCAACCTGATGCGCACGGGGACCGTCTGAGGCTGAGGGGAAGCTCCGGAGACCAGAGGCTTCGTTCCCATAGGGCTGCTGGGGTAGGGATGAAAGAGGGGGTAGGCAACGGGAGAGACAGCCCTGGCAGAGGTGCTTTCTCGGCTTTGGGACATTAGCAGAACCAGAGCCAAAATGCCCGTGGCACGGTGGGGAGCTGGGCACGTGCTGGTGAATCGCTGGACACCACTCAGTAAATCAGACGCCAGCCGAGGACCAAGCTAAGGTTGGTCAGCAGCGGGGGTGAGGGTCACAGAAGCAGCTGCTCTGAGTCTGCAATGTTTGGGGGTCTACCCTGTGCATTTTAACACAGAAGGATCAGGGACCTGGACATCCGGAGGAGACAGCCCCACAAGGCTCATGGAGTCACGGTCTTTTTGGCTGCAGTGGATAGAGAGGCCGACCACCCTCGGCCTCCCTCCCATCTCTATAATTAGTCTAACCAATCTCTCAATCCTGTCCCTCCAGAGAGATTGGTGGGGGACCGGGCACATGACCCAGTTCTGCCAATGAAATATAGGACAATGTGCCCCAGGGGGTTTCTGGGAAAAGTCTCCTCACGTCCAGGAGAGTGCCATGGGAAAGATGGTCTCTCTTCTTCCTCTGGATCCTGTCACCTGAATGGGATGCCTGGGACCGCTTCTGCCATCTTGTCACCAACCCAAGGACAAAGGCAGAGACAGAGCGCACGTGGGTCCTTGAAGACTTCTCTGAGCCATGGGACCAGCCAACCCCGAAGGCTGCCCATAACTTCCTGTTACATGAAATGATAACTGTCCTTATTCCGTAGTCTGTTGGAGTCCATTTCTGTTCCTGACACGAGACCAGGAAGCTGGACCAGGGCTAGTCCACACGGCGCCTTTTCCTGAGTCAGGAAAGATCCCCCTTCCTCCAGGAGGACACACAGCTTGGGGAGCAGGATGCAGCTGGCTTTCCAGCCCGACTTGCCCCCAACTCTGGGAACCCCCACCCAGTGAACATGCGACACGCGGTTGTAGAGGACACGTGACAAAACCCCCGAGTCCCACCTGCCAGGCTGGTCCATCTGCAGGAGAGGAGAGCTCATGCCCTCCATTTCTGGGCAAGTCTGACCTTTGAGAAGTTCAGGGTGGTGCCAAGGGGTGGGTGTAGCCCCATCCTGCAACTCCATCGGCCCTTCATGGACACTCGGTCTTGAACAGTTCACATTTCCTAGATTCTTGTTCAAAGTGCTATTTCAGGGCACCATCAAGCCCCACCCCACTTCCTTCCCAACCAGAGTGGCCCCTGAGAACCCCTTGATGGAGATCCTGGAGAGGCGGCTGCGGCCCGAGCATCTCCGAAGATGCTCCCCCTTCCGTCTGCCCTCCTCCAGACCCGAGGGCGCTAGGGGAAGAGAAGGGTGCCCGGCTCACAGTCTCTAGAAGACCTGCCTGCTCTCGGCTTAGCTGAGGACCCAAAGGTGGGTGGATACGTGTTTCCCACGAAACGTCCTCAGGAGCCAGATGTTTCCAGACTGGATCCAAGACTCCGCCCCATCGACCTCCCACAGGCCTTGGGCTCAATGACCTGGGAAGTGAGGGGGCGTTGGTGGAGCCCATGGGATGTGGGACGGGATGGAGTCCAAGGTCCAGGAGCGTATTTTGGTCTTGACCCCTGGGGCTCCATGCAAGAGGTGACCAGGGCTCGACTTCTGTTTCTCATCCTAAAAGGACACAGAGTCAGCTTCCTCTTCCGACATGCAGTGAATTCCACTGCTGGAGCACGCTGGGCCGAGGGCCCTGCTCAGGCTTCCGGAAGTTCCAGAGTTGGACCAGGCAGCAGTGGCAGCCAGGACGATCCAGCTGCCTTGACGAGCACACTCGCCGGCCGCCTTTTTTAGCCACAAACCTTCGCTGACCTTCTCCCAGCTCCAGGCGCCAGGGCATTCCACAGAGGCGGCTTAGTGTGGTGGTCAAAGATGAGAGTTTGGAGTCAGCTGGATCTAAGTTCAAGTATCAGCTGTGCCTGTTCCCAGCTGTGTGACCTTTGGCAAGTGACTTCACCTCTCTGGTCCTATTTTCCTGTCTACAAAATGGGGCTGTCAACAGTAGCTCCCTTTTGGGGCTTTTGGCAGGATTTAACACACGTGAAGCAGTTAACCCACTCCCCGGCACGTAGTAAGCACCAGTAAATGTGTCGAATTATTGGTAAGAATTCATGGCACTTTACAGTTTGCAAAGCTCTTAGGTGGCTGTTATCTCGTCGCTCTAGAGAACTGTTGCTGTGGCCTAAAAGGCAGAGCAAAGCCGTGCTGCAGCAGGAGTTCCGCTGAGCCGGCCCCATCTGCCTTGCCACCACCCTCCCGCTTTCCGGCTGCCTTAAAATCGTGGACTCGGCAGCGCATGTCCTGAGGGGCCGGTCGTCGGCCCCCGTTGAGTCTCGATGTTGATACAAACTTGCTGGATGACCTGGGGCAAGTTGCTTCCCCTTTCTGTTCCCGGTTTCTTCATCTGAAAAGGTAAAATCTGGACCATCTCCAGGGGCCCTTTCCCTTCAAGCTGCAGATATTTTTCTGGCAGGTCCGATGCCTGTGGCCTTGATTATGTTTTTAACACACTGTGTGACCCCTCTGTGCCAGACATAGGCCTGGCACTTGCAGCACGTTCTTTCTAATTCTCACAGCAAACCTTGGGAGGTAAGCCATATTATCCCCATTGTGCAGGTGGGGAAACTGAGGCTCGGAGAGGGGAAGGGACTTCTACAAGGCCACACGACGAGTGGTAGATGGGATTTGAACCTGTGTCGGTCAAACTCAGCCTTTTATCACAAGGTCGCCTTCCGGCAATGCCTCCGCGGCCAGTTCAACTTCTCCGTAAGTGACCAGACTTTCCCCTCGGCGGATAAACTTAGGATTTTACGACGCTGGTGAGACAAGGAAGACCAGACCCGAGGGTGGAAACCACAGTCCAGAATCTCCCGCAGGAAGGAGCCTCTGGGAGTCCAGCACGACTTGTTCCATAACACCCACTGCACACCTGTCCCGTGTGTCCTGTGCCAGGTGTGCAGTGACAAGAGGCCGCAAAACCCAGCCCAGCCCTGGGAGGCTCGCTGCCCAGCGACTCGCCCTGAGTCATCACACAGCTGCAACACGGCGTGATAAGAGCCTGAGGAAAGGCTTACGGGAAAATCCAGAGAGCTCCATTCAGGTCTGGCTTTCCACTGCGGCTTCCTTGAGAATTCTCCCCCTGAGGCCGTGAGCACATCTGAGCCCCACTCGGGGGAGTGTCGATGCCTCGCTCACTTCCGCATCGCCAGATCCTGAAACAACGCCTGGCGTGGAACAGGGGCTCTATAAACGTGTTCTTCGTTAGCCGGTGAATAAGAGGATGAGTAAGCGGGTGAGGGAGTCGATGGGGCACCACTGGAGTCTGGAGCATGTGCTTTACTGCAGGAGCCCCGTGGTGGTGGAGCCCGTGGTGTGTTTTATTGCCAGCAATCTTTACTCACAGACTGCAGGCGCACTCGTCAGTCACTGCAAATTCCCTGAGAGACACCTAGAACCAATTTTTCCACCTCTCCGGCCTCAGTAGATCCAAGCATTTTATATTCTACAGAGAAATCTGAATTCACTCCCCCCAGGGGTCTACAAGGCCAGTGATGCGCTCGAACAAGTTTGGACCAGCCCAATGGGACCAGCCAAGTGCATGCATCTCTCCCCAGCTCCACACATTGGTCGCTTACCCAGGCCGTGGTGGGAGCATTTGCACCGTGGAAACTGGCAAACACGTTTTTTTCTGGAGAGCCGGTTGTTCAATTTCTACCAGCATTTCTACTTGAAAAGGCCCAGCTTTCTTTGAAGTAACTGGTCTGATCTTTAAAATGTCTGTGTATTTTGCCATTCCTTCACAAAACATTATTTTTGGTTTTAACAAAACACTTTAATGACCAGTTATCTGTCTTGATCCCTTCCTCCCAAGTCTTTTATTAACATGAATGCTCTGAGAAGGCTGCCAGGGTTAGCCTGTGGCTTGACACCTCACCTGCAACTGGGTTTTCCAGTTTAAAAACAGCATCGGAAGGGAGGGGGAGATAGGTGGGGCAGAGAGGATGCTGGGGTGGTGACCCTTCTGCGTAAGATGCTAGAATGGTGGGTACATCTCATTATGTGTTTGACCCAACCCATAAAACGTGCAATGCGGAGAGTGAACCCTCATGTCAACTACGGACTCTGGGTGACGATGAACATAGGTTCATCAGTTGTAACAAACGGACCATCTGGGGGGGATGTTGATAGTTGGGGAGGCTGCGAGGGAGGTCAAGATGTGTCCGAGAACTCTCTGTACTTCCCAACCAATCTTGCTATGAACCTAAAATTGCTCTAAAAGTAAACCCAATTTTTTTAAAAAAAATTTTTAGAAGAGCATTGCATGATTTCTAGGTCCTTCCAGATCTAACAGTCCATAGGGTTTGGCTCCTTTCTTTAATTAGCACCAGTGAGAGTAGGATTTCCTTGTACTGGTTGTGGGGGGAAAAAAAACTGTGGCTGACACAGGTGCGGGCCCATTCGCCGTCAGATGACTCCCCGTGTGGTCGGAGTCGGGGAAGACGAGCCGAGGGGAGGGGGGGTTCTTCCAGAGGTCGTTTCTCCAAGTGTCTTTAGCCGCCTGCATCAGGAGCGCCTGCTGAGTTTACGAAAATGCAGACCCCGGGGCCCTGAGACCTTCGGGGTTGGAGTCCCTTGGGATGAGGCCCCTAACAAGCCCCTCATCAAGATCTCTGCTTGCAGGGGACCGTTCCACAGCCCAGCGGTCTGCGGGGGGGTGAGGAGGGCCGTCCCCAGAGCAGCAGGAGAGTGGGGACGTTGGGTGCTGTCCATCCCAACTAACAGTGAAAGTGCCCACTTCTGACTCAGACAGCCCAGGGGGCCACATACCCCAACCACCTACTGTGTCCTCGTCCACATCTTTGAGCCTCTGTGTGCTCCGCTGTAAAATGGGGATGGGGTTTAGCAGAGAGTTAAACTAGACATGCTCGAGCCCTCAGAATGTGAGGGGGCTTGGGAGCACCCCGAGCCTCCTCGCACTTGTGGGGCCTCTCACTTTCCACCCACTACTCCCTGTTTGAGTCTCATGCCAGCCTGAAACAGAGTTAGGGAGGTGCTTTACCTCGGTCAACAGAGGTGGAACGGGGGCCTGGAGGCCTTGAGAGGCTGGGCCAGCTGCTGGCAGGGACAGAGTCAGTTCCCTTTTCCCAGTGGGCCGAGAGTGACCCTGGCCACGTGACTCCTCTCCGCACCCAGCTGCCTCCCACGGAAACTGAGATGCAGTGGGGGGCCTGCCCTCGCCCTCCTGAAGGACCTTCCCAGTATTAAGAACATTATTCACCCCTAGCCGCTCACCCTGAGGGGCTTCCCGCGTGGGAACAACACCAGGGTCCTCGGAGAGAGGAACTCTCGCTGTGCCCATCGTGGAGGTGGGGACACTCCTCTGGGGGGTTTAAGCCACGTGCCCAAGGCCACCCAGACTGAAGGCGGCTGAGCCAGGACGGGGCCCAGGTCAAGCCCTGAAACATTACCCTACGTGGTTTGCCTCCTAGGTACTGGGGGCTGAGTCCACAGACTCGTTAAAATAAACCCCAGGATGCTGATTCACAAGGAAACTAACATCCACCAAGACTGAGATCCCCCTGCGTGTGCAGAGGGTTTATTGGGCTAGCTCACCTCATTGAGATGGCTGTCAGGGAGGGCAAGGCCAGGGGCTCAAGAATTAAGACTTCCTGGTATCTTGGCCCCCCTGCACCACAGGGGGCTGTGCAAACCTTTTTCCCACCTGGAAGGTCTACACCCAAGCAGAACCCAAGATTCAGGGAGGGTGAGGGACACACTCAAGAGCACACAGCAAGCTGGTGCCAGAGCGGAAGGCAGGTTGGCACTTTCCTCTGCTCATTGCCTGGGTCACACGACCCAGCAGGACCCATCCACGCGGGTTCCTGTGACAGGAGCCAAGCACAAACAAGGAGGCATGTGCTGTTCCCAGGGAAGCTGTCCTCAAGACGCGGGCACACGGGCTCACTCTCTCTCATCTGCATCAGATTCAGGATGCAGGCCTCAGAGCTGAGATCCCCCGAATCTGAGTTTGGGGTGAGTTTGGTTCAGGCCACCCCGGGGGCAGGTCAGCATCACCCAGACCACATGTGCCCTGGCTTCTAAAGTGGGCTCATCCGACCGGGGGACTGAGGGGGCCTGCACACGTTTTGCTTTGGCTGCATCCGTCCATAGGTGTAGCCTGAATGCCCCAGGACCAGGTTGTAGGACAGTGCCAGAATGCGAGCCTCTAAGGGCAAACACCTATCTTCCATCCGGGACCCTCCCCAGTGCCGACCAAGTGAACACCCAGCACGTGGTCATGTCCGAGTTTCCAGAGGCAGGAATGTGCTGGCGACAATTCCCAGATGAAGTCGCCCCGATTCCCGAGCACCTTCATAGAAGCCCAGCCATTTACCAGCACTGGGAACCGGCCACACGTCTCACACCAAGGTGCCAACCCATGTCACAACACCCGAAAACATTCCTCACCCTCTGTGTATTCGAACGTCCATCCAGCAAGTGCTGTTGAGCACCTCCTGTGTGCCGGCACCTGCAGGAAGCCAGGGACCCAGTCCTCACGACGCTCACCACCAGGCAGGATGCCACCAACTACATCAATGTCACGTGACATTGGGGGTGACAAGCGCCCCCAAGAAAAATAAAGCTGGACCACGGCAGAGAAAGTGAGGACATCCCTCTCTGAGGAGGTGACATCTGAGCTGACCCCTGGACAGAGTAAAGGAAGAGCCACATGGACAACCGGGAGAAGAATGTTCTAGAAGGAGGGAGCAGCAGCCCTGAGGTGGGACCACGCCCAACACCCCTGAGGCTAACAGAAGCCCACGTGGCTGCAGTGGAGTGAAGGTGTGGGGAGAGGAACTGGAGAAGTGACCAGGGAGTAGGTCCTACGGGCCATCCAGTAAGGCCACTCCTGGACGCTTTCCTGAGAGAGTCATTAAACAGAAACAAAAATCCATACACAGGCGTTGCGGCTTCATCTACGAGGACCAGAAACTTCCCAGCTGCTTAAACGGCCAAAGATGGTTGTGCGGATTTTGTAGCAATGAGGAAAAAGTGCATGATATAATAAGTTTAAAAAAAAAATCACTGTTCAAAATACAGTCTCACACCAGAATGGAGTTGGAGAGCTGTTGGGCTGGTGCGGGCGCGGGGTGGGGAGGCCGGGGGAACAGTTCTTTTTTTCTTTTTTCAAGTTTTATATAATGCGGTTGCTGTATTATTTTTATAATTTGAAAAAACATTAAGGGGGAAAATGTGTTCAAACCAAACCAATGGCGGAGTGAGGGGAGGCAACGAGAGAGGCTGGTTTCCCTTCCTCCTGACACCAACACCCCCATCCATGTGTCGGGTTTTTCTCACCACGGCCTTCTGGAACCCAGCCAGCCCTGGGGATGCTGTGCCCAGCCCCAAAGGGCCACATGGATCCTTAGGAATTCGAGGACCCTGCCCCCTCAGGGGCCCGCTTGCCCAGAGCACCACCAAATGTCTAGAACGGGGGAGGCACGTGTCTTACAGGACAGCTGAGAAAACCTCATCCCCGGCTGCTGCCTGACCACCCACTATTTGAGACTCATTTGGGTCCCCAGGGGTCTCCTCCTAACCCCTAATGAAGCTAATCCACCTCTGCCTCTGACCCCGATGAGCGAAACAGGCCCCCAGCCCCTCTCCTGCCATCCCCAGGCCACAGGCAAACCAGGGGCTGCTATGTCCCTGCACACACCCTCTGGGCCTGCCCACTGCCCTCAGCAGGGGGCACGAGGCCCTGAAGGGATGCACAGGGAGTCTTGTCCCCTCTCCCAGATGTCGTCCCTGATTCCACAGGTGCCAGCCACCCCAGACAGCTGCTGTTTCTGAAATGACGTGCTGCTCCCTGAGTTTGAAGCATCCTGCCTGCCCAGTTCTGTGCTCGGTTGAGCCCTTGACTCTCAGCTCAGACCTCCCTTCCTCCGTGCAGCCCCTCCTGACCTCAGTGCATCCCAGTGTTCATCCTGGGTCCTCCCACCCACCCCAGCACCCACCACAGTGAGCTGGAGGGGGAGAGCCTCTCTCTGTGCCCCCTCCCCACCCAGCCTCCTGGGAGCAAGGGCACAGAGGTGGTGATGCTGAAGGAGCCCAGGTGGACGAGAAGGGAGCAGACAGGGTGGGAGAGCTCGGGGCCAGATGAGGGGCCCAAAAGTTTCTGGGGTCCCTGGGCGGGCCCCTGCCAGGAAAGCTAAGGCATTGTGGGCCGGAGTGCGGTCACCAGCCTGGGTTGCTGGGAGAAGCCCCTCTGGCAGCCAGGAGCACAGGAAGGCAGTGGGAGTCCCCAAGCCACCAGCGGGGCGAGCCAGGCAGACCTCAGCCCAGGCCTCTGCTACCAAGAGTCCCTTTGCCTTCCATGTCCTCGTGGGGCATGACACCCGCCAGCAGGGAAGGGATCTGGTGTTTGCTAAGTGAGCCCCCCAGAAGTGCCACGCCCTGAGCCTGCACTGGCTGACCGGGTACCCATGGGGCCCGTGCACCGGGCCTGAGGGCTGCGACAGCAGCCGCAGAAAAGACTGCGGGTTTCCTGGACCAGCCTTCACGCCCAGGCTTCCAGACGACCCAAGTCTGGGCTTTTTTTTTTTTATATGAAAATTGCATATAAATTGTGTCCTCCTGTTATTAAAAAAAAAAATTGTTTATTGAAAAAATAAATTTGGAACACATGGAAAAAAAATACAGCTGAAACCCAAAATTGAACTCATTCCTACACCCACCCTCAGAAGGATCTGGAAATTTTAAAGAGAACTTGAAAAGCAATTCTCAGCCATGGCCACACATTCAAATGACCTGAGGACCTTTGAAACCACTGACGTCCCGGCCCTGCTGCCGACAGCAGACTCGGGGAGGAAGCCCGGGCCTCGCTCCAGCCTTTAGCTTCCTCGGCCAGGGAGGTGGCTGGCATCCCTGATGGGCTCCCTGTTGCGGGTCCCCAGCAAGGCCCCAAAGGCCCTTGAGAGGGCGGATCCAGATGAGCCAGGGTTTCCACCTTTCAGCGTTTGCTTTCAGACCCCTGCTGGAGTCTTGGGAGGAGAAGCATGGTCCAGAGAGAAGCCCTGAGAGAGGAAAGGGGAGACGGGAGGGCAAATCTCCTAAGACATGTCACAAGCCTGGCCAGCACCCGACCAGTGGCACGGCCGTGGGGAAGCCTCGGAGGCCGGGGTTCAGGTCTCACCGCACCACCCCCTCCCTGCGTGGCGTGGGCAGGCGGGGCCCCTGGGTCTCCAGGTCCTGACCGACACCCGGAGGTGGGAGCTCCAGGGTCTATCTCTAAGGGGCTTCCAGCGCGAGATTCTGCCTCAGTTATTGTTTTCCTGATTCCCTGGATGTCGATGCCGCACAGACACCCCATCTTGGGTGGAAACGCCACCTCGTTGAAACCTGTGCCCCACGGTTCCCGCTCGCTCCCTCCAGACCTCACCTCTCACCCAGAATGTTGCGTGAATATTGACTCTGTAGCTTTCACTCCCAAACCCACCCCAACGGACCCACAGACAGAAAACCAGTCATCAAGCAGGTGAGGGCCTCTAATTAGTGAGTCTCCAAAATTAAAAATAAAAGGCATCGAGAACCGCTCCGGCTGAGTTCCGGAGTCTTAACGGTTTCTTATTTTTGCCTCCCTCTGTGTTCCCAGCTGGTCTCGACTCAACACGCAAAGGGTCCGATTAAATGAACAGAAACTGGCCTGGAAAGGGTGTGGCGAGGTGTTTGGTTGAAGCCCATCTGTGCAGCGAGGGGGCTGGGAATGGGGGCAGCGAGGGGCCCCTCCCCCGCCTCGATGTGGTTTCTGCATCTGCTTGGGCTGCAGGAATGGGATGAAGCTCTGTGTCATGGAGAACGAAAATGCGGAAGTACATAGCCCGAGCTAGGCCTGCGGAGGCTGAAGACAGAGGAGGGTGGTCCCCTGACCTCCACCCGAATGGTCCAGGGACCTTGCTAAAGCCCTCACTCACTGCGTGGTCATAGGGCACTTAGCCACTCTGAGCCTCGGTCTCTTCATCTATGAAATGGGAACCTTGAGTAGAAAGTAGAGTGGTAGACAGTGGTCCTCTCAAAGACATCCACACCCTCATCCCCACTACTTGAGGATATGTTCCGTTACCTGGCAAAGGGGAATCACTGTTGAAGATGGAATTAACCTTGCCGATCAGCTGACTTAGAGATGGAGAAATTATCTTGGGTTACACAGGTGGGTCCAATGTCATCACAAGGGTCCTTAGAGTGGAAGAGGGAGGCAGAAGAGAGAGTCGGCGTGATGCGATGTAAGGGGGGACTCAACCTGCCATCGCTGGCTTTACAGTTGGAGGGAGGGGGTGTGACCCAGGGAACACAGGCGCCTCTAGGAGCTGGAAAGGGCCAGAAGGTGGCTTTTCCCTTAGAACCTTCAGAAGGAACACAGCTCCGCCAACATTTTATTTTAGCCCAGTGAGTCCCACGTCTCATCTCCAGAACTGTGAGAGGATACATTTGTGTTATTCTAAGCCACTAAGTTTGTGCTAATTAGTTACAGCAGCCATTGGAAACTAATTGACAGAGCTCGCAGGGTCGCGGGCATGAAACAATGTATGCACAATGTATGCACAGGCACGCTCAGCATGCTGGGTGCATGTAGCAACTCTCAGCTATTTTCATCACATGTGAGTGATTTGGGGTTTGGCGCCGACAGTCCATGGTTCCTGGGTTTCTGGCAGCCCTGAGCAGCCAGCGGGGGCACCTTCTAGAGATGGCCCTGGTCCCCATGAGCAGACCATCAGATTGTCTACTCGTGCTCCCTCGGCAGAGCTGTGCAGGTTTAAGTGGAAGGGAAGCCATGTCCTACTTTTCTTGACACCAGATCGATAATAGGTGCTTGGAGCCCTGGCAGCACCCACTTATCCATAACCTCGAGGTGGTGCCCGGGCTTCGGTGTTTTTCAAAGCTCCGTGTGTAGTTTGCATGGGCGGCCAGGACTGAGAACTGAATCTAATCTAGAAGGATTGCTGACCGAAGATCTCCACAGCAGACCTTTATTATTTAGATAGCAATAGCCATGCCAACAACAGCAATGGCCATCACCGTTTCGGAGAGGCCCCTCGGCTAAACGCTTTACACATGCTGTCTACTAAATCCTTAAATGTGAATTGTGGGTGCTAACATTAGCACCCCCACTTCACAGATGAGAACACTGAGGTTCAGGAATGTGCAGAAAGTCACCCCAAGTCACTGAGTTATTGAGGAATGGAGCCCAGATCTGAAATCGTAACCACCCGCGTTCCCATCTTTCTCTCCAGCCGAGGACCGTGAATCCCCACCCAGCTTCACACGGAGCTGCAGGGCGTGGCCAACGCCTGCCTCCTGCCGGCCCTGATGGCAGCTGTGGGGCCTAGGGAAGACGCTCCCCTCGGGTTTACAGGGACCCGGGTTTACGTTCAGACTTAGGGAGAGGGGCATAAAATTTTCCCATCGCTCACTGTGTGTGACTTCTTGGTTTGTGGCTTCCTTTGAAAACACTGTCTCCTTGAGTCGAGCTTCATCACAATGAAGATCTTCACAAAATAAACTCCACGTATTTTCCAAAAGATGCTTCATTTATAAAGGAACGGAGATCTGTTTAGTTCAGAGGACTCTATGTTTTCAGCATGTCAGGGCCCTGCAGCCAAGACCCCCAGGGGCGCGCCTGCAGGGGAACGGTTGGGTTTAGTGCTCTGGCAGCACGGGCGGACCCCCACGCAGACCCGTGGAGGAGAGGGTGTTAGAGGAGCCTGCTGTGGGCTTGGGGTTTGGGGGGGGAGGAAGCGGGGCTCACTCTCAGTTGGGCGCTGTCTGTCGGGAAGGAGGCATGCTCTGACGGGGCGTCCCCCTCGGCCTCATCTCCGGGGGTGGGGGAGCGGGCAGGGGTGAAGCTGTAGTGGGTGAGGATAGTTTTAGCTCCCTGAGGGGAAAGCTTGGCATTGTGTGGGTGGCACAGTGACCTGTTCATCCCACTTTATCGTGGTCTCGGGGTGACCCTGTCTGAGGCTGGTGTTCTGCGAGTGGGTTACACCCCACAGGAGGACACACAGCCCAGGTGTCAGGGGGCCTTTTTGGTTTCTCAAGAGTAAGAAGCATGAACCCTTTTAAAAGTACGCGACAATTCCTGCTTGCCACGCTGGCCTTTCCCCTGCGCAGGCTCTGGCTGGGTGTCTCCGGCATCGCCCTCCCCCACATCTCAGCTGGCTCATTTGTAGAATGAAGGCATGTTTTCCAATACCTTATTGCACATAACACTAGTTCCGTGGGAGCAATGGGATAAAAAGGGTTCCCTGGACCTCTGAGTTTGGGAAGCACTGGATTCTTTGCTGCAGGACTGCTCGGAGCATTTAAAAGGCTCCTGTGCCTGGTGAACTCCACAGAAAGAACTGGGGTATTTTCAAAACTTGACTACAAAACTTTTGGGGGATTTTTGTTCGGTTTTTTGAGGGGAGGCAGTGTTCTAGGGGACAGAGTTTATAAAATGCTGAAATAAAAGGGAGGCTGAAACATTCGTGTCCAAGTGATACGACATAGACTCCTGAGAAGCCGGGGAGTCCTCACAAGGAGCCCCCGCACCCCCGCACCGCCCCGCACAAACGCTCTTTCTCGCACAAGTGTACATGGTTACCTTTCAGCTGGACGACAGGCTACTGTGATTACTGAAGGACAAGTCTGTTGGCTGAAGCGTGTTGGAGGATTTGGGGCTGCATCTGATAATTAAGGAGGTTCCTGAGACACAGAGACGGAAATGTCAACCCCTCTGTGGGCCCCGCGTGGCCTGACCTCACCCCACACGCCCCGTGGCCCCGTCTCTGCCCTCCTCCGCTCCCCTCCAGCTGAAAACAGGCCTTTGGCCAGTTCTGCCAGGAGTGAGCACCTTCCTAGCACAGCCGCCCACATGCTCTCCCCTCCATCCGGGCCCCTCTTGTCGCCGCTTCACCCGTAGATGCCTGCCCCCACCCCGGGTGAGGTGAGGCCCTGCTGCGTTCCCTCATGCCTCCTTCCTACGCTCTTTTCTAGCACCTTCCACACTGTGACCTACATGAACTCCTCTCAGCAGGCAGTTAGGTCTGTTTCCACACCTAGAAACAGGTCTGTTGCAGCCACAGCTCCTGGTACCAGGCTCAGCACACCATAGGTGCTCAGTAAACATGTGTTGAGTGACTAAATGACTGTGAGGCCTCTGCAGAGTATTTTAACGCTTAAAAGGGCCCCCAAGACTCAAAAATGTTGGAAATCACAAGTCAAAAGGATACGTAAAAGTATTAACAGTCCAAAAAAAGGTATTAACGATAGGTGAGGAGGTGACAGCCAAGAGGGACGGTGTTTTCTGGGGAGAGAGAGTAATGAAGACATCCTAGAAATGTGATCCTAGAAATCCTGTGCTGCTGGTGGCAGAGCACCGTGAACACACCGACAGCCATTGACATGTACGCTCTAGATGAGTGAATTGTGTACGTGTGAACGACATCTCAAGCCGTTACAAAAAATAGGTGAGTCTGGGTAATAAATGTGAGAGCTCTCTTTGCACTCTTCTTCTCAATTTCCTGTCCATTTAAAATGATTTCCCAGTAGGTTTGGGACCTGTCAGACCGCTCTATTGCAAGTGAGCAGGACTTTGAGAATCCTCTTGGCCTCTCTCATTCAATCAACATTTACTTGCCATTTATTCTGTGCCACCCTTGTCACTGTGATGAGCACCGTACATCATTGAGTCACGCATCCCAGCAGCCCCCCTGTGAGGTAGGCCCTATCAATTGACACACTGTTCAAATGGGGAAACTGAGGCCCATGAAGGGGAGTAGCTTGCCGAAACAACCCAGCCAGTTAGTAGAGAAGGAAGGACCAAACCCAGGATGTCTGACCAGAGTCGAGACTCTTTACTTTTCAACCCGTCAGACCCAGAGACCAGAGTCAGGCTCAGGAGTCGGTTAAGGGGTGTGGGTCCAGAGGTGAGCCCTGCAGAAAAACAGGCGGGTGGTGTTTTTTCCAAGGGGGTCTAATTCGGTCTCTGGCACATGCCTTGCCCACAGCACCTGGGCCGCCTTCTGACCGGAGGGGCCGCAGAAACCTCAGCAGCTTGTGTTGCAACAGCGCGGCCCCGCCACACGGCCAAGCCGGCAGCTGCTCAGGAAGACGCAGCCTCTGGCTGCCCAGTGCAGGTGCCCGCGAGAGGGACAGGGCCACCCCAGCACGGCGCAGCGTGGACTCCAGCCTCGGGGCCCCGGGCAGCAAGATGCTGGCTCGGGCGAGGCGGGGACCCTCCCTGAGCCCTCACTGGCAGTGAGGTGAGATCCTGAAACCGAAGCACTTCCCCTTCCAACGCCAGCGAAACGTGGGACTTCCACTAACGATTCCTTTTTGGGAGGCACCCGTTCCTTAGGGCAGGACGCGGAGAGCTGGATTCAGGAAGTTGCTGGGGGTCTGCAGTTTTCAACTTCGTGTTTTCACTTTTCTTATCAGAAAGGTGGATGACTAATCCCGCGAGCTGGGCACCTTGTCACTGTGGAACTACCTTTGGGCTCCGGGTCCCCGAAACTTTACTCCTCTCTCATGTGTGTGTCAAGGTAGGGGCCTGAGCTGAAACGAAATTCAGAATGAGAAGAGCTGGAATAGAAACGAGAAGAATCGGGGACAGGAGCTGGTCACGTGGCTCCCGAGGCTGAGGCTGTCCCTCAGGACCAGGGTCTCTGCACAGAGCAGGGGCGTCCTGTACCCAGAGTCCACCCTCAGTAGAGACAGACCCAGCTTCTGGCCACGCAGACCTGGCTCCACCAACGGGCTGCTGCCTGGCACACGAAACTGCTCCTCTCTAAGCCTCAGTTCCACATCTGTAAAATCGAGCAACAATAACACCCACCCACCAGGTTATAGAGGACTAAGCACACCCATACATTGGTACCATTAATTCTAATAACTATGATTTATTGAGCACCTATTTACTCTATCAATGAAACAACATTGGCCCACACTGAAGAATCCACCCCATCATGCTCCAGTTATTCTGCTGGAAGCTGCCCCACTTCCTTCTATGGTCGTTGCAGAGATCCAGTGAGGTAGGTCTTATTATTCCTATTTTAAAGATGAGGAAACAGAGCTTATTAGGGCCAAGTGGCCTGCCCAGAGTGGATCTTGGTTTGTGGACCTGCTGCTGAAACAGCTTAGGGTCCATCTTTAGGATAAAGAGAACGAAATTCAGCACACAGCCCAGTAAAAGGCCAGTGCAGAAAGGCACACAGGAGTAGAAGCTTCATCAGCCCTGTGGCGCATTGGCGGCTGAGCCAGCGTCCCCCAAGGCTGGGCGATCCCAGAGCCTGGGCCGCAACCTCCTCCAAGTGCACGGAGACGAATGCTCCAAGCGCCGAGTGCCAGCAGAGGACGAAGTGCTGTCTTCCTGGGGCATGCAGCAAATATGTCACCCTGGGACCTTGCAGGGGAAGTAGGAGGGCAGAGGATGGAGGAGGACAGGCATGGGGCTGTGGAGGCATCAAGGGGAGGCAGGGGCGTGGGGCTGAGGGTGAGGTATGCGGGAGGAAGGCAGGAGAGGAGGCCACACAGGTGGATGAGGAGGGTCCGGGAGTGTGAGCCATGGAGGGCAGCAGCCACTGATGGTTACGCAGAGGGTGGGAGGTGGGCACTGGCCCCATAAAAGCCAGGTTCTAGAACATTCTGTCTGGCTCTTGAGTGAATGATGGAGCAAAACAGGCAGCCTAGAGACCATCTGGGAGGCTGTCAGGGGTTCATTTTAATTAATTTAAATTTAAATGGCCACATGGCAGCCATATTGGACAATACGGCACTGAGTCTTGATAGGGTTTAGGGTGGGGAGTTGTGACGTGATCAGGTTTGAGTGGCTAAATGATGGCTCTGTCTGCTGGAAAGAGAGCAGATTGAAAGGCAGGCTGTAGGTTTGCAGGGAAAATAGTTGCCCCACTACAGCAATAGTCCAGGGAAGAGATGATGGTGGCCCAGAGGGAGCAGGTGGCAATGGTGACACTCAGTTTGCTGGTCTCTGCAGCTGTCCTTCACCAAGATAGAGAAGCCAGGAGGGGGAGCTGGCTTTGGGAGTGAGGGCAGTGGTTGAAATAAGGAATTTGGGTTGAGACATTTTGAGTTTGAGGTGCCTCTGGGCCACCTCAGCAGAGAAGTCAAGAGGGTGTTCCTTAGATGGTTCTGGAACCTATTGCATCCATGCTAAAGATGTGGGTTTAGAAGTCATCAGCCAATGGTGGTGGCTTCACCACGGGGGTAGATGGGGTCAGGGGAGAAGACCCAGGCCTGAGCTGGGGAAGTACAACCTTAAAAGAAGGCAGACCAAATAAGAAATTCCCACCTGGCAATGCTAACCACACAACCAAGAATGTCTGAGCACCGTGAAGGGAGCCTCTCCTCAACCTGGGGGCGCTGTCCTAGACACCGTGTAGCAGTCGCTGTGGCCCCCATGCTCACTCTCACCCCTTCAGGGCCAGCTGGGCCCCTGCATTTCTTCGCCTGAGAGCTTTCTCCAGCCACCTGTGTCTGCTGCCTGGGCCAGAAGTGCCAGGGAACTCATGCCCCCTGGAAACAGCTCTTGTGTCTGTGTGCACCCCTCTTACTCTCATAAGAACCCCGAGAAATGAGTGCCATCCGACTCGCCCCTCATTTACAGAGGAGGACGCTGGAGCAAAGAGAGATGGAGCCCTTTCCCAAAGCCACACAGCTGGAAGGTGGCACAGCCAGGGTTCCAGCCAGGCCACCTGCCACCGAGCAGCATGTGGCCCCAACTTTCATGCCTCCTTAGAGTTGCCCCTCGATTGTGACACCAACGATGCGCACAGGAAAGTAAGGCTGTGTGTATTGAGCGACGTCGCTGTGGCCCCTGCCCCTGCCCTCTGTGCACATTCCATCCTCGCCGCCCCGCTCCAAGGGGCCCTTCATGCCACCTCCCGTGGCGGGCCGGGGCTGAGGCTGCTGCTGCCCTGGAGGAAGCTTCTCTCTTCTCACTCGAGACTCAGGGTTTAAAAATAAAGAAAAATAGAGCTGGGTTCAAAATTAGCACAAGACTCGCTACAAAGAACACAAGACACAGTTTCCTGTGTGTATTTTTCTTCAGTTTTTTTAAGACTTCCAGAAAAGTTTCCTCTGCAAAACTGAGACAAAAAGGGTAAAAATGCAAATGTGATGGCCCAACCTTGAACCATCGTCTGTACCCAGCCCAGGGCAGCCACAGAGAGACTGAGAAGAGAGGGATCCAAGACCTAAAGTCTCAGAAACTCCACACTGGAGCCGGCTGGGATTGTGTGGGGTCTCCAAGGCTGTGGGCTCCTTTCCGGCAGGGATGGCTGCTTTGACCCTGTGTCCCTAATCTGACACCATTCTTGGCTTTGTGGATGGGTGGATGGAAGATGGATGGAGGGTGGGTGGGTGGGTGAGTGGATAGGTGGATGATGGATGGATGGATGAAGGATGAGTGAATGGATGATGGATGGGTGGATGATGAATGGATGGATGGATGGATGATGAGTGAATGGATGATGGATGGATGGATGATGGATGGATGGACGGATGGAGGGATGGATGGTGAGTGGATGGATGGGTGGCTGATGGATGGATGGATGGATGGATGGATGGATGATGAGTGAAAGGATGATGGATGGATGGGTGAATGAATGAGTGAACGAACAAACCGCGGTTCTGAAACTCCATCACTCAATGGCTACCAGAACCAATCTGAGAGGAAATGCAGCCAAATGCTCATAATTTCAGATTCTGGACTCACACAGACCCAAAGCTAGAGGTGAGCCCTCACTCTGCTGTCAGCTGGCAGGGTGACCTGAGGAAAGGGCTCAGTCTGCCAAGCCCCATTCCCTCACCCACAGAACGGAACTGCTGGTCCCAGGAGTTCCTACCCCATAAGCTCAGAGAAGGCATGGAACCTGAGAGCACAGGGGCGCTCTGTGAGACTCACGACACGCAGAGCTCGCAGTTAGTGAAAAGAGAGTTCTCAGGTGGGGCAGGATTCCAAACAGCATTCTGGGAAAGAGGGGATGGCTTCTGTGGGACGCAGGAGGACAGACCCAGACAAGCCTGCAGGACAGCAGGGAGGCAGGAATCTGCTCAACAAAAACACAAACTTCACCCTCAGTCTCCCTGCCCCGGAACAGGCAGCTCTGTATAAAGCAGTAAGCTCTCCATCACTTCAAGTATTCAAGGCCATGAAGGGTCAACGGTGGTGAATGAAAGATGACCGACCACAAATTCTTTGACATCCATCCGAATAAGGGTTGGGGTCTAGGTCCTCTCCTTCAGTCCAGCAGGCGCTGTGCCTGCTCGGACCAGTGGAACAGGAAGAGAGGACCCTGTGTCCGTTTCCCAGCCTGAGCTGTCAGAGTTTGGCAACATCCCCTTCCTGTCTCTTGGAGCACTTGTTCCTGGTGTTCTAGAGCCGCCATGCAAGAAGTCCGTCCACGAGGAGAGGCCCCAAGGCTGCGTGGAGAGAGAGAGGGCCCAGCTGAGCCAGCCTTCCCCTGTCCCCATCAGTGAAGCAGGCAACCGAGCGAAGCCACCTTGGCCCTCAGGAGCAGCCCACAGGCCCGCTGAGTCCCACTGAGGGACCCCAGTCGATGCCACATGGAGCTGAAGAACCGGCCAGCTGAGCCCTGCCTGAGCTCCTGCCCCACAGAGCGATGGGTCAGAATAAAGGGCTGGTGGTTTGACACCACTGAGCTGGAGGCTGGGGGGTGGTTTGCAGGAGCGGAGAACTGGTACCCCAACCGTCAGAGACGCCATGGAGGCGAGTTCTGGCAAAGGAAAAGACGGACCACACGGTCCACGAGCCACCGTGAATGTGGGCTGTGGGCCTGCAAGACCGACGAGGATCCTGCCCTTCCGTGTCCCCTCTTGCTTTGCTTTGATAAAACCCAGAGTGGGGAGGCTGGACACAGACTGAAGATCGGAAATCCCGAGTGAGTCGACTCAAAAATGCTATTTCATCTCACTTGAAATGTGCTCACAAATGCCCCCCAAGGGAAGGAAAAGGGGAGAAAAAGACAAGATAATACAAACTCTAATGTTGAGACCTGTCCTTCTGTGGTGTCCAAGGCAGCTATGGCCAAGGCTTTCTCCTTCACTCACTTCATCCAAGACATATTTACTGTGCTGAGCGCCTGCTGTGTGCCAGGTGCTCTATACTACAGGGCTGGGGATGCAGCAGTGAACACAGACAGACATAGTCTCATGCCCCTTGGATTCAGTGCCCTGGAGAGGAGACATGCTAGTTGAAAAGAAAACCTAGCACCCAACTGTGTAAGCACTAACTGAGGTGGTGTGCTCTATGAGTGTGTTGGGGGCGGGGGAGGGCCAGCCCTAATCTGCAGGGTGGACAGGAGAGGTTTTCCTAAAGAAGTGGTCCTCAAGAGGGAATCTGAAGGAAGTAAGAGTTAACCAGTTCAGGAGGAGAGGGAGCAGATTCCAGCAGAGGAAATGGCCTGTGCAAAGGCCCTGGGGTAGATGGAAGGGGGTGGGAGATGCTGAGAAAGTCCAGTGTAACTGGAGCTTGACTGGAAAGGGGGAGCATAGAGAGAACAGGGCTTAAGTGGTTGACGAGGCCAGAGCACTCCGAGCTTTACAGACCACACGACGGGTTGGCTCTTTATCCCGAGAGCAACGGGAAGCCATAGAAGGGGTTTAAGTAATGGAGCAACATGATCCTTAGCTTCTGAAAAGATCGCTCAGGTCCACTTTCTAATGAACGCCTTGAACAGCTGCTACATGAGGGGCATCTTGTCTGCATCAGACCCCTGGAAGGCCAGCACTGAAGGGCCGTGGAGGCTGCCTCAGCCACTGCTGTCCTGGCAGGTTCCCAGGGCGAGGAGGCCAGGGCCCACTTCCTGTCTCTGTGAGCATGGGAAAGCCCCTTCGTGCATCTGGACCTGGTTTTCTTCCAGAACACGGGATAGAGAGGGGGTGGCGGGGAGAGAAACTGGGCAGTGCAGAAGCCGGAAAACACGACTCAGCCAGGCGATCAAGGTCAACACCAACAGAGAGGTCACGGTGATGCCACGCACCCTTGATGCGGTGGCACGAGAAGGGCGCTTCAGCTCTGTGGTCTTCCTCCCCAGACCCTTAACCCCAGTCTAACCACGACAGAAACATCAGACGAACCCAGACCCGGGGCCATTCTACAAGACGCTGACCAGCGCTCCTCACACTTCCGTGTCATCAAAAAGAAGGAAAATCTGAGACACTGTCACAGCCAGGAGGCGCCTAAGGAGGTACAGCAAATAATGCGGGATCCTGGATGGGGTCCTGGGGTGGAAAAAGGACACTGAGTAAAAAGGAAGGAAATCTAAGTAGGGACCTGAGTTGTTAATAGAGTATCAACATCACTTCGTTAACTGTAACAAACGTACCCCACTAACGGAAGATGTTACCAATCGGGGAAACGAGGTGTGGGGTCCACGGGGGCTCCCTGTACTGTCTCTGCAATTTTTTTGCAAACCTAAAACAGCTTTAAAAATAAAGTCTATTTTTCAAAAATTCAGTTGCCCAGGCCCCATCTGGAGAGACCAATTCTGGCCCGGATGGGGCACAGGCGTTGATCTGTTTTGAAGCTCCTTGGTGTGTGACCAGGGCTAGTGACCTCCGCTTTATCCCGGGACATCAGTGGTCCAGCCCTGGGAGAAAGTGCAGCCACTGTGGGCTGGGTCCCTGACGGGGCTGGGCCCACACAGACTCTGAGTAACTATTAGTCACGGTGCTGTGGCTGGGACCTCTGGCCCGTGGGGAAACGGAGCTAGATGCTCTGAGGTCCCTGTGAACCACGAGGTTCCATGGCTCTGGAAGGAAAAGGCCACCAGGTTTCGCAGACCTGGATGCTAGAGCAAGAAACGTGTCCTTGACCTAGTGACGTCTGGGCTCCAGTTGCCATGACAGCAGAGGGACAGGGCTGGCCTGGCTTGCTGCAGGCTCTGCTCCCCAAACAGAGCAGCATGACGGGCTAGCGCCACTCACGGGGCGGGGGCGGGGGGGCGGCGAGGGGCTCCCAAATTCAGACCGACAATACATTTAATACACACAGCATACGCCGTAACAGCAATGCATTCCACGGTGAGCACCAGAGGAGGATAAAGGTCAGTACAGGAGCCCTGGATTCTGACGGCTGGGCCACTGATTAGCAAGCTGTGTGACCTTGAGCAAGCTGCCTGACCTCTCAGTGCCTCGGTTTCCTCGTACGTAGAAGGGGCATGACAATAACAATGACCTCACAGGTTGGTGGTGCAACCGCAGAAGATGATACGGGAAATGCTCCAAAGACGGTAACTGTTGTCCATGAGCCGTGGACCCAGGCTTGGCACGTGGGTGTTTAGCAAACATCCATGGGATTGTTAAATAATTAACCAAATATCTCTAAAATAAAACAATAAGTGTTCTGCAGTGGAATGTGGTGTGACTAGCTATAAGACGTAGAAAGGAAGCCGAGGGTGGTAGGCAGAATAACGGTGTCCCGTTGCCACCCCAAGGCACCCACACCCTAACCCCAGAACTTGTGGACCTGTGTTAGGTTGTGTGGCCAAGGGCAGTCAAGGTGGCAGGTGGAATTAAGGTTGGTAATCAGCTGACCTTAAAATCGGGAGAATACCTGGGATCATCCAAGTGGGCCCACTGTCATCATGAGGGTCCCTAAAAGTGGAAGAGGGAGGCAGAAGGATGGAGTATGGGGCAAGAGAAGTACTCAACCGGCCATTTGCCAGCTTTGAAGACGGAGGAAGGGGCCACGAGCCAAGGAATGCAGGTGCCTCCGGAAGCTGGATCAAGCAAGGAAACGTATTCTCCCCCTGGAGACCCTGGAAGGAACCAGCCCTGTGACACCTTGATTTTAGCCCCATGAGACTTGATATTGGACCTCTGCGCTCCAGAACTGTAGGAGAACGCATTTGCATTGTTTTAAGCCACTGGGTTTGTAGTCATTGGTCTCAGCAGCCACGGGAAACTCATCCAGGCAGGGTGTGAGCGGTACAGGCAGCGCTGGGAGACTTTTGTTCAACCGCGACAGGGACGGAAGACGAGCAAAGGGGCTGGAGACAATTTTTGGACAAACGGAGGGACCATTCATCACTCGATGTTCTTTTGACAAATGTATCCGCTGTTATTTTGGGGCTTTTCATCTTCCAGGTAATTGGCCACCAAGTCCAGCGTTCAAAAGCAGGGCACCAAGAGGAAAACACCAAACCCCTGGTCAGAGTCTCTTTCCAACCCCTCCACTCTCAGATGCTGGACAGGCCACCAGAACCACTAAGGATCTCCTGGAGGTAAGTCACGGCTCACTTTCACTCATCCAGTCAATATGGACGGGACACCCGCTGGCTTTGTTGAGGAGGATGTCCGTCTCTGATGTGGGCCACCCAGGCTTCAGAGCCCTAAGGCTGCTTAGGGAATGTCCCACCCTGGAGAAGGGAGTAGAAAATGCTAGATACTTTCCAGCATCCCTTGCAGCTAGGGTGCAGCCATGTGACCTGGGCTCACCAATCCATTGTCCCCACACCCAGGGACCCAATAAAAGGACACAAGCAGTGATGGGGACAGACCGGCTTCCCGGCCTCAGGTCCCTTCTTCCACCCACCCGGCGTTCTTTACAAGCTCCTTTTTGGCTTAACTCAACCCCAGTTGGTGCCTACGGTTTACAACTGACACTTCTGCCTGATTCCCACATGCAAGGATGGCACTGAGTCTCTCCCAAGGACACAAACAGTGGCCCTGCCCCCAGCAAGGATGGGGCCAGGACACTTCAGGGCTGCAACACCATCCTCAAAGAAGCATTCAGGCCACCACGGCCAACCTGTGCTGGCCGTCCTCTCCCAAGAAGGATTGGGGAAGGCGTGACGTTGTTATCACTAATTGCAATTAATCAGCATCGAAAGCACACAGACCATGGAGGAAGGATTCGGAAGACACCTGAGACCCATCCACAAAGGTGTGGCTCCCCAGGGCATGAGGACGTGTGTCGATGGCAGAGATGACACTACTGGGAAAGTGGAATCACACGCCCTCGTGTTTTCTGGCCTGGTGACACTTCCCAAAGCACCTCACCCTGCATGTGACCCTTGACTTACACTTTGTGCGGTGGGCGGCCCAGGAGAGCCCCATGTTACAGCTGAGCCAGAGGGAGCCCAGAGAGGCCATTTCTGGAAGCACAGGGCTGGGCCAGGAACAGGAGGCTTCAGGGCCCTCATGCTCTTCCAGCTGGAGAGGGAGGGAGGCCGGGAGACGAGGAAGGGGAAACAGCTGTATCTCCTAGAAGACTTTGGGCAGCAAGAAGCAGAAAACTTGGGATTCAAAGGAATGTCTGCCCTCGAAAACAAGGAATCCTAAAGCGAGGCGGCCCGGGGCAGGCACCTCTCTGCCACCCCCTCCTCCAGGTGTCAGTGTGCCCCACAGGCTGGCAGCAAGATGGCGGCAGCACCGCCATCACCTCCTAGACACAGACACGTGCCGAGGAAGGAGGGACCTGCTCTCTCTTAGGGGTGAGGAGACCCTCCCCAGAGGCCCCAGCAGGTCTGTTCCTCCCAGCGCATCAGCCATTATTCGGTCACAAGCCCCTTCCTGACCCCGTCCCTGTCGAGGGCAGTGGGTGAGCATCCTTGTCTTAGGGAGTGGTCAGGAATTATAGCTGGGTCTGCGCGTGGGGACCCCTCGCCCTGAATCGCATAGGGAAGAGGCAGACGCTCTGTGTACGAGGCAGAGGGGAGGAGAGGATAGGTTCTCAACAAATGGGCGTTCCTTTCCCAATCTGGAAGACGCCCTATTGTCAGCGTGAGACGCATTTCTTCCCCCACACCCCGCACCCGCACAGAGCCTTTGTGATCCTTGCACACCTAGCGCGCCAAAGCCTTGCTGTCTGTTTCCTCCAGACTCGGAAAAGCTAGCTCCAGCCTGGCCCTCTGGCTCACGGAGTTTGGGCTTCAGCGAAATGCATCCTGGTCCCCACCCAGCAACTGTTACAGCCCTAGGAGACCCTCGAGGTACTTAGCTCTCACCTGATAAACGGTTCGAGTGAGAACACAGGATCCACATTAGCGGAAGAGCATGGGGGGAATCTGGAACATTCCAATTGCTCCAGAATTCATTGCTCATCCACTCATGTATTCATTCATTTGGTTATTCATTCAACAAATGTCCCTTGAGGACCTACTGTGTGCCAGGGAGTAAACTAGATGCCTAGTTGGCCACTATTCGCCTGAGTCTCTGAGACAGGCCCAGGCTCTTTTTTTAGCACGTTTGGCATTTTTGAAACACATTTATCTGAAATGAAACAGAAATCATGAGCCTCATTTAGAAAATAATTCCTTTCCTCCCACACAACCTAAAACAATGTGTCTGGTGATGTGTTCAAATTTTCCAACTACAAATAACGTTTCGGTCAAGCCCAAGAACCCGATGGAAGCTCAGGAAAATTTCTTGAGCAAACGCTGCACTCACAGTGGTTTTGAGTGGAAATACCTTCTCGACTGACAGCGTCACGGCTGAATCTCACACCAGAGAAAGGAAGCACCGAGTCTAACCTCAAAACAAGGAAGATGAGAATAGTCACCAAAAAAAAAAAAAAAGCAGAAAGCAAGGCTCCAGAACAGAGACCCCCGGCGCAGCCTGGCCTGGGAGCCTAGCGGGGGTTTTTCCAAGGAGCGAGAGAGACTGCCAGGCCGAGCCCAGGGCGGATGAGAGCGTGGAGCACGGAGAGCCTGAGATGGGGGGCAGTGGGAGAGGAGGGAAATGCCGGTGAAGACGAGGCTGGCAGAAGCGAGTCAGGAGGAAGTGGCTTTGTGAGCCGTCCGACCTCACAGCAGGCCGAGAAGCAGAAACTTAACCACGCAGGGCGCAGAGCTATTTTCATCCCTGGGGCCTTCTCCCCATGGCCCCGAAGGGCTCTGGCCAGTGAAGCTCCCGTTCGACACTCTCAGGGCCCCGGATTCACTGAAAAGGACCAAAGGGAAGCCAGAGCTGAGAAGGAGAGGCAGAAGATGGCACGTGGTGGTGCAACCCCACAGTGGAAACTTGGCCATGTGACCCACTCTCTGGGCCTCAGTTTCCCTGTCTTCTCACTGAGGTTCCAAACCAGTGTCCGCTTGCTGATGTAATGAATGACCACAAACTTAGTGGCTTAAGACAACACGCTTTTATTTTCTGAAAGTCTGGCGGTCGGGAGTCTGATACGGATCTGTGTGTTCTGGCTTCAAGAGGCCACCGCATTCCTTGGCTGGTGGCTCCTCCGTCTTCATGTCCAGCAGAGCAGTGTCTTCCAGTCTTCTCTGACTCTGACTCTCCCGCAGCCCACTTACAAGGAGCCTTGGGATGATATCGCGCCCCCGGGATCATCTCCCATCTCAGGGTCCCGATCTCAGTCCCACCTGCAAAGTCCTTTTTGCCGTGAAGGTTACATACTCACAGGTTCCTTCCGGGCGCTAGGATAGGGACATCTTGGGGGGCATTGTCCTGTCTACCACAAGTTCCTTCCTTCTTGAGGTTTCTGAGAGTCTGGATAAGAGAGATGAGACCCCTACAAAACTCGCTGTCAGTTACCGCTTGTCTCAGTCGCAAGGTCTCCCTCCTCTCCAGCCCCCGTTCCCAGAGTGTCCCATCTAAGCTACCAGAGGCCCCACAAGTTAGGTCCCGTCCTCATTTCCTGTACACAGAGGAGGGAAGGGAGGCCTGGGGTCGGGGGTGGTAACTGACCTGTCCACGTCCACCCAGAAATAAACAGCGAAGCTGGAAAATGGACCCCACGCCTTGCCAGAGCGAGGTGCTTGACCACGTCTGCACACCGCCGCCCTGGTATCAGATGCAGGAACGCACTTCCCTAGCCAATGACGATGGATCAAAGGTTTAAGAAGCAAACTTCTCAATGCCAGGCACTCTCTCTCATTGCTGGAGGGAATGCGAGGTGGTACGGCCTCGGGTGGGCACAAAGGGTGAAGTGGTGCACCTACAACACGACTGACAAACAACAATGTACAACTGAAATTTCACAAGGTTGTACGATACCATAAACTCAGTAAAAATTAAAAAAAAAGAAAAGTGGTATGGCCTGTTTGGAAGACGGCTGGGCAGTTTTCTCACAAAGCTGAACACAGGCTGACTGGACCGTCCAGCAACTGTGCTCCTGGAGAGCCACCCAAAGGAGTTGAGAAGGGATGTCTGCCCAAATGCCCACACACGGATGTCATAGCAGCTTTGTTCATAATGGCCGAGCGGGACAAGAGCCACAGCAGCCCAAGTGGCACAGAGGTTACTGAGAGGCCACCAGGGAGCATCGCGATGCCTCCTGAGCTGTGGAATTAGGACAGAGTGGAGGCCGTGCCTGTCATGGTGGTGACCCAGCCACCTCTCACCGCCCTCCCAGCTCACCAGCCTCCACCCTCGCCTGTCCTCCACCCCTACTGTGTGGACTTTGACCTCAGTTCTTTGTCCTCGGCTGTGCCCTCTCGCCCTGGCCATCCTGACCCGCTGTGCTCATCACGACCAGGGGCTAAGGCTCCCGCCCCTCCGTCAGTCTCCCTGTGGTCCCGAGAGTGGGTAAGGAGCCCTCCTGGCAACGGGCATCTCTCCACCGCAGCACCAGCCCTTTCCATTGTCATGGTTTCCTGTTCCTACACACGAGCTGCGTCCCGGCACCGAGCCTGGGCTCCCGAGCCATCTGTGGGTGGCCTGGACCGCTCCTGGTTCCTTACATGCATCCCCAGCCCGTCTCTCCCTTCTCTGATCCTGCAGCCCCGCTCCGCCCAGGTGTCCCCTGAACGCACACCTGCCCTGCCACCCCGGGCCCCTTCGTGGGGACAGGGAGCATTCACCGAGAACCAAGCAGAAGACAGATGCACACCCTTCTCCGAGAACCTCGTGTGGGCCCCATCACATCGTCTGCACGGCAGCCCTTGGAGGAGAGATCATTATGACCAAATCTGTTTTGCAAGGGAGGAAACTGAGGCTCAGAAAGGCCAGGTGATTCGCTCACTCAGCCAGAAAACGTCGGGGACCCCATTCACACACACCAGCTCGGTGCCCTCCCACATCCGAAGCCTCTACGCTGACAGCACCCCACAGTTTGGGGATAAATCTAACGCACGACACATGGCTTTCGAGGCCATTCCCCACCGCGGCTGGGATCCGGAGCTCAGCATCACAGCCCCGACACGCAGGCACTGCAGCCCTCAGCCCCGCCCGCCACGGCCTGGGCACCCCCGTTTCTGCTCATGCTTTCCTGGTTCCCCTCCTTCTTCACCTGATGGGCTCCTCCTTTTTGCTCACCCTCAAGGCTCATTTTAAGTATCACGTGTTTCTGTGAGACATTCCCCGTGCCCCGCCCCGCGACAACGGGCTATCCTCTGGGAGCACAGACCCAGTTTATGGAGATGGCGGCCAGACTGGGGGGGCAGGAGCTGGCGCTTGAAGCTGACCAGATGCCTCCGTCCAGGGTGGGCAGCAACGGGCAGACGTGGGGGGAGCCCGGGGCCAGTGTCAGAAGGTGCCAGGAACCTCGAAGCTCCAGGAAGAAATGCCAAAGTGAGCAATTACAAGTTTGCCTGGCAGAATTCCCTCTGGAATTCAAAATGCTTGATGTCTCCCCGGGCCCCAACCGCTCAGAGTCGACACCAGTTCTGCAGAAGGGGCGTGGGCTCCCGTCCAGAAACCATGAGCACTCCCACAAGGCCAGAAGGAGAAGACAGACAGCCCGATGAAAACGTGAGCGAGAGCTTACACTAATGACTTCACCGAGAAGTTGTCCGATAAATGCACCACCAGGAGCCCAGTTCCGTCCGCCATGGGAGGAATGCCAAGGAAAACCAAAGTGAGACATCAGGACGCCCACGAGAATGGCTGCAACAGACACGGCTGAAAACACCAAGTGTTGGTGAGGACAGGCAGCATCGGGCACGGGAGTGTGGGAGGCAGGATGACAGTGCACAGCCAAGCTGAACAGGTGTGCACCTGCAACCCAGAGACGGGACAGGTGTGCGCGTGCACCAGAACATTCCCACGGGACCATCAGTGCGGCCGAAGACGAAACTAACTAGCACCCCATCCATGGAGGAAGGGGAACGATAGGGAACAATGCAGTCACACCCGGGATGCAACACAGCGAGGCCAGCCGCACACGACAGCAGGGTGACCCTCTGCATGCCAGTGAGTGAGGTCAGACACAGAGGAACACTCACTGTCGAATTCTATCAGTGTAACATTCGGGAAAAACAGGCATGTGTTCAGCGGCTCCTGGGCAGTAAATGTAAGAAATGCAGGGACATAGCGACCCTAAAAGTCAAGATAGCGCTGTCCTTCCAACCGACAGCTTCCCCATGGTGGGGGAGGGACAGCACTGACCTGGTGCGGTCACGGTCAGGAGCCAGCCAGCCCAAAGAGGCAAGTGGGCATTTACCCTGGGCTTAGTCAGCAGCAGCCAAGGCCCTTCCACAAAACGTCACCTCACAGTGACTTTGACCTGTCTGCCAGACGAGGAAACTGAGGGTCAGAGAGGCCCTGCTATCACGAAGTGGCAGGGGTGGGGCAGAGGGGCAGGGTCCGAGGGGCGCCTGCTGGGGACCCCAGGTGCCTACAGATTTTCAAGCCTGGGAGGAAGGGAAGTGATCTCAGCTAACATCACACTCGGGAATCGAAAGGTGCGCTTTCAGGAATTACCTTGAGTTTCAGAACCGCCCAAGTCCAGCACCTTCGCCTGAGACTTCCCAAAAGCAGGCTCGTCTTGAGTAAAACTGTCTCAGCTGAAAGCCTTGCAGCTTTGGCCTGGCCAGGCAGCTGTTTGGACTCTGTTGTTTACCTCATGGCTGCACAAGAACAACCCACGCACAAAGGCCCTGGTTTGCATCCCGGGACCTTCAGACAGGCCCCCATCTCCCACCCACACGAGGGCCCGTCTCCAGGCCCTGGCCTGAGAAGCTTCCCCACTGGCTGCCTCTATCCTCCTCCTCCGTTGAGTGGCTGTCACTCCCCTCATGGCGCCCTCCATCCCTCTCCTGTGAGCCCCCAGTGCCCGTGTCCCACACGCGGACCACCTAGTGCCTGAGATGTAGGAAGCGTGTTTCGCCCAGTTCCTGCTAGGCGGCAAGCATTCGCTCGTTCATCGAGAACTGTTATATGTGTTGGAGATTTAATAGTGAGCAAGACAGACGCTGTCCCCCCCACCCCACCCCGCAACCCCCCACAGATTAATGTCCACTGCGGGGCTTCTGCACCTCGGCACTGCTGACATTTGGGGACGGATAACTCTAGTTGGGAGCGGGGCACTGTCCTGCACACGGTAGGGTGTTGAGCAGCACCCCTGGCCTCCACCTGCTTCCCCAGTCATGACAACCAAAAATGTCTCTAGACATTGCCAAGTGTCCCCTGAGGGGCAGACCCACCCCCGGTTGAGAACCCCTGGTTAGTAAAGAGAATGAAGAGGCTAATTAAATGATGACGAGAGAAATTCGTCATTCTGTCTGCTAGCTCCTTATCAGGCCCTGTTCCTCCAGCCCTTGGAGGAGCAAATGGCTGTGAGGTGCCCCTGGGAACACCCCCCACTCACACAGAAAAGGGGGCAGCCTTGGGGTCCTAGTCGTGGTCTCCTGTCCTGCTCCCTGTTGGCCATATGCAGAGAGGTCTGGAGGAGCGGGGAGTGTCGCTGAGAGATGCAGGCTTTAGGGACCCTCTCCCCAAGAACTTGCAAATTCATGAAATGGGACTCCTCTGCCGAGGTTAGACTCTGAAATCAGCACCTGACACGGTAGGGGAGAGATGTGCAAGGAAACTTCTAGAGCCAGGACATGCCCCCGGCCAGCAAGACGTGAAGGTGCATTTCAATTATCGGGGGCTGGATGCAGAGGAAAAAGAGGAAACTGAATCAAAGGCTGGCTCTGCCACGCCGGACACTGCCAGAGGCATCCTGGCTGAGTGGGCCCAGCCGTTCTGAGACCAGTCACGGCAACTTGAGCAAAAAGGTGCCAGGGGGCACTGGTCACGCCTTACTCTGGAGCTAGACTCCCTGGGTTTAGATGTCAACCCCATCCCTGACTGTGTAACTAACCTCGTCCAAGTTATCTGGCCTCCCAGGGCCTCAGTTTCCTCCTCCGCAAAATGGAGAAAACGAGGATCCCCACCTCACAGGGTGTTCCGACCATTCAACGAGCACCGGCCAGGGGCCCGTGGGGAGGAGACTTGCAAAGGGACTAATCTCTTCAGTGTGGCCCGGGTCTATGGCAGAGCTTGCCAAACTGCTCTGAAAAGCTGGGAAAGACCAGACAGTAAATATTTTAGGCTTTGCGCCCTCTGTTACAACTATTCAACTCTGTTACTGTAGCACCGAAGCAGCCACAGACAATATGTAAACAAATGAGTGTGGCTGTGTTTCAATAAAACTTTATTTGCAACAACAAGCAGTGGGCCAGATTCACCAGATTTGCTGGCCCCTGGCCTAAGGGAACCAGAAGTGATAGTGCAGGAGCCAGGACTGGCAACAGCAGAGCTGTCCCCACCCAGAGGTGGTGGTGCCTAAAGTGACAAGGGGAGGGAGAGGTTCCTGGAGCCAGGAAGAGTCCACTGCCTCTGCAGGGACACAGCCAACTCAGGGACACCCCCTGGGGGGTGGGGGGCCAGGGGTGAGCACCCTGCCCTCTCTCTCCTCCCCGCCTCTGATCTCCTACTGGGGTTCTCATTGGCTGAGCTCAGCTAGAAGCCCGAGGGTGGGGGAGCCTGTTAGTGGTCCATGGAGGTCAGCTTCCAGGGAGCGAGCAGGGTGGATACTGGGGACAACAGAATACATCCAGTAAACAAGCTGAGAACAGTGTCTGCTCAGGAAGATGCTCAGACGGTCTTAAACTACCTCTGCGGAGCGGCACTGTTGATAATCTCTGAGCTCCCTCTGTTCGGTTCTGCACCCACTAAGCAGCCTCCCAAATGGCTGCTCACGTCTCCTGCCCACAGGGAGAGGCTGACCCGGGTGCTGCGTCGGGCTCTCCCATCAGCCCTATTGTTAGAACGATGTCATTAGAATCATGCCAACAGCGGACGTTTCTCCAGCACTTACTGTCCCGGGCCGGGCACTGGTCCAGCACTTCATGTGGACAACCTCATTGAATCCTCTCAACAGCCCACGAGATCAGGGCAATCGATCCTCACAGCATCCATGTGAAGCAGGAATGATGGGTAATCTATAGGCAAGGGTACTGAAATGCAGAGGAGGGAAGTCATCTCCCCACGGTCTCACAGCTAATCAGCAACCGAGTCAAGGTCTGAAGCCAGATCTAGCTGACTTCTCAGCCCATACATATGCCCTCTGCATTGGCCTGTACCGGACCTGGCTAAGAATTCAGGCATTTCCCAGCCTGCGTCCCCCTTTCTCCTTCTCCTCTCCGAACGTCGCCCTCCCCTCCCCTCTAGGCCTGCCTCTGGACCCTTGAGGCTGCCGCCCAGCAGTCCAGCCCCCTGAGGTGCTTGCCTCTGCCCTGTGGCACTGTCTGACCCAGTGATGCAACAGGCCCAGCCGGCCTTGCAGTTGAAACATTCTGAAATGTACAGTAGGCCATCTGCTTCCTGCAACATCGCCTTCTGCCTCTGTCGGGACCCGGAGCAAATGTGCAAGGACACCGAAGCAACAGTCACTTTATTTCTGGGCTCGGGATTTCTAACTGGCCTGGATTGCTCAATGCTTGTGTCAGACAGAGGGAGCGGGGAGAGGTCAGAAGAAAGGCTTCTGCAGACGCTGCAGGAGGGGAAATGCCGAGTGCAGAGATAACATCTGGTCTGCTCAATGCACTGTGATTTTTCCCCCTAAAAGCTCTTCAAGGAAACAGCCAGACTCCCTCCCTCTGTATTTCTCCGAGAGACTTTTATTTTCAAGACCGCTTGTTCTTTCTACCTCCCTCTGGTCCTATAATCTGGTGAAAAGGTGCAGGAGAGGACGATTCCTACATACCAGGGACTGGACATACGAGCGTAACCTCAGAAACGCCCCTCTCGATAAAACAGCTCCATGACTGAACGTAATTTCCAGTTAGCTCAACTCCCCTAATTTCGCATCTTGAGAACCGTCAGGTGGAGCCACACGGCTGACCCATCACAGCGTCTGCAAGGCGCCTTTCCCCCTTCTGCACACCACCGTCTCACACGGCCCATCCTTTCTCTCCCTTCCCGGCCCCCTTCCCCTTCTGTGCCCTATAGGTCAGCACGGTCTCCCTCCAGCAAGAAACCATCCATCTGGGAAGGGAGGAGAGGGCAAAAGCAGAGCTGAGAACTGGCGTTTTCTCTTTGGAAGGCTAGAAGGAGGGGAGATGTCTGTGAACGCTCCCACAACCATTTCTGCCTCAAGACTTCCCATCTGGCCTCGCAGAAACCCCGGATCGCTCCCTCGTTGTTCCACATCAGACAGGGAGGAGGGGGCGGGAAGGGCATTAACATGCCTTCAGCATGTGCCCGGCAGCTTTGACCATGCTGTTCCCTGAGCCCTTTCTTCCTCTGCTGGGACCCCCCCATTGTCATCTTCATGTTCTGTGGTGGCCTTTTCTACTAACCACTGCTGTCACTGCCAGGGCCCCGACCTAGCCACATTCGTGCATCAGTGATGCACTCAACAAACATTAACTGAGCGCCACTGTATGCCACACACCGGTTCAGGTCCTAGAAGCAGAGTGGTGGCTGGGCAAACTGTCCTCGCCTTCGCAAAGAGCAGACAGGAGACAAGAAATGACATTGTGATGATTGAATAATTGCATTATAATTATTTAATTACTTATATAATATTGTTACTTAATAATTATATAATTAATTGAATAATGAACATAATTATTTATAAAATTAAATAATTATAATGAAAGATAATCAAATAATTGTGTAATTATATAAGTATATAATTTATCACATTAAGTACTTAATTAACAATTATTCAATAATTGCACATAATTGTTTAATTACTAAAAGTTAATATAATTATAATTGTTTATTTATAAGACATCAATAATTGATAAAGTAAGTTAATCGCATAGATGACAAATACAAATACACTTTTTTCAGGACTCTCTGTGTCAGGTGCTGTTTCAAGCTCTTGAGACTTTATTAAGTCACTTAATCCTCACAATGGTAAGATTATTACCCCCATTTGACAGGTGAGGAAACTGAGGAACAGCAAGTTTAAGTGATTTTCCTGAGGGCACACAGCTAAGAAGCACTGAGCTGGGACCCAACCCCGGGCCGTCTGGGCCTGGAGGCTGTACTCTGGTGCTGTACGTTCTCCCCCTCGATAGTCGTGACAGCGCTTCATGGAGCAGACGCTGCCTGTGTCCCCACGCCCCCTCGCCCTTCCTGCCCCAGTGTACGCCGCCGCCTTCTGGCTGCCAGCACCTGCGTCAGTGGCGGAGGCTTCTCCGGGCTTCCAGAGCCCACGCCTCCTTCATGCCAGACAAGCCAGGAGTAGCAAGTGGTTAATGCCCCCTGGGAGCAGCTCTCGACCAACAACTGATGGAGGTAGGTGTACAAACATCAACTTTCTCACCCCGGGGGCTCGCTCTGCAGGGCTCGTGTGCCCCGCCCTTTCCCGGGGTGCCAGCAGGAACACGCTCCAGCAGCCACAGGGCCACCAGCTTGATAACGCACCTCCATCGGCGAGGCCCCTTCCCCTCCCAGCCTCTCCTGCCTCCCACATGGACCACTTACACTTGGATCCTTGCGTCTGGCTCTGCTTCTGGGGGAATCCAAACCAGGCCCCTGCCCAGCTTCTGCATCATGACAGCTCCCACTCTGGGCTGCTGATTACCTACCAAGCGCTGCTCTATGTTGCTTAGCTCTATGTTGCTCACTTAATCCTCACAAGCAGCCCACAAATAGGGAAACTGAGGCACAGGAAGTTTTACTAACCTGCCTTCTTTCACTTAGCTACAGGTGGTAGACCTGGAAGTTCAACCCGGGCATTCCTGGCCCCGCAAAAACCATAACCAATGGCATGATCGTTTTTATGCCTCTTGCCCTCACAAAGAAATTGTGGCAGAGCCCCAGAGTGGGGGAGGAGAGCAAGGAAAGGGGCACCATCTTCCCCTGAGGGATAAGGAGCAGCAGGATGGAAGGAACCAGGAAAACTCCACACAAGGCTCTCGCCACAGCAGCCCAAATTAGCCCTAACTGGGAAGCCCCCATCCGCCCCCATCTCGCCCCGGTGGGGAGGGGGTCTTTTCACACAGCAACACATGAGAGTCAGGCCCGGATGGGTGGTCAATATTCACCAGAGAAGGACTATGTTCTGAAGGAGGTCGGTGTCCACTGTCGTGCTCTCAAGATGGAGTGAGGAACGGAGCTACCTGCTTGAGACTCAAGGAATCAGAGCAGAAAGGAGCTGGGACTTCCGGGGCGGGGGCAGAAGATTTAAAAAAACATGGTAGGTGGGATGAGGGGCAAAAGAAGATGCTTCTGTTCCCCGGTGGTTATAAGGCCTGGCTGTGAGATCCTTGAGACTCCTTCCATCAAGAGGCGGGGTGTCTGCCCACTCCGCTGAGTCTGGGCAGCCTTATGACTGCTTTGACCAATAGAAAATGGCAGAAGTGATGCTAAATGGCGTTTGAAGCTGGGTCATAGACAGTGGTTTATTTGTCCACTGGACGGCCCTCAGGCCACCATATTGTGAGGAAGCCCACACTACATGGAGAGACCACATGTTGACATCCCAGTCAGCAGTCCCAGCTCTGCCCAGCCTTCCAGTCATCTCCGCCCGGGCACCAGACATGGGGATGAAAAAGCCTCCAGACCATTCCACCCCCAGCACTCAAGTCACCCTCAGCTGTTCGAGTCTTCCCATCTCAGACCCCAGACTTGTGGAACAGAGAAAAGCCAACGCCATTGCACCCTGTCTGAATTCTGACCCACGAGTTCCACAAGCAAAGTAAAATGTTTTTGACACCACTGAGTCTGAGGGTAGTCTGTTCCACAGAAAGAGATGCATGAAGCCATCCCCATCCTTGACAGACTCCACCCGGACCAAAAGGCAGCCCAACCGGAACAGGAAAGAGATATGCACACTTTCCTCTCGATGCCCAAGATGCTTCACATTGGACTAGGGACGGCTCATCCACAGACACACTGCAAGGCATAATATCAGGGTACATCAGTTTGGAAAATGCAGGATTAGTGAGTTTCTTACCATGAGAGGGACCTGTTAACATGCCAATGCACGGCGCGCATGTCCAAGAGGAGGACAGAGACCACGAGCGGGTAGGGACATCGGCTGTTCCCCTCCTACTTTTAGCAAAAGCAGCCAGACTGCCCACTGAGAAACTCCCTCCTCACTCTCGGCCCACGGAGCTGTTAAAATCACAGTCACTAGTTATAGAACGTTTTTAGAAAGAGTTTCTAAATATTTCTGCGTAGTTGAGTTGCAGAACCTTCTATTATGGAGAGTCTGAATCTGCGCACCAATAATTTCTTCCTGGTCCCCACAGTCGCTGCTTTCTGGAGAGACACTGTCCCTGTAGCACACAGGGATGCCTGCCCGGCCAGTCCCTTCAGGATTCTCCCAGGGTTCCCAGGGCCCAGCAGGTGCTGTGGATGCTTACCCCGGGGGCTGTCGTCTTAATCCATCGGGACGTTACAGAGGAAAGCAAAAATTTTGCATCCCAGACGGATTTTACAAAAGCTAGTGCAGTAAATGACATCAGGAAGTGATCATGGAAATAGCTTAATTTCTTAAAATGTTTTTAAAATACGAAGAGTGAAGGCTGCTCGTTTTCCAGAACGTGACGTCTGCCCCTTCCCACAGCTGCCCTTCAGGTCCCAGAAGCTAGTTGTCCAGAGGAGGGTCAACATCTCAAAAGTGAGTTCAGATCCGGGGCCCCGACCACCTTGTCTAGACCCCCCCCCCATTATTGCCGGCGCCTCTCGTCCCTCGGTTCCCTGTCTGCACGGGAAACACTCCTCCCCGCACCCCTCCCTCCGGGGCTGCCGTGAGAAGTGGAGTGGGCAAGATCTGTCAATGGTCTGCACAAGGGTGCTGAACTCTGGGGAGACGCAGGCTTCATCAAGTTTCCTCGTCTGGCCCTGAATCCACAGGACTGAAGAGGGCTTGCTTATAAACAAAATCCCAGCTGCGGCGTGCGGGAACTGACGTTACTCACGGCACTGACTTCCAAGAGGCCGGCGCTCCGCCCGGACCCCGTCACAGCGCCTCTCCCACTGCGCCGTCCTCCCGCGGCACGAAGGGCCCCTGTCAGCCAGGCACGAGCCTGTGCCGCAGTCTCCTCCGCCGTAAGCTGAGAACCAGAACAGCCGCAGTCCCACTGGGCTCGTCTGAGGCCGGAGAGAGAAGGCACCTGCCTGCAGACTGTGTGTCGGGTACCACGTCTCGGCCCGGGCTGGCCAGAGTCTGTGCCTCCCCGCAAGTGATGGGCTGACCCTGGGCTGTTCTGGGGGTGCGTCCCATGAAGCAATCTCCGTGACTGGAGACTGGGTGTCGCTCATGACTTCAAAAGACGGAGTACACGCCAGCTTTTAGAAAAGAGCACTTTATTTCAATAAAGAATAAAAGAGATCAACATATTTCTTAAATGGATACAAAAATAAATATTCATTCAGCATATTAAAGATGTGCGCTTTAACATTCATTCGAGCCAGAGACAAAAGCCTACTGTTATCTGACAGAATTTCAGAAAACAGGTCTGTTATTCTTAAAAACGTAATGCTGGTCTCGTTAGCCAAAGAGGAAAAGCCACTTTCTCTTACTGGAGTTTTCCTTGCATTCTCACGCGACTTCAAACACATCCCAAGGACCCATGGGGACCGAGTCCGGCTCCCACATCTACGGCACCCTGTTAGCAGCAGCAATGGGAAAAGTGAACGGGTCTTCTCAGGCTTTTCAATTCTACCTCAGAGACTCGTGGTCACAAGGCCACCAGGTTGGCAGAGCCGGGGCCATCTCGTCCCCCAGATGCCAACTTCTCCCACCTCTCAGAATGAGGGGTGACAGGTGAGCCCCCTTCCTGCCCTTTCACTGTGAGACTGAGCCGGGGGGCGGGGGCGTAGCCCAAGCTGGGTTATGAAAGAGAAAGAAGAGAGTCTAGATTTTTCTCCCCACCGCCCCCTCCCCAAACCTGCCCAGCGCCTCCCCCGACCGTGGAGCCGACTCAGCCAAACCAACAAACAGCACTGGCCAGAGGTGGCCGCCGGCAGGCGCTCAGCGCACACAGTCCAGTCCCTGTGCGTCACGCGGGACACAGAAGAACGAGAGGCAGCCCAACCTAGCAAAACACAACGCTTTTTGAGAAACGACGTTCGAGCGCTTTTGAATCATGAAGTGACCTTACAGGGGCCGTGGAGGCACGTGACCCTGCGCACAGGAGGGCGAGACGATGGGACCCGCCCTCGCCATGAAGCCAAGCCACTGTTGTCAGTCTCCCGCCCTGGCTCTGCATTAGTATCGTGATTCAGGGTAAACATTTTGACGCATTTTGGGCAGTAAATATATCTTATTTGCTAGTCAAGAGGGTAAGTTCTTCTGGGGCTAAACCTGGGACTTCTGCACGGAAGTCCCACATACGACTCCGTTGAAGAGCAGACTTTGGGGTGGAGCGGGGCCATCCCGAACCCCGAGGACCAGGGGTGGGAACCCGTTCTCCCACCACAGCCCACCCCGCGACCGGCGTAGGGGTGCGAGCTAACACAGCACCCACGTTCCCCGACCCGCACCAGCCACGCCCGCATGCCGACCACCACCGGCTGATGAACAGGTTGACTGAATGGAAGGCACAATCAAAATGCTCATACAATCCACAATTATTTTTTGAACTTGTGGTTTATGTCTAGCCCACTTTATATATATATATATATATATATATATATATATATATATATAAAAAGATTCAAAGCAGTTTACAATTGGACATGTGAAATAGGACAATTAAAAGTATTTTTAAAACAGGTCAAAACCACTTAGAAACCATTTAGAAAGAAGAAGAGAGAGGTATCTGGGATGATTTCATTACAGAAATTAAAAAATAAATTTAGCTCTAAGCTTCCTGGCGAGAAAGGCCCAGAGGGAAGATGGTCACTGCCTGAAGATGAAAACTCGCGCCTGGCCGCGGAGGGAGACGCTTTCCTGGGGCCCAAAGTGTGGGAAGAATATACATCCTTCTGATAAGCCAAGAGTTTTGCTTTCACTTATTAAAGGGAGGCTGCTATCTAAGTATTTTTAAATCTTAGTAACAAGCTTAATAGTAAAAAAGACATTTCACATCAAATCAAGCATACAAAATCATAAGTCTATAGCTTTAACAAATGATAAACACGAAAAGCAGTCTTCTCTCAAGTTGATCTTAAACCCCAAATTTCCTTACTGGGAGCGGCTATCGGCCAGTAAAACTGAATGGCTTTGGGAATATCAACTATCCCCAGATGCTGAAAGAATCATAGTAACTAATGATAATTAGGAAAAAATGCAGGAAATAAATGTTTTAATCACAGGCGACAGGTGCAGCCTCCAGGCCACGGGGGAGTGAGATTCAATGTTTCTATCTGAACAGCAGGACTGGGACCCAGCTTTGTGTGGAGGGCAAGGCCTCAGAGAGCACCCTTACTGAATTAAGGGCAGAGCAGGGCGTCCCACCCTGGTCAGAGAGATCCGCATCCTTAAATAATTACGACAGTAATTGTAATAATGACAGGCGAGATGTGGGCGGGGTGGGGTGCTCCAGGGAGGGACTTAAACGGTGATCTGCTGGTTTTCTCTGAAAAACGGTCTCTGGTGTGAGGCACAAATATCTGGAAACATCCGGAAGACCTGGTCCGGCTGGGGCTCCTCAGGGGCCTGCATCATGGAGCCCGCCCCGCAGCTCTTCCCAGCTTCTTCCACCAGCTGCCGGGCATAGACCTGCTCGATCTGGAGTGACAGGACACAAGGTCAGAGGCAGAGGTGACAAGGGGGGGTGGAACTTGCTTTGACCCTAGGTGGGGGCTGGCACACAGATTCTGGTTACCCCAATCCAAAGCTAGCATTCAGAACCCACACAGGAGTCCCAAACGAATGAACCCAGAACAGGCAGAGGCAAAGAAAGGGCAAGCAACATTCCTGCAAAGACTCCTAGATATACTTTCCCAATATGGTCACAGTCTGCCTAGCCGGTGTCCAGAATTCCACCATTAGAGTTTCATTCCTTTGACTAGAGTTAAATAAGGGCTTGCAAAGCCCTAATCTGTCACTCAGACCTGAAGGCAACTGAAAAGGTGGAATCCTTCTGGAAAGGAGGTTTGGATTTAAAAAAGCAAACCAAGCAGAAAAGCGGAAGGACACACACAGATTGTGAGAGTCCTGAAACACAAGATGGTTTAGAAGTGGTGAGAATCCACTTCCCCCACCTGAAGGTGCCACCAGGCCCGCCTTGGCACTCAGGTGGAGTGTCCAGTCCCGTCCTCAGGCCCTGGCATAAACAGGGGCCCCAGGTGCGCATGGGCGAGAGCCCTGGCCCCGAGCCCACAGGTGCCGTGCTCACCTGCACGAGGATGAGTTTGGAGCGCAAGGGCGTCATGTCGGGGAACTCCTCGCCAAAGCACAGCACCACCCTGCTGTCGGGGAGCCGGCCCTGGCCGTTGTAGAAGTGTTGCAGGTCTGCAAGACACGGGCGGGCAGTGGGTGACTCCCGGCCCCACCCGCTCCTCGCCAGGAGGGCCCCTGGCGCCCTCGCCCCTGAGCTCAGCCACGCCCCCGCCCACCATCCAGGGCCCCTTCCCAGGAGGCCTCCAGGAGGTCTCAGGAGAGGCCGGACCCCAGCTCCCCGCCGGTGCTGTTAGGGGGCGAGGAGCGGAGAGCTGTGGGGGCGGGGGGGGGGGGGGGGGCAGCACGCAGCAGGAGACAGACCAATCCCAGACCTCCAGACCCTGCAGGAGGCACACGGGGGTTGGGGGGGACCGTAATCCCATGCCCCAAGGAGCAATGACAGCAAATGCACAGCACTCCCGCGTGCGAGTGTTGTCCCCAGGACTCAGTGGGCACAAGGACAGTGTGTCTCAAAACGTGCACACCTACCCTCGGGGGGCCGTGCCAAGATGCAGACTCGCCCTGCAGGCCTGGGGTGGGGCCTGAGACTCTGCACCTCCAAGCAGCTCCCAGGGCGTGGGGATGGGGCACCACGGAGCGGCAAGGTGCCCAGTCCCTTAATCCTCCTGACAGCCACGCGAGGAGGGACCGCATCTGCACCCCCATGCTACGTGCGGGGAAGTCGAGGCACGGAGCGCTTCCCCAGGATGGCTCAGCGAGAAAGCACAGAGCAGGATTTGAACGCGGGGGCGCCCCTGCTGCTCCCCGCGCCCCTTGCTCCTGCACAGGCCACCCCAGACTCCAGGGGCGAATGGCCCATGGGAAGGAGGCGTGATCTTTAAAATTCAGGGCAGCAGCCGACGGGGGCACAGACCTCGGAAGAACTGGCTGGTGTCAAAGACCTTGACCACCTTGTCGCGCTCCAGCTTGTTGGGCCTGTCCTTGCACACCACGGCGTTGCCGCTGGCAAACACGCGGCCCTGGCACAGCCGCTTGACCAGCACGCCCTGCCGGCTGCTGTGCAGAAGCACGCCGCGCTCCAGGTGCCCGAACAGCTTCCGCGTCACCTGCCTCTGCCGCTCGCTGGGGATGGCATCAGCCGGCGGGAAGCGCACCAGCTCCAGGCCCTCGGGTCCGTACAGCTTGGTGCTGGGCAGGCCCGCCTGGCTCAGGGACAGGCGGCAGCCGTCCGGGCAGGTGGTGGTGGTCTGGCCCACCAGCTTGCCCCCGTAGTAGAAGCTGATGACCATCTGGGAGAAGGCTGCGGGAAAGAGGGGGACGGGTCAGGGGCTGCCGGAAAGGGACCCCCTGGTCCTTTTGTGCAAATGCCCAGAGTCTTTCCTCCTCCCGAACAGAGGGGGCTTAACTTTTGTGTACCTGGGACCTCTTTGGCATTCTGGGGAAGTTCATGCACCCCTTCTAGGAATAATATTTTTATAAGCATGAATAAATACACAGTTACTAAAGAAACAAATCATGCAAATATACAAACCGCTGCTGTGTTCTCCATACTTCCGGGGAAGGTCTGATAACCGCTGGAATTTACAAGTCGCGTTGAGGGTGAAGGATGTTTTGACAACCTATTTTCTTAGGAAACTAGTTGCATCTCACAGCACTGCTGCAGTGCTGTTACACAATGTTACACAACCCGTACATTGAAGATGTGTCACATCTATGCTACACTAGACATATAGAGATAGACTTTTATCTACTATGTAACGATGCGGCCTGTTGCTGCATGCACAATTCCAGGTTCGTGTAAACAAAGACGTCATCTTTCTCTTGATAAATTCACAGGCCCCTTGGGGTTCCCTGGACTTCAAATTAAGCTTCTCTCCAAAACCCTTCATTCAAACCCATCCCGAGAGAGTCTGAGAAACACTCAAAGTAAGGCAAGGTTCCCAAAAGGTGCTTCACGTAAGAGATTGGGGGGCGGGGGGGTCACAGCATTAAATAAATGAAAAGATCGTTCCATCTTTAATATTCTCTCAATCTCTATCACCTGCAGAAGAGAGGCCCAGTTTGGCACTGCTGGATCTTTAGCACCTAATCCTGACACACACGCATCCCCGCCTTGAAACAAAGGCAGACAGCGGGGCTCTGAGCCGCGGGCAGGTGTCACATCTGCCCAGAACTGCCAGGCAGGGGATCTGATTTTCACTGCACTGGCTTTGACCTCTGACCTCCTACTTAGAGCAAGCGGCATCGGTTCTCCTTTGACACACGTGATGGACAGTCCTCATTTAAAATAAGCTTTAAAAAGTCATATTTAGAGAAAAATAGGATGTGAACAGTCCCGGTGATACACAGATAGGAAAACTGATTGCCAAGGTGAGGCTCCAGTGACCAGAGTTTGGGAACCCCTAAAGTAAGGTAGGAATGAAGACAGCAGCTAAATTTGGGGATACTCCTAGAGGAATCCACATTTTAATAGCCTGAAACTCTAAGAATTACATGCACTATCAATGAGCTCGGTGAGTTTGGGGCACCTTCTAAGTGCCCCACACCTGTCCAGGGCTGCCCTGCTGGAGTCGCATAAGCTGTGGGCTGCCCAAATTCATGATTCCCCCTAGAGTTGTGCCGTGCACCACCTGGACAACTGTCAGGGGCAGCCCTGTGGGCGGCTACCTGCCTCACGTGGGTTAACACGGCTGTGCACTTAGAATTCCTTGGACCCTCCCACTGGGCTCTGCTCCCGAAACATTTGCTTAGTCAAATAACAAGACTCCCTGATACTGTTCACAGGCTCCATTTTCTCCCATGTTGGAGTTAAACGGTGTTCTAGAATCATGCAGGGTTGGGAGTCAGAGGTTCAGATGCTACAGTCCAATTCACTTATTTGACATTTGGGGAAAGTGGAGCCCAGATGGGGTCGCCCAGCCGGTGAGCAGCAGCGCTAGCATCTGACCCGTTCTTATTCCCGTTCACAAGCTCCCACCACACCAAGTCTGTACTGTCTGCACACGCTCCACTTCCTTCATTCAAGAACAACTTTGAACTTTGTCCCAAATGAATGACACACTCCAGATGACTCTGGCACCACTCTGCCCCTCCTCTGTGTCAGGGCTGAGGCCCTTTCTCACACTCGTGCCCCCTGGGCCGTAGGAACTGGCTGCTTTAGAGGGAGCAGCATACGAGGTGGCCGTCCTTGGGACCCCACTCCCAAGGACAGTGCAGGCTTAGAGAGCGTTCGAGCTGGAAGGGCCTGAGCGATGGCTCGCTGTACCCTCCAGGTGAGCAGTGGAGACCCACGGAGGAGACGCGACTCGCCAGGGCCGCCGGGTAACTCGGGGGACCCTTCTGCAGCTGCATCCTGCCGCTGTTATAGCCGCTTGCCCACGGACACAGCCCTGCCAGGGGACAGACAGTGGAGACGCCAGGAGCACAGACTCCGGGCCCCAACTGCCTGATGTGTCATCCCTGCTGTGAGACCTGGGGCAAGCAGCTTCCCCACTCTGTGCCTCCGTTTCCCCACCAGCAAAGTGGACATGATAACAGCGCCCACCCCGCTGGGTGGCTGTGAGCACGGCAGGAGCTCGTGCTTGTGCTCAGCACGTGTCAGCACCATAGAAGCCGTTAGTACATAAACTGGGGCAACAGGACGGAAGATTCATTCTAAACCATAGTCCCTGTGTACACAGTACGCCCCAAGAGCTGCTCCCGTGCGTCGGACCACGAGCACATCTGATCCTCACACTGACCCTTGAGATAGAAACTATTAAGAATTATGCCCATCTTCCAGGTAAGGAAACTGAGGCACAGACAGGTCAAGGCGCCGGCCCTTGGTGCCTGGATTCACCCCTCCCCGCAGGCTGGCTCCACGTCTGCGTTCTTAGCACTGGGCCACATGGCCAGTTTCCCACCTGGCGCTCAGCCCCATCATTTCAAATGCACAGTGGAGAGCACAGGTGCGCAGCGCCGTCGTGTCGGGGTCCGCCAGCCCAGCGGGGGGTAGTTAGCGCCGCCTCTTTATAGGGGACCATTTCACATAAAAATCCAGACCTCTGGCTTCTCTAGAAAAGCGGGGAAATCGAGCCCCTCTGGCTCTGCAAGCCCACGGGGCACTCACCACTGAGCAGCGGGGGCCCGGGCGCTCCATTGGGCCAGTCTCTCCCACTCCCCGCTGTCTCTCATTGGCCCGTTTCACTCATCACCTCGTCCCCGCAGGGTGAAGAATTGGGACCCTGACATCAGCTTATGGACACAGGGCTGCGTGTGAACTGCACAGCGGTGCCCGGGTCCACCGTTTCTAGAATGTCTTAGGATTTTCTTTGCGTGAGGCGGCAGCCGTGAGTCACTCAGGCGCGGTGCTGGCTGAGATGGCTCTGGGATGACTCGAGGACACTTCCTCCTCAGATCACGCCTCCCCTGACCCCGAGGCCGCAGCCCTGCACTGGTCAGCAGACTCCCCGGGCCGCGGCCCAGCGCTAGCCAGGTCAGAGGCCTGGTCCCGTGACCCGGGGCCTCCCAAAGCGTGACAGCGGCCGCCGGAGAGCAGCCTCAAGAACAGGCTGGAAGCCAGGCCTGAGGGTCTGACCCCAGCAATGGCCGCTTACCAGATCTGTGACCTTAGGGGAGTAATTTAACGTCTGAGCCTCAGTTTCCACCTGCGAAGCCGGTTATAATAGGCCCCGGCCGCAGGGCCGCTGTGCAGTGGGTAGGAGCTCAATGAACACGGAATTGTTGTCTCTACACTGTTCTTGCCTGGGGGAGACTCCGCCTCCACCACCCCAAAAACACCCCTCCCAAGAGGGCCTTGGCCAGCATGCTTCTCTTCTCGCAGCCCAGTTCCTCCTCTGCGCCAGCAGGCCTCGGAGCCCTGAGCCCTGACGTCCTGTGGCCCATCTCGATGAGTCAGGCCGGCGGCTCCTCACAGAGCCCAGCAGCCGCTGGGGAAGACATGGCCTCCTGCATGCTGAAGACGCCATCAAGGAGCCTGAACGTACATTCCAGGGGCCACTGGCAGGAGCGTGGCCTGAGTCCCCAGCATAATTAAACAGCAAGGCAGCACAGAGGCCACCTCTGCCCACAGCAGGCAGGAGCATGGACAGGACAGCCGGGCATATATCCCAGCTCTGCAGCCCACAAGCTGTGTAACCCAGGGCTGCTGAGCCTGTACAATGGCAGCAATGATGGCACCCACCTAGAGGGGGTGGGAAGATGTAATGAGATGAGGCTGTGAAAGTCTCAGCATTGATCCTGGCACCCAGTTAGCGTTCAGCAATGTCAGACACCACCATCATCACCAGCATCACATCACCATCATCACCATCCCCAGCATCATCACCATCACCATCACCATTATCACCATCACCATCATCATCACCATCACCACCACCACCATCATTAGTAGCAGTATCATTGTCATTATTTCTGACGTTCATTGGCCAATTACATCCCTACCAGAAAGTTCTAATAACACTATGTTTAATCCTCACAACACTCCAGTGAGGTAGTTGTTATTATTGTTCCTACTCCACAGATGAGGAGCCTGAGGTTCCAAGAGGTTCAATTACTCCACTTGGGGTCACACAAAAGGGATAGAGCTGGGCCTTGAGCGTGTCTGTCCCCACGCTCTTTCTCCCTCATAGTTACACCTGCACATAGCTCTTTGGATCTGTTTATTGGTCCAATCCAACAAGAGGCTCAGAAAGGCCCGTCACCTGCTTGGCCCCAAACCCAACAGTGAGAAGGAGGAGTCGGGGTCCCGACTTCCGACACCAGTCCGTGCTCGTCCTCGGACCCTCACAAGCCCACACGGGTCCTTCAAGCTCTGTCTTCCACGAGCACCCATGCCCCCTTCCCGCCCAGCCCAGAGCACCTCGTACCTGTATGGTGTGGGTCATAGGTGGTGTAGCCCGGCACCAGGGGCAAGCCTCCTGGAGAGAGAGAAAAGCAGATTCAGACCCAGCTGTGTGCAGGAACCAACCAGAACGTTCGTCTCCAAAGCTTTCTTGAAAAGCCACACATGGCGTGCTCCTGAGGCCCTGCCTCAGGCTTCCGCTGAATTCGGTGTTTTTCCCTCCCAGCTCGGTGACCCATGTTTCATAAAGGCAGAAAACCTCAACTCAACCAGCATGAAAGGGGCGGAGACTTCCTCTGAGCTGTGGGATTTCTGCCCATGTGTCAGTGTGACACTGTGGGGCCACATTTCCTTCCCGCCCGAGGGCCTGCTCCTGAAATATCGCTGGATGCTGTGTCCGCCACCCAGGCCTGGTCTCTGGAGGGAGCCGGGCCCGAGCTCGCTCTCCCAGGGGTGCTGCCACAGCACAGGGAGGGGTGGGCCCCCCAGTCAACACTGCCACCCCACAGCCGGGCAACCTTTGAGGCCGGCTGGGCCAGCTGTCCCCTCCCGGTCTCCCACAAGGGACAGTAGGGGAAAGAGGCTGAGGGAGGAAGCGCAGGGGCTCGAGCTCCTGGAGGGAAGCTGTTTCAAGCAGTGGGGGGGCGGGGAATCAGAGGCTAATAAAAGGGTGAGCGCCTCATTTAGCCCTCCTGGCCCCATGGGGCGGGTCCTGGCGTCCCCATTTTATAGAAGAGTAAACTGAGGCTCAAACAAGACATGCAACTTCCTGACATGGGACTCCAATCCAAGGCTCCAGGTGAGCCACTGCCCGCCCCAGGCCTGAGGGCCCCTCCTCTTCAGACGCCTGGGCCATCCTCGGCTCTGACGGGGTCCCTACTATCCGAAGAGACTGGCTGATGGATCTCAAGGACCGAAGACCTCCAGGGCTGGGAGCTCCGTCTGCTGCTGGCCTTGGTGAAGTTCACCACACTCCCTGCCCTCCAACCATCCCGGGAACCTGGGGGGAGCAGACCCCTCCCACGGGTAGGCCTGTGTGCCTTCCTGGAGGCAGTGGGAAAGGGAGCTAAGGCCACAGCTGCGCTCTCATCCCACGGTTGGAAAGCAGGGCACCCCTCTGGGCTGGGTACCAGTGATAAACAGGGATGGGAGTGGTCCCACGGCCCCACCTGCCCCACTGCTGTTTGCTGATGGGAGAGGAGAGTAAGTTAGGGCTCCCATGCTCACCTGCGCCGGTCTGCTGCGCCCACCAGTCTGGGAAGAGCTGACTCCGGCAGGCCTCCGGCGGGGAAGGACTCCTCTTCACCATCCCCATGTACTCGTCCACCGACGGCTGCGCCATGGGGGCAGGAGGGGAAAGCGGAGCCGTCACTGGGCGTCCGAAGGGGACTCCAGCGTTTGTAAAGACGCAGGGTTTACGCCTAACTAAAACCACACCGTGATCTCACTCTCAGGAGACAAGGGGAAAATGTCACTTTGCGTCTGGAAAGATCCAGGACAATAAATCTACCAGGCTTACTGATCAAACCGCATGACCAAGTGGCCAGCCCCTCCGGGGCCGCTAATAAGTTGACCGGCCTTTTACATGGAACTGCCTATTGCAAAACCGAATGGCTGGGCCACTCAGCCGCCCTGATGCCCTGAGAAATGGCTTAGTTCCAGGACACATCTATTTTCCATCTCTGGCCCACTCCTTAAAGGAGGCTGATGACTCCAATAGGAAACGCTTTGAAATCTGCTTTTCCTGTGATCCCGGTGTGCCTATCCCAGGATCTCACCCTCTCAGCTGAGCCGGCACAAAAGCCTTCAGCGGAAAACGAGACACTGCTGGAGAGACAGGAAGCCAGGAGCCACCGGGTTGGGGCCAGAGAGCACCCAGGACCTGACAGCCGCCATGTGCAGGCGGCAGGCAGCTCCCAGCAGGGTACACTGCACTGTCCGCGTCCTCCGACAGCCAAGCCACCCCCAGGGACGGATTATTGCCGTGCTGGTATTAAGGAGAACTTCTGGTGCACCCATACCACCTTCCATCGGGGCCGTGTGGGATTATTCCAGCTATGCAATGTCCACTTTGAAATATCCATAAAAACATAGTTAAGAGGCTAAAGGTGGAAGAAAATGTATCCAAATAGCAAAAAGTGGTATTCAAAAACCCCTCTGTTTTGCCCAGGGAGACCCCCATTAAGCCTTTAATTATAGCCTATTAACTGTGGGTTTATGTACAATTCTAACAAGCTTGGTTATCTGGTTTTCCAGCCCATCGAGAACTAAAAGCTGCGTATTAGGAGACAGGTGGCCCGCCAGCCGTGAGAGCCAGGACAATCATCCACGTCCTAGCGACAGCCCCAGGCAGCAAGGGAGGTGTCTGTTCTGTCCACGGCAGCCTGCCTGTGAAGGCAGGGGAGTCCATGATGCGTTTAAAACACTGCCACTTGAAATGTTTACAACATGAAAAGCTCAGAGCTTGCGGAGACTTCACGGACGCAGAGCTGGCGGCTCAGCCCCAGCCCTCGGGATGAGGCAGCGGGTACCAGGTGAGCGGGTGACCAGGTGGTGGAGGCTGGCCTCGAGAGGGTGGCCCCGTCCCTGCATTCCATCTGTCAGGGTGGGGGCACCACTATCCGGGACAGCCCAGGGCTCCAGACCCCCTGGCAGGGCAGGAACGATGCCACGCCCACAGAAACACACACAGCTCCTGCCGACGGGGCCAGACCCCTGGAAATGCAGTCCCCACTTACCTCCTTGATCAGCTCGTCGATTTCGGAGCGGCCGCACTCCATCTCCGGGACTTCATTCACACAGCCAGGGGTCACCGTGCCTAATTTGCCTATGGAAAACCAGACAAGTGCATGACAAATGGCATCAAGGCATCACAACCATCCTGGAGGCCATAATCAACGTGTTTTTTTAAATGCTGAGTTGAAGCAAACCAAGCTCAATAAGCATCTTCACTGTTTTGGGAAAGGCCTAGAGATTGTTTTCCCATGCCTCTTCAGTCATCTGATCAGCAAAGTCAAAAGAGAGAAGTTGGTCGTTGCTGCTTCTGACACTTGGAGGACACAGACAGCACTCTGGTCTCTTCCTTCTGCGCCCTGAGATCTGAAATGAATTCCTATCAGACACCCTCCACACCAGGCGCCTGCAGAGGTAACACTGACGAGCTGGGGCATCCGAAGACCCCCAGAGATTTCCTGGCAAAATGTGTTTATGGGATGGAGTCTTTTTTTAAAGTTAATTGGCAGGAAGTCCCTTTTTAACCCTTCCAAATATACATCTGTACACACGCGTGTGCACACGCATACATGCCATGCACACACACAGCACGGCTCAGAGACCCGCCTCCATCAGGAACCACCTGAAGGCACGTGATTGTTTCCCCAAGGGTCTGGACCAGGCTCCTTTCTCCCCCTGGCGCCTCTTCCCCGCCAGAAACCCCCTCATGAAGTTCACCAGCGTGAGATGTGTTATGACCAAAAGACGCTTGTGTGTTGGAACGCACTGGTCCAGTGATCTAGAGAATTGACCCATCGTTTCATCCTGACTGAATTTTGGTTCCATTTTGATAGACTCATGAATCCACTGAGAAGCTGGTGATGGGAAGTAGGGGGCAGGTGGGGCCCCCCCAGTGCAGCTTGCAAACCGCTGAAGTACAGAGCAGAGTGGGTCCATTTAGACACTATGCAAATGCAGCGTTTCTTCGCCCCCTGAGAACCTGCTCCTCCTTTAACATCCACCCTTGCAGGTGATGCTGGCTGCGCCCCACACTATAAACAAGTTAGGGTCACCTGCCAGTGCAAGCTTGGCTGACCCTGGGGGAGGGGGATCAAGAGAAACTTCTCTATTCCTTCAAATCACAATTTACTCTGTGATGATGAAAAATCATCCAAAACTGGAAAATAAGGCAGCAAGATGACTGCTCGGCAGTTCAAAGCCATCCCAGAGCCTTCTCTAAGACACGTCCCCCTGAGGGTCATCTGATTCTCCGGGGGAAGGTCAGTTTGTTTGATTTACCATTGACTATCGATTACGGTTCAGACTCAGTCAAGTCAGGTGTTAATTTACAGACAATCAAGCTACAAATGACCAGGAGAAAAGATAAGTGCCTAGGTCAGACACTCCTTGGCTCACTCAGCTGTCTGTCTTTCGCTGATCATGGACCAGTGTCTAGTATTCTCTGTCAAACAACCATTCTTACCATGCTGGCTCCATCATTCATGAGTTAAATAACTCTCTGACCCAGGCTTACTAATATATTTATCAGAGTCACAATTTTAGCTTTTTTTAAATCATACATCAACATTTTCAACCCCCTCCCACCCCGCAGTGGGAAAAGCTCAAACTCAGAATTTCTGCACAGCCCTAAGCAGTCTCTGAGGGCTCTATTTCTCTCAGGCATTACTGGACCACTAATAAGCTTCGAGGGGGAAAATGATGCTGTGCCAATATTCTAACTGCTACATCGAATGGCTAAGAAAATCAATGTGTTACAAGAATGTTCTAAAGTGGGGATGGCAATTAGATTTGATTTCATGGGCCAGCTCTGATTCACAGCAGGTGTAAAGCACGCCATTTTGAAAAGGATGCTGAGGCCGGATCCGAGCTTAAAACATCCTATTGATTAGCAATGCCTGAACAGAGTGCAGGAAGCAGGACTGCAGAATGCGCGGCAGCTTTCGTTATTCCTGCTTTAATCTCTTCACAAATGCTTTCTTGGGATTTTAAAGCTGGAAGAGACTTCAGGAATTATCACAGTCCACAGTTCCCAAACAACCATCAGGATCTAACGATATATTGAGGCGGCTGCAGCAATGAAGCCTGCGTGCCATCAGCTGCAAATTCCTTCCAGAACTTCATCCTCAACCCTTACCATCCACCCCTTCTCTGTCCACCTTATTTTCCCTCAGCCTCTTGTATGAGTTGCTAGAAAACAAAAAGGAATTCCTGAGCCACGCTGTCGGAGGATCCTCGCTCCCGCCCACGCCCGTTCCTGATCCCAGGGAGGTCCTACAACGTGCCCCTGGTCTGACAGTCAGGAGCAGCAGAGCTGGCTCCAGCCCCATCTCCCCGCCCTTTCCTCCCATCGGCCACCTCTTCCTCAAGTGGAAGCTGCCACTTGGTCAGCAGATGCTGGGTGAGGTCAGTGGGAAGAGCCGTCACTATCTGCTTACACAAAGGAGACAGCTATTCTGTTTAGCAAAAACCACTTGCCCCAGACCCTGCGGGTGGCGACTTTGACCCCAGACCCGGGCTCTCCGCCGGGGTCTGCGAGTCAGGCAGGCTGTGTGGGGCCGAGAGCCCATCAAGGATAGTTACATTTTTGCTCTTCCTCGGGGACGATGCGGTAAACTTTGTATGGCTCGGAAATGTCCAGCTGGGACCGGTCTGTTACTTCCTCAAAATCTGGGCTCTTGTTCAAAGCACAGCGGAGCCTCGTCTTCCAAGTGGCTGGTTCAGCTTTGTCCCCTTCCTTAAACTTCCCTTTAAAAACTGCCCAGGCCTGAAGGAAGGAAAAGAAGCACATGAAATACACGGCCTACCTCTCGACCACAGATATCCACGGCCACGGGCAGGGCCGGCACATTTTGAACCATCAATTCTCGCTCAAAGGATTTCAGGATGCTGAGACCTCAGTCAGACCACTTTCTTTGCCGGATATGAAGAGATCCAGGCCAGGAAGGGGTTCCCCCAAGATGGCCCACCTGAGCCTGAATTCAAACCCAGGCCCAAGGTACACACACACACACACACACGCTGGATCTGCCTCTTGGCAAACCCATGCCTGGACCAGAAGGCCAAGAGGAGCCTGAGGTCAAGCAGCACAAAGAGGAAGTCGCACATGGTTTCACTAGAATGTTCAAAACAAAGAACAACTTGTTGCTTTTTCAAATCAACCCCTAGCTAAAATGTAGCATGAAAAGGGAACATTTGCAAAGAAGTCTGAACGTGGTCATCCACGGCCTGCTACTTTTAATAGAAATTTTGTTTTGCATTTCGGCATTTATTCTAACCCTCCCTGCCCGCCGCCACCCTCCCAGGATGCTGTTTAAGATGCAGTGAAATGTTTTCCCTCCCTGTCGGTTTTTCACAGCTCTGTTTTCTGAGCTCTCCAAACCTCAGAACCTGAACTAGGACTAGAAATGCAAAGCTGGAAACTTAAAGTCAAAAGGTAGAATGGGGCTGTATTTAAAAAAAAAAATCAAACGTGAACGGGCATGTGAACAGTTTTAAGATTTCAAAACTGGAATACAGCCACACTGACCAGAAAGCCACTGCTGTCAGGTGGAAAATCCAGCCAAGCTAGACACGTCTTCCAGCCTAAAATAACACGATATCTAGAGGGAATCCTCAACCCTCGCTCAGGAAAATGCAATTCCCAGAGGTAACTTTCCCACGGTGACCCAGCCTGGAATTGAACGCCAGCTGTCCTGACTTCCAACCCAACGGCTTCCCACTACAGCAAGCATTCCCAAGCTCAATGCACACGCCAATCCCCTGGAAACATTGTGAAAAATGCAGATTCCTGGGCCCTGCCCCTCAAGATTCTCATCCGGTAGGCATGGGGTAGGTCTGGGAATCTGCATCTTCAGCCAGCATCCCGGGGGTTCTGACTCAGGTGGCCAGGAGGCCACACTTCCAGACACTCCTTCACTCCACGAGTCACAGCTCCACTGCAGTCCTGGCTTCTTTCTCGTCATGGAAGACAAGACCTCACAGTCCACTGCCAGTGCTCACCCTCTGTGGAGGCCCCGAGCTCAGATTTTGCATCTCTGCCCGAGGTAAAGAAACCAGAAGAACATTCCTCCTAATGAGCATGAGCAGTCATTTCCTTTGCTGACATAGATGCAAAACTCCCCTGTAGAAATGGGTTTAAAAGCAAATGGTTTCCAAACCTTTTCAATCTCTGTTTCAATCATTTAACTGCATCACAGATCATGCATTAGCTTTTTCAAAGAAATATAAGAGCAAACCACGTACACATTGAACAGTAATGTCAAATTTTTATTACGTTAAACCAGAGTTTCTCCACCTCGCCACTAGGGACGTTTGCGGCCAGATCGTCCTTTGGGGTGGGGGCTGGGCCCTGCATGGCTGGATCTACAGCACCTGGGCCCCTGCCCACAAGATGCCAGTAGCATCCTCACCCCCACTGTGACAACCAGAAATGTCTCCAGACATTGCCAAGCGTCCCCTGGGGGGTAAAATCGTGACACACACCACACCCCCATTTGACAACCACTGGGTTCATCCATATTACAAATGGACCTGAGGACAATGTAAGGACAAGCTGGGTTCATCCAGAGGGCACAGGACAGGGCATGTCATCGTCACTGATTCAGTCAGGGCTCACACTCGCCCGGTGCAGAGAGCCAGGACATCCATAAAGGGAAGAGGCTCCCGGTCAGGAAGTCCGTGCACAGCATGAGGTATCTGCTTCCCGCCTGCCCTGAGCCCTGTGGGGGCTCTCTGGCCAGCTCTGAAATGTCAGCTTAGCTGGGCGGTTTCTCAAGACCCTTCAGGAGCCAACACTAGACAGAACAGAGAGACTGAGGCCCACCACCAGCCTCCACCGTGACCCGCGTCCCCCGTCCGTGCTGCTCCGCACTCAGCAGCAGCCAGCACTAACCTGGGACCATGAACTCCTCCTGCTTTCACCTTATCGTCTCATCTTGTGTATCAAAAATCAAATGCTGGTTTTTTTTCCTCGAAGGCCCACTGAATTTGAAATACCTGTGCGACTAAGTAAGTTCTGGTTCATTCAGGGCTAGCACAACGCCTGGCCAGCGAGAGGACAGCCCGTGAACCATCACTCTCGGTTAACCAGACTTTCCCCCCTTGACGTTGTGAAAAGCAGGCAAATACTTTTTCAAACATAAACACGAGCTGATATTAGGGCCTCATCAGCGTCCTCAGGGATGGTACACAACGAGCTAAACGCTTTTTTTTTTCATATTTTTTTAATTGAAGTATAAGTGACATACAATATTGTATCCGTTTCAGGTGTGCAACCTGGCGATTCGGGCTAAATGTCTTTTTCAGTCTGTCCTCTCTCATCTATACCAGGAAGCTGACCTCACAATGATGCTGCAGACAATGAAGGACTCTTCAGTATAAGTGGCTTCTCATGACGCACTTACAAAAGGAGCAAAACAAACTGTTTTTTCCTTAACTCAGACATTTTTGGAAGGTTCTCTTTGAATGTTTGGAACAAAATCGTTCTCTACTTAACCAGAAACCCCTAAGACGGCTCTATCTAACCAAGGCCCCATGGGTGACTTCTTCCAACAGCAAAGACACATTCGTCGACGTCGCCCCACGAGGATGAAGTGAGCAAGCCCAACTCACAGAAGCGCCGCATGGGCGCTTCCTTTCTGTATTCACACCAGCCCCGTCTGTGGCCCTCCCAGGGGCCATCCAACTCGGGGTGGGCACCCGTGTCTCCCTCCTGCCCCCATTCCTGCTGAGATTGTAGACTCACTTTAGATTGCCACACTGAGCGACTGCGTAATCAACGGAAACATTGGGAATCTTGCACATTTTTCTCAATGCTGTTGAAACGGCCATGAAGAACATTGCACAAGATGCATAAATCTGGGGCTTTATTTCATGACCTGCACAGAGTAAGCTGCAGCAGGGAGCAGGGTGAAGGGAGAGGCCTTGCATCTCAGCCAGCAAGCCAGGACCAGGGTCATGCAGCCTGCTGGTCCAGCCCCTCTGCTCTCCTCCTAAAGAGGTTTTCCTGATGGTCAACCTGCAACTGTGCCTTCAGCACCCCACGCCTCTGCTTAAAGCAGATGGATAATCCTGGCCATGTCAACTCCTAGCAGGGACAGGGAGAGTGTGGCCCTGCAGGGGCAGGGGCAGCTAGCAATGTCAGAGGCATTCTGGTTGTCACACAGCGGGAGAGGGTGCTACTGGCATCTAGTGGGTCGAGGCCAAGGATGCTGCCGGACATCCTACAGGGCACAGGACCGACCCCCAACAAGGAAGTATCTGGGCCTTGATGTCAACAGTGCCAAGGCTGAGGAAGCCAGGCTCACAGCCATGCATAATCCGGAATTCCCAACCGACTGGGTGGGACCGAGCACTGTTTAAATTTAGCCAGAGTCATTCCCAAGGAAGTTCACCAAGATGCCAAAGGCAAAAAACCTTCTACAAGAGAGGAATCCACAATGCCACCAACAATGGAAAAGGAGGCACCAGCATTGCAAAATCCTCACAGTGTCCAGGCTCCTGACCTGGGGTCCTTGATGGGAAGAAATCTGCCAGACATTCAGGCCACACAGGGCCTGTTGGGGGTGAGTGCAAAACATCGGTAAGTGCCTGCTTGTCTCGGAAAGGGCCGCTAACCAGCACTAGACACTCAAACAGATCTGCGACCCCGGATTACAGGGTTAACAGAATTGCTAAAGTGTGCAACCCCACTGCAAATGTCGGGCAGAGACCCGAAGGCCTGAAATGCCTCATACGCCAACTTTGACCTATTCGTGCTCTACTCTGGGGCCGACGTACGATCTTTTGTCATTTTTGTTCTTTCACGTCAGAAGACAGTCGTCCCTGGTCTAGAACCTGCTGCTGCACTGGGGCCCGCAGGCCTGGCCCCCTCACTCATCCCCGGTCTCTGGTCTAATTCTGGTCCTCCGCACCTCAGCCTCCCTCCGCCTCCCCCACACTCACTCTCCGCTCCCCATCCCTGGCCCCCAAATGCCCAGAGAACAAGCACACACAGCAGCGGTCTGCAAACTGGGCTCTGAGTCAGACCAGCTGGGATGCATCTGTTTGCAAATCTGGAAGCCTGGGCTCCCCCTGACCGAGGGTCCCGAATCTCCCAGGGTGGAGCCTGCACTTCTGGAGCCTTAGAGAAGCCCAGAGGTGACTCCGATGACCTACAGGGGACTCTGATGACCCACATGGCACTCTGATGACCCACCAGGAACTCTGATGACCTGGCTGAGCTGCAGAGCTGGGCTGCCGTGGCCCCATGCTCCTCAGCCTGAATCTAGGTGCGATGGCAAGAAGTCTCTGTGTGTCAGAACTGCCAGGGGTCAGGAGCACAGGCTCACAGTCAGGCTGCCTGATGCAAACACCGGCTCCATCACCCAAGAGCTGTGACACCTTGACCAAGTCACTTCTCCTCTGGGTGCCTCTACAGACCAAAGACGAGGACGGCACCTACTGCACAGGACCGTGTGAGAGGAAAACAAAACACGTGGCGCCAGGCCTGGCACAGAGCAAACTCGCAGTTGGCACTGGCCACCACGATGCAGGTGCCAGAGCTCAACAGCAAGGCTCCCATGCGTGGGGCCTCATCACTCTCAAGGGAGGCAGCACTATTTTTAGACTGTGCGGCAGGTTCAGGACATCCCATGTGACCCGGCCCCAGAAGTCATGACAGACAGCATCCCTCTCATCTGAGCTGGCCCGACATGGCCAAGCAGAAGTGCCAACTTTGAAAGAATGAAGACTTAAACCATTCCTGGAATGCTAAACGGAATTTAGATGGTAGCCCAGAGGACAAGGTCTTAGTCTAAAGGCCTCAAAGAAGTCTGTTCTCTCCCTGTTTGCTAGTCTTCGTGCCAAAGAAATGGTACGTGAAGGAAGTGCCCTCAATTTCCTCATCACCAATAATACAAGTGACCCCACAAGTGATTAAATCACATAACAGATGGAAAATCACCCAATCAATATTTTTGAGACACATTCAGCATTCAGTCAATGCTAGTTTAAAACAAGTGGGTTAATTTTCAAGTAAATAAGAAGATGTCACCCCACACCTCCACTGGCCCCTGAGACAGGCAGAAACTGCGCTTGCCGGGAGGGAGGGGGTTTGAGTCCTTACCTTGAAAATGGAGGCGTCCACCTCCTGGTTATAATCTTGTTTGCCCGCGTGTTTCCAAGGGATCCGGAACATGCTCTTCTCATCATTTTCCCAAATCAGCCCTGGGTACATGTTGCTGTCGATTTGCTCGATCAGCCACTGCCGAAGCCGCCGGCCGCCATTCCTGTCACACATCCTTGGAAAGAAAAAAAATATTCTGTGATATTATAAATATTGTCTCATTAATCACAGCAACCCATGTGCTTAACAGCCAAGATCCACAAACAGGAAAATCAGAGGGTCGAGACACAGGTGCCCGGCGTCGGGGAAACCCACAGCCCCAGGCACTCTGGGCCCCCTGCCATGAGGGGACAGTGCTTGCCTCCAGGATTCCAACCCCGGCATGAAAACTGAAAGCTCTGGGGGACCTGCAGCTGCCCGCCAGCTACATGTCGGCCCCACCTAAGGTTCTGGCTGGGCTCTTTCCAGCTTTCACCCCCTGTTCCATTTCAGGCAAACACGGCCACATCGAATAGCATCCTTCCATTTTTAGCACCAAATGAAGAAAAATCACTTTTACATTTTCAGGTCCCTCCAATGAGCAGCTCATCACTCCAAGAGCCAATTCCACTATCTGATGCCCAGCTGAGCAGCGTTTGTGAGCAAACAGGACATCTGTGCTCTCTGGGAGAGAGGAAATCCTCAAGGCTATCCCTTCTAGATTGTTCCTTCACAGCTGGCTTAGTGATAAGAGCATGAGTTTGGGAATGAGACACAGCTGAGATCCCATTTAAGTCCTGCCATCTCTCAGCTGGGTGACCTCGGATGATCATTTGACCTCAGCAATGCTGGCTGAAACGCAGCCGTACTTGGCATCATTGTCCTGAGGACTCAGACGATGTCTACAAAGCACCCAAGATGGGGCCTGGATCTTAGAAGATTCTCTCCAAACAACAGATGTTGGCATTATTACTCCAACTTTCTTCCTCGGGAACTCATATGACCACTTGGGAGATAGCGGACAAGAGTGAGGAAATCCACTGCGGCTACAGAACAGAGCAAAGTTAGCCAGGCTGGACGCTTCCAGGAGGCGCAGAATCTGGGGCCCTCACCATGCCAGGGTGCCCAAAGACACCCTTTGGAAGAACATTCTTGCCAAAGCAGGCAGCTTTCCCAACAGCACAGAGAAAGAGAGAGCAACCACGCCGTCCCGACTCACAGCCCACACTTACAAGAACAGGGGTGGAAATCCCCCAGGCAGTTGGACAGACGCCCACCCAAAAAAAAAATAGCATTTCTATTCTTCCAGTTAAAATCTGACCTCTTCAGGCAAACAAGTTTGAAACAGTCAGTGGTGACAAGATATCATGTCCCCAAGAATATGGTCACATCCAAGTCACGCTGGTCCATAAAGTAAGAAGTATGCTTTTTGGACACTCCAGCCACCCTGCAGGTGGCTGTGGGCTGGGAAAGGGGGTCCAGGCCCCCCGGGAGAAGGAGGTGAGGTCCCTCGAGCATCAGCCGTAACTTCTTCACCAAATAGGCCCAGCTGCCCTTTTGTGGATTGAAAAGGGGCGAAGTGTGCGAAATAGAAATTGCACATCAGTTTGCAAACTGCAGACTCCGCAAAGGCTGTTCTCCAGCTAGACCCGGGAAAGCCACCTGAATCCTCATCCGAAAAGTGAACGGACGCCAAGCACCTCAGAATTCTAAAATAGCCCCTTGTGTTTATAAACGAGAAGGGACAGACTGTGGAGGGGCACCCAGTGACAGAAAGGAAACGACACCACCAAGCACCCCCAGAAAATAACTTAGCAGGGTCCAGACTCCTGCGGACCCTTCCTGGAGGAAAAACAAGAGAATCTCCACTCACTTGAGGAACGAGCTGTGTGGAGGGCGAGAGGGGCCAGAACACAACAGGGGATTAGGGTCTGCGGATCTGTCAATCAAACGAGACGTTTCTGCTCCGCAGCATCTTGATGAGCCCCTAGCACAGGTTCATAAACTACAGTCCCCGCGCCAGGAGGCTCCTGACGTAAAAAGCAAAATTTTGTCCAGTATGGGCATTTTTCTAGAAAGCAGGTCACCACCTTCTCATCAGGATTTCTAATAAATTCATGACCCCAAAATTGTTAAGGACAACTGTCTTGGTGATTTATAAGAAAAGGAGAAAAGAAAGTAAGAGAGAGGGCAATGGGAGGAAGAATGAGTCATAGAATATGAAAGCTGGAAAATGCTTTAGAAACCATGTAATCCAGCCCCTCATTGTTCAAAAGAGGAAAAAGTAAGGCCCGGAGAGACACCCGGACCCCCAAGCCTGCCAGCCTGGTCTGATTTTACTCATCTGCAGAGAAAAGACGTGGTTAAGTCACCAGATCCCAGCACATGGACAGCCCCATCTGAATTTCCACGGAGATCACCTCCAAGATTCCAGGCAGCGTGAAAAGCCGAAGATGCTACTACAGTGACGATCCGTAACGATTTCGTGAACACTAACAAATTAATTCCACCAAATGCCGAGCCAGGAAAAATTTATAAGCCCTGTCACATGTTTATAACTTCCTCTTCCTTGATTTTTAGGTAATAATTCTCTTTACGGGCCAAGTCCTATCTACAGCTAATCTGCATCCCTATAAACGGGTCCGGGGGTCAGGCTTCCCAGGCAGGAGGCGATAAGAGGCTGCCCTGGGCCCACCCAACCCGGAGTCCAGGATGCGCCCGAGAAGCGGTGCAGCACTCAGCTCCTCCCATGCGCGGGGCCCCTGGGCATTTGTCCCGGCCGCCACAGTCCTCCACCCCCACGAGACCAAAAAGCATCAAAGCCCTCTCTCCCTCTGGCTCCAATCTTCCAGAAAGGACTAAACCACTCCCAAATCTTTTCATGGAGGAATCTGCCATAATCCAAAAGGACAAGCTCAGAACCATCATGTAAGGACGGCTCCTAACTTAGGTTTTTTTAAGAAAGTGTTATATCCCCCATATGTTGGGGGGACAATTTAAAATTCTGGAAAATTCAGTCTCCCGTCTCCACTCACAAAGCACTTCGCAGCGCTGGGTAAGCACCCTATCTCACCTTAGGAACTCTGCCCTTTGCCTTGGGGCTCACTGCACCGCAGAACGTGCCGGGAGCGGCGCCCCTACATAGCTTTCCCTCCCAGGGACTCCTCAGCTATGATGGAAGCAAAGGACCTCAAACCCCGCTCAGAAATCTTGTCATCAATCAGAGCAAAAAGAAAAACCCAGCCTGCCCCCCTTCACCAAACGCCGCTGGTCACCAGGCAGGGTCACAGCGTCGACCCTCCGAGCGCGAGTCCATGTGGCGGGACCGGGGCGGGAGGGACGAGGAGCAGGTCTTAGAATAAAGGGCTCAGTATTGCCCGACATTATATAGGCCACTCTAAAGTGCTCCAGGCAGACCAGATTTTTTTTTAATGAGATTTCTTTTTAAGCACATGCCAATCTTTCGGAGCAGCCACAAGGATCACCGTCTCGGGCCCCCGATTTGGACTCAGGAGAAAGAGGAGGAGGGGAGAACGCAGAGACGGGGGACGGCCACCGCCTGGCCCGCAGCCCGGGCGGCCTCTGCGCTCGGCCGGCCGCCGTCTGGCCCACCCGGCCCGGCCCCGGCCCCTACCTGCCGCCGCGCCGCCGGGCCCGCCGCCCGCCTTCGGCCGCCGCCCGCGTTCCCACGCTCGCCGCGCTCGGGTCTGCGGCCGCGGTCCCGGGCGCCGCGGCGGCTTTAAGGGCGGGGGCGGGCCCTGCGAGCGGAGCGACGGCCACACGAGCCAATGGGCGCGGCCGCCCGCCCGCCTTCTTCGAAGCGCCAGCTTTCCGAGAAATCACTTAGAGCAGAGGCGGCGGCGGCGGCGGTCGGACGGTCCGGGCGTCTTCCGGGTCCGCACCGGGGGTCCCGGGGGCGGCGTGGGGCGGGGGTGCCCGCAGGAATTCCCGCGGGCCTCCCCCCCACCCCGCCCCGGGGCAAGGTCCGGGCGGATAGTGGGTGTCAGATCCCCGAGGTGGAAGTCAGATAGCGGAGGTCAAAGCTGGAGTTGGGGGGACGCCCCCCGAGGTCGATGCTGCAGCGGCCGGTGGTTCCCGCAGAGTGACCCCCGGGGACCCGCTCAGGCCTGGTCATGCGGTCATCTCAGCGAGTGTGGCCGAAGCCCCTGGAGCTGCGTGAGAGGCATCCCCGTCAGGACGAAGCCCCTAGTCACGTGCCCGGACAGTGGCTGGGGGTCCACCCGAGGTGTGGCTGCGGAAGGGACCGGCCACTTACGGCGGGGACCTAGATGGCCAGTCGCCTGCAACTGACAGAAGAAAATGCCCCGCTAAAACCGTGTCTGAAACCGCTGCCCTCTGAAGATCAGAAATAAAAACAGGACTGTCCAGCATGTTAGTGCTAGAAAGTCCTACTTATTGTAAATACGGGAGAAATACCGGTGAAAGAAAGACCTAGAAAAAGACGCGATCTCCTTTGTTCTATTCTTGGGGTTGCCTTAGAATGGAGGAAAATAAGAGTCTTAATTGACTGATTGCCTACTGCTCAGTCATACACAAGGAGCAGTGTTTATGGGGCCATTTTATTCATTAGGCTTTTCAAGAACCTATGAAAATGTCTGAGACTAAAGAAGAAATTTTATTGGCTGCAAAATGCAAAAAGTACAGTGCAAATTTGAAATCAATAAATATTCAAAGAAAGGTCCCCAAAACATAACACGTCAACCTCATAATTGTAATTTATTCGTTGATAAACATTTCATTATATTTGAAAAGCTTGTGTGGCTTAGAAATCACTTGGTAAGAATTTCCTAATACTGTAATTCCTGGGAATTCACAGCAATCGTAAGTGAGTTCCCCCCTGCCAAATAATTTCAAGTGAAAACTACTTTTTTTAAAGTTCAATTTGTTTAAGAGTATTTAGATAAGGTAGGAGTATTTTAATATGTTATGTCCTGATGTGGGATGAGCTTCCAGAACTCAGAGTGCCTAGGACCTAAGAAATTCTTAAAACAGCCTGCTGTCTGTATTTATACTCGTGTCTTTTCACAAACGTGCCCCTTAAGCCTACCCAGATTTACTTGCGTACAAATGCTGTCCACTGCACAAAGACGTGGGCTCGGATGTCCGCTCAACACTGTGCTTGGGCAAAGACAGGACATAGAGAAGTCAGCAGTGGACGAGTCACAGCATACTTATCGGCAGTAGGTGTCACTATATACATTACAGGATTGGTTCACGATACACGGGCTTGCGTTAAAACTGCTCCTGAAATATTTCCAACGTGGTGATTCCTCGCTGCCTAGGAACAATTTCTAACCTCATCTGTTTAGTTCTGTTCTTGTCTAATGAGCATTTATTGAGCAACTACTCTGTGTTAGATATGGTGCCATGGACAGGAGACCCAAAAAACAAAGTGTCTCTCTGATCATTCCTTCCTCTCCGGTCCCCTGCCAGCATCTCACAGTCCTGACACATTGCATCCTGGTTTCCACAGCAGCCCACTCGCCTTCCCGCCTCCATACCATGTCCCCGTGTATCCACGCCATGCTGCTCCAGCTAAGCCTTCCTATCTATGATGGTTTCCCCGTGGCTGCCACAGCAGGTCCCGATACTCGTCCTGAGTCTAAAAACCATACTCTTCCAACCGTCTCTCTTACCGTCATCCACAAGAGCCCCTCTCCATGGATGGCAGCCTGTCACCGCAGTTAGAACGCTGGGTTGTGGAGTCAGGCCACCAGTTCACACCCAAGCTCCCTGACTCACTCAATGTGTGACTCTGAGCAAACAACTTAACCTTTCCAAGCCTCAGTTTCTTTGTCTGTATAATGGCATTGATGATAATAGTATGTGAAATTGCCCATATGCAGCTGTTGTTTGATCTACAGAAGGGCAATTTGATGTGGTTCCACCTAGTCCTTCCAGCCTCCTGGAATCAGTGGGCACTGAACGAGACCGTGTGGGCCGGGGGTGGTGGGAGGCGAGGTGCGGGATTAGGCGAAGAGATTTCTTGGGAGAGGGCTTTCCCACTTTCCCGTCTCCCCTCTCCCTTCACACTTTCCAAGCCCAAGCTTAGCGAGGGCGTTCAGGAGAGCTCTGAAATGTGTTTGCTGAGAGGACACCTGTCAACTCACTCCTGAGAAAGCCAGACTCACTTAGAGTGGTGACTCCCGCCCTGGAATCTACCGGGCGAGGGAGGCGCTTGGTGGCGGCACGGAGAGCATGCTTATGTGCGGGGAAACAGCCTGCGGCGCCATTCCTGTTACTGCTCTTCAACTGAATAAAAAGATCCTACAAACCTCCAGTCATCTCCTATGGCTGCTGTAAAAAATTACCGAAAACTTAATGGCATAAAACAGCACACATTTGTTATCTTTCAGTTCTGGAAGTCAGAAATCTAACACACGTCTCACTGGGATAAAATCGAAGTGTCTGCACAGCTAGATTCTCTTGTCTCTTCCAGCTTCCTTCAGCCGCATTCCTTGGCTCGTGGCCCCTTCTTCTGGCTTCAAAGCCAGGAATCGCAAGTTGAGTTCTTCTCACATCAGACCACTTTGTCCTTCTCTTCTGCCTCCCTTGCAATGGATTGAAGGTTTATGTCCCCCAAAATTCATATGTTGAAATCCTAACCCCCAAGGTGATGGCATTAGGAGATGGACCTTTGGGAGGTGATGGGGTTACGATGGCGGGGCCCTCATGGAAGGGATTAGTGCCCTCATGGAAGGGACTCCAGGGCGCTCCCTCCCTCTTCCCACCATGGGAGGACAGAGCGAAAGGACAGCCACCTAGGAAGCAGGCCCCAGCAGACACCAAATCTGCCCATACCTTAATCTTGGACTTCCCAGCCTCTAGAACTGTGAGAAACAAGTTTGTGTTCTTAATAAGCCACCCAGTCTGTGTATTTCGTCACTGCAGTCCAAACAGACGGAGACGGCCCTCTTCACATGTAAGTACCCTGCGACTACATTGGGTGTCTATACGTTTTCCATCTGGATAATCCAGGAGACCCTCCCTGCCTTAAGATCAGCTGATGAGCAATCTTCATTCGACCCGCAACCTTGATTTTCTCTTGCCGTGTAAGGTCGCAGATCCCCAGGCTCCACAGATTCGGACTTGGATGTCTTTGGGGCCATTGTTCTGCCTGCCCCACGATCCGTAAGATCCAACTCAGGTGTTACCTTCTTTCCTTCTGCAGTCTTCACTGACCCTCACTCTAAAAACCCTGGAGCCCAGTCACACTGAAATCCTTGTAACATAATTTGGGACTTAATGTGTACATTTATGAATTATTTCACTGAATTCTCCTTGAGATAAAGGGTAAAGTCATACTGTGGTTCAGCCCCAGTACTGAGCACAGCACTGAATTAGGGTGCTTTAAACGGGCAAGTGTGAGTTCACTGCCAGAGACCGTCTCAGAGGGTGCCGTGGGAAAGGAGCTGGAAGGGCATTTCTTCGTGTCTGTGCTCCAGCACATGCGGGTTTTTATACTCTTCTGAGCTGGGGATCTCCAAGAGCACCCAGGATGCGTCATCCTAGGAGGACTCACAGGACTCTGCCTATGGTCAGTACATCCTCACGGCCATGATTTCTCACAGTGAGAGGATGCAGAGCGAGATCAGCAAAGGGCACAGGCACATGGGGTGAAGCCCAGAGACCAGGCGCCCGCTCCAGGGTCTTCTTCCAGGGGAGTCACACAGGACACACTTAATTCCCCCAGCAAGAGTTGTGGCAACACGTGTGAAGTGCTGTCTGCCAGGGACACATTAGGGACCCAGCGCCCAGGGATCTACTGGGGGCTGGTCACGTGAGCACCCTCTGCTGATATGTACCCTGACCTCAGACCCCAGGAGGAAAGCAGGTGTTCAGCACCAGCCACACTGTTTGTACAAATAGTTTAGGCCCTGGGAGCCCCTCCTCTCAGTTCTGGGGGTGGTGGGGACCCTCCCCAAGTCCACGTGCACAGACACCAGCTGAGGCCCAGCCTTGGAAGCAGGTCTGCCTAGGGACATTGGTCTCAGGCCTGCCATGTTAATTCTTTGCTGCACGCGCTCCTAATGCTGAGGGGCCTTTTGGCGTGCACCACCTGCTCCTCTCCCTCCCAAGGTGCCTGTGGCTGCACTGACCTGCCGTTAGCTACCTGCGTGTTTACGTTTCATTTCCTAAGCTGGGTTTTCTCGTGCCTCACTGGGACTGAGGGCTTGTGCTTAAGGACAGAGGAGCCGCTGCTCACCAGGATTGGGAGGATGGCGGGCGGGATGCGGTCCTCAGGGACGGGCCTCTCCGAGCTGCAGCTCCCCCAGAGTGATCGCTCCGCCTGGAAACGGGCTCTTCCCAGCCTCGGCATGCCTGCCAACCTAATCAGATGCCAAAAACTGAGAAGGGAAGCTCTTTTCCTCTTTTGGGCTTTAAAGTTCTCCGTTTTGTCTGCTCTCTGCATTGCCTGCACCGTCGTGCCTGCTGGCTCGCAGCTCTGTCAGCCTCACAGATCCCAGCGTGCTCCTCTGGTTTTCCCTCTTCCGGAGTTTGAGCCCAGCGTCCTCCAAGTACAACCCTGGGCATAGGAAACGTGCAAAATTTTGAAATTCTTCCTGATTGCCTGTTTCCACAAGAGACTGATAAATGACAACACTAATGGAACTGGTCCCCTTGAATATGTTATATTGACTCTAAATTGCATTTTCTGCTTAAGACCACATCAACACAATGACATTGCTTTCCTCCAAGAACGCCAGCACCAAATCAGAAAAATGATAGTTAATTGCAAGAAAAGCTACTAAGGCCACAACTGTGAATGGGCAAACCAGAGAAAACTGGATAGACAGGTCTGAGAATCAGGAAGTAATAAGAGACCCATCAGTCAGCAGACCATTGATCTGGAGAGATAAGAAAGGCTTTGAAGAACAGAGAGTGTGTGCGCTCAGGGCAGGCCCCGGGTCAGAAATACAGCATGCGAAACAGGACATTTGCTAAGAAATCGTCTAACCATCAAGAAAACAATAAGGGGGTAGGCGAGGATCTCTTATAGGACAGAGAAAGCACTAATCCTAAAAGAAAAGATAGATAAATTGGACTTTGTTAAAATTAAGAACTTATGTTCACTATAAGACAGCATTAAGAGTGTAAAGGCAAGCCGAGGCTGGAAGAAGATATTCACAACACGTATTTTCAAGAAAGGACTTGGGGCCGGCCCCCTGGCCGAGTGGTTGAGTTTGCACGCTCCACTTCATCGGCCCAGGGTTTCGCTGGTTCGGATTGTGGACGCAGACGTGGCACCGCTCATCAAGCCATGCTGAGGTGACATCCCACATGCCACAACTAGAAGGACCCACAGCTAAAATATACAACTATGTACTTGGAGTGGGGGAGAAAAAACAGGGGAAAAAAAAGAAGATTGGCAACAGTTAGCTCAGGTGCCAAGCCTTGAAAAAAAAAAAAAAGAAAGGACTTACATCCAGAACATAATTAATAAAAAGATTCCCCCCTGAGGTCTCTAGCAGAGGCAGTTTATTGCACGGATCTTTGCTGCCAGACATCCCAGGCCTTTTAAGGTAGGGAAGGCGGTGGGGACAACCTGCACTTTGCTCAGGAATATCTGACTTGTTGCAACATTTAATTACCCGTTCGATCGTTACAGAAAAACTCTCAACTGTAGCCGATAGCTGTTGCTGCAATAGTAGATTGCCCATACTTCTAACTCTTGTGCTAGCTTTATGTGCCAGGTTTTAATATCCTTGAGCCTGGGCAAGTTCTCAGGCTTTTAGAAGAAATGTGATTTGCTTGCACAAAGCTGATTGGTTTTGAGAGATCATTAATGTCCTTGAAGTGGTTTTTGTGGGTGCGGAACAAATGGTAGGTTTGAATTGGCCCCCCTTGTAAGAGTATTGAAATTAAATCTGCTTAACTTAGGAAGTCATGTTCATGCCCTGATTTTATAGACAAGTGTCCATAAATAAACATTGCGATACTCGAAGGAAAAAAAAAAGAGAGAAGAAAAAGATGGAACAGCCGCTGCACTAGCAAAAGAGCAAAAAAGCATATGAAAAGGCAATCAAAATCAGAAGTCATGGAAATGCGAATCAAAACCACTACACACCCATCAGAATGGCTAAAACTGAAAAGACTGACGACAGCAAATGCTGGGAAAGAGGTGGAATAGTTAGAACCTCCGCACACAGCTGGCAGGACTGCAGACTGGTACAAGCACTTTGGAGAACACGGGTTAAACCTGCACCTGTCCTGAGCCCGGAGCATCCTCTCCTGAAGCCGCCCCCAAACGAGATGAGTGCATGGAGCCCCCAATCACACACACAAGAAACTGAATTGCAGCTTTATTCCTAACAACCCCGAATGTTGGAGTGGACACAGCCCAAATATCAATCAGCTGGAGGCCAAGTTGAACCCACCGCAGTCTCTCCGTACAATGAAATACGACGTCACAACGAGAAAGGACAAACCCGCCCTCGCTCGGCGGCAAGGAGGCGGCTCACAGACGTCACGCCGAGAGAAGGACACCTGGGAGTCTGACTTCACTTACACAAAGCTCAGGGCCAGGCAAAGCTAAAGTGAGAGAGGTCAGAACAGGGGTCACCTGGTGGTGGCGGGGGTAGGGGGGAGTCGGGGGGCGGTGAGGGTTGAGCAGGAATTGATGGAGTCAGCAGGGAGCCTTCCCGGACGGGAATGTTAGACGTCTTGATCTGAGGGTAAGTACACAGGTGTGTACACGTGGAAAATTCATCCTGCTGTAGACGTAAGGTCTGCACAACAAAAATGAATACCACGGCCAGGCCAGCCCGGTGGCACAGTGGTCAGGTTCACACGTTGCCCTTCGGCAGCCCAGGGTTCCCCAGCTGGGATCTCGGGTGCGGACGTGGCACCGCTTGTCAAGCCATGCTGTGGTAGGTGTCCCGCATATAAAGTAGAGGAAGATGGGCACTGATGTTAGCTCAGGGCCAGTCTTCCTCAGCAAAAACAGGAGGATTGGTGGCAGATGTTAGCTCAGGGCTAATCTTCCTCAAAAAAAAAAAAAGGAATGCAATGGCAACTGATAACTGACAAGTTGAGGGCAACAGACAAGATGTTGGCTCAAGGAAAGACTCCTGGCGTACCCTCCCCAGGTCAGGCTCTAAGACCCAATGACGTGCAATGTGGGCAGCCCAGGCCCACAGGTGCAGGAAGGTGTATGACTCACCTGGGAAACCAATCAGGACGTGAAAGTTGGCCGCATCCTGGCAGATAAGGAAAAGATTCGCTCCTTATTTTACTCAACACAGAACGAAGGGCCACAGTTTATCAGGCAGTTAAGCACACAGGGTGCGTGGGTGTGTGTGTGTGTTCATGTGCGTACACACAAGTGGTCGATTTTTTTTACATAAGAAGTTATCTTCCAGTACAAGCGAGAATTCTTCAAGGTGGTGCACGGGGGCTGACTCAAGGGCCTTGGAAAGAGAAATATTCAGAAACTGGGTAAAATCTGTCTGCTCTGAAGATGTGAACTTCGACCCCATTGGCTTAGGTGTAGTTTCTCTTTCACAGACTCTATTTGTTCAAGATGGCTCTATTTGTTCAAGGTGGGTCGAGATATAATTTACCAGTTGCTAATCTTGCCCCATGGTGGTCTAACGGTTAGGACTGGGTGCTCTAACCGCTGTGGTCCAGGTTCGTTTCCCGTCAAGGAACCACACCGCCCGTCGGTCGGTTGTCATGCTGTGGCGGCTGTGTGTGGCTGTGATGCTGAAAGCTCTGGCACCAGGATTTCAGGCACCAGCACGTCACCCACAGTGGACAGGTGTCAGCAGACCTTCCAGACTAAGACAGACTAGGAAGAAGGACCTGGCCACCCACTTCTGAGAAAAATGGCCATGAAAACCCTGTGAATAGCAGCGGCATCTGACGTGGCACTGGCAGGTGAGGGATGGCGCAGGAGGGCTGGGCAGGGCCACACACGCGGGCAGAATCGACTCCACGGCACTAACAACGAGGAAATATTGCCCAATCTATTTCTTTACTGTAGAAGGGTAACAAATAAAAATCCGAGATAACTCTATGTTTGTTTATATCCTAAAATTCATTACTTTTAAATGCACGTTCATTCATTTATCAGATGTTTATTAAGTTCCTGCAATGCGCTATGTATCTAAGTCATAACCATCCTCCAAGGAGGGTCAAAGCCTATAAAACTTTAACAAAAGGAAAAAGAATTGCATTAAGCATTCCATAAAATTTTTGCCTTTCAAATGTAAATTTTATTCCTATTTGTTATTAGTGGAAGAGTTGTACACAGTCCTGAAAAAGAACAGCTCTTCAGTGTATAAGGATGCTAAGCATAGATCAAAAATATCTATGACGTTTGGGGCTATTGCTGGGAGATACTGGTTTACCAAAAAGATAAATTCTGACATGTAGCGTAGATGAGTGTTTTTGAATCTTAATATGCATAAGTAACTCGAGGCACTTATTCAGGACATTCAGGGTGGGGTCCGAGAGTCTTCGTGTTTAGTCACCGAAGCCAAATAACCCAGAATAAGTTTCCCCATACGCATCTCCACGTTACCTTTGCAGACATGCAGCAAATATATCTCCAACAAATGTATGGCTTAAGTACAGGAAAAAGTTAGCACAACAATAATGATTTACCTCTAAATAGAATCACAAATTTGGAGGACACCTTTAAAATGGTAAGCTAGAACTCCATCGTTGTGCTGGTTCTAAGAGACAAGACTGAGGACTTTGTAATAGTCTTCATTTACGAACAATCTTCGTTTCAGACTCTTGCGGTGTATGCTGGTTGTGTGTCAATGGGCAGAATGTGGCCCGGTGTTTAGCCCAATCCACTTACTAATGAGCTTTAATCGTCTCGCTAAAAGGGGAGGAGGGGCCGTGGGGGCAGCTGGCCCTCCCCGCCAGCAGGAAAGGAACTAGTGCTGATCGCCTGTGCGAGACTTCCGTGGGGAGCGTTCCTGTGTCCCTCGGGAGCAGGCACTACTTAATCCATAATGTCCAAGTCCCTTCCAATTTCAAGACTCCGTGATGGCAGTTCAACTTCATTGTCACCTAATGGGTCTTCAGTGAGTAGCTTCTGAACTGAGGCAGTGAAATTCACGCCGGGTCATAATTTCTTTCGCTGTCATTTCATGGTTGACGGTGACGTGCAACCTCAGTACCTATAACAGAGGGATGCAAAGAAGGGACACAAGGCAGCGCTGGTTCCCAAGGCCACGGCATAAAGAGAGACCCTTCGATTCCCAGCACTGCCTTCCAGCACCCAACGCAGAAAGCAAAGAGGAAGAACTAATTGGCCGGGTGGGCTCGGGTGAGGCCAGCAACAGCAACGGCAGTCTCCAATTCGCTTTCTCTTTTACAGAACGCTTGCTGTCACATCTTCCTGCTTGGTTCTCAAACACCCCTAGAGGTGGGACAAGGACCATTGTCCCTATTTGACAGATGGGAAAACTGAGGCTCAGGAGGCAGAAGCCTCTTGACTTCGAGTCTGAGCTCTTCCCACTCCTCCATGTCGCTTTGCTCAGCCCGGGGCAGGCGGCCGCAGCTCACAGCTCTGTGTCCTCTTCTGGGAAGTGGAAGAGTTGAACCAGTTAGGACCTCGAGCCTCTTCCGGATCTAAAGAAATGCCTGGTTTCTCCAGGAAGAGTTGTTCTCCAAACCAAAAGACGAGCCAACCAGGAACTTGTGGGAGGCGCTGGGTAGAGGACACAAATGGCTGAAATTTCTTTACAAGTTAGTCATTTCCTTCCTGACAGCCTTCTTGCTCTGAGCTCTTCCTTCTCACCCTGGCATGCAGTCATGCAAATAAACGCATCGTCACTCGAGAGTCAAGCCGGAGATCTGTGCGACCCATACCTGCGTCATGCCCTGCCCCTGGAACACGTGTGAAAGTTGTGCTGGTGTGATGGTCGTGTGAGTTCCCACTGAGCCTCTGGAGGTGCACAAATTCTCTTTCCTCATTCCGCTCCGGTTCTCTGGGCTGCTCTCAAGGTCCCCTGGGGTTGGGGATTACCCCTTTGTAGAATAACTTCCAGGGGCTCTTTTTCAGATTTAAGTAAATGGACAACCTGATTGTTTCACGCCAGGATGTAGGCTCCTGGAGAGACAATGCTGCTTACGACTGTGGAAACTCCCCCCGCAGAAGAGGCACCGTCACCCTTTCGAGCCGTGGATGTCAGATGTCTTTTCCCTAAAGACTATTCTCATGTTTTTACATCCTCATTTGTTGCTTGGATCGGGCTACTCACTGTTTCAACACATAAGTCTCCCTGCGTGAGGCTACGGTCTGGACATGTGTGCCCCCCCCAGAATGCCTGTGTTGAAGCCTAATGCCCAAAGTGGCGGCTTTAGGAGGTGGGGCCTTTGGGAGGTGATTGGGTCGTGAGGACAGAGCGCTCATGAACGGGATTAATGACTTAGAAGGGAGAATCCAGAGAGCTCCCTGGCCCCATCCGCCACGTGAGATTACAGCTAGAAGGTACCATCTACGAGCCAGACATCAGCCTGGTCTCGGCAGTTGCAAAAGAAACATGACTGAACAGAGACCCTACGTGTGCATAGACTGGAAAATACAATGTCATAGAGAAGACCCGAGACTGTTTTGAAGATAATGTGGAGGACAACTCCACCAGATGTCCAGTATTGAAACTAAGAGAACGTGACAGGGACACAAATTACAGGCTGAAAGTAATGGAACAACAGAATCAGGCCAGAGACTGTCCCACTATATCTGTGAGAACTTGACGTATGAGAGAGGAGGCCTCGGAAATCAATGGCGGAGAGGGCGGGCTGGTCAGTAAATGGTGGAGGAACGTCAGCCCTCCACATGGAAAATAGAGGAAAATGAGTTCCGTGAGGCACAACAAACACACAGCAAATTCAGATGGATTAAATGTTTAATTGTAAAAGACAGCATGTAAAAATTCTTAGACAAACATATAGGGCAATAATCTTATATCCTTAGAGTAGGAGAGGATATTTTAGACAAGACACAAAAAAGCAGAAACCATACAGGAAATGAATGATACATTTAAATTTTCTATCCCACGGAAAAGAGAAAGGTAAACAAGACCACAGCCTAGAAGAGACTTGCAGCAGAGAGTGTAGACAGACTGTTATCCAGAAACTGCAAGAATTCCAGAAAGAGCAAAAAAAGCGGGCACACAACTAAAAGAAAAGTATGCAAAAGATAAAAATGAAATATAGAGTTACCGTATGACCCAGCCATTCCACTCCTAGGTGTATATCCAAGAGAAATAAAAACATATATCCATTCAAAAACTTTTACACAAATCTTCATAGAAACATTATTCGTTATAACCAAAAACTAGAAACAACCTAAATGTCTGTTACCTGATGAATGGATAAACAAAATGTGGCACACCCATGCAATGGAATATTATTCAGCCATAAAAAGAATGAAGCGCTGACACACGCTACCACACAGATGGACCTTGAAAACATCATGCTCAGTGAAAGACGCCAGTCACAAGGGACCACAGGTTGTATGATTCCATTTATATGAAACGTCCAAAATAGGAAAATCTGTAGAGACAGAAAATAGATTAGTGGTTACCTAGGGCTGGGGAGTTTGGAGGAAAATGGGTAAGGGTGTTCTCTCATTGGTTTTCTAAAAGTGATTGTGGCGATGGTTACACAAGTCTGTGAATATACTAAAAGCCATTGAATTGTACACTTCTTTTTTTAAGTATGCTTTTTGGTGAGGAAGATTGACCCTGAGCTAAAATCTCTTGCCAATCTTCCCCTTTTTTTTAATCTCCCCAAAGCCTCAGTACATAGTTGTATATCCTAGTCGTAGGTCATTCTAGATCGTCTATATGGGACGCCACCAGCATGGCTTGATGAGTGGCACACGGGATCCGAACCAGCAAATCCTAGGCTGCTGAAGCAGAGAGCACAAACTTAACCACTTGGTCATGGGCCCAGCCCCAAATTGTACACTTTAAATGGGTGAATTGTACGGTATGTGAATTATATCTCAATAAAGCTGTTTTTAAATATTTTTATCTAAATGGATAATTCATAGAAAAGAAAAATCCAAGAAGCCAATAATCATGCAGAAAAGATGCTCACCTACAATGGTCATGAGGAAAACGCAAGTCAAAATGACGAGGCAGAAGTTCATTCTCATCGCGTCTGCCTCCGAGTCTCAGGCCCAAGCCTGGCGAAGAGCGTGGAGGACCGGGCAGCGTCAGACATGCTGATGGCGTGAAGTGGTACCCGACCTCGGCAAACTCTGGGAATGTCTAAAGGGGGTGAAGACGCTCATCTCTGAGTCAAGAATTCCTCCTCTAGGCGAAGACCCTGGAGAAATCCCCACAGGTGTGCTCAAGGAGATACAGAAACAATGTTTATTTGGGCCACGTCTGTTACCGTGAAAACGTGGAAGCAACACAGATATACAGGTGGATGGATAAACTGTGGCACACGAATGCAAAGAATACTGCAGTTCAAATGATAAGCTTTAAAAAAATAATTCTGAATCAAAATCACAAGTTGCAGACTAAATGCATGCAATAGCAAGTCTGTATATAAAGTCCGAAAACATGCACAACCGGACTAGGTGTTGTGACAGAGTCGCACGAGCGTAGGAGTGAAGCTGAAACCTGCAGGGGAGTGATCTACTCTGAGTTCATGGTGGGAGTTACCGTGAGGGGGGAGAAGTCAAATGCAAGCCGCGAGAAGGATCCGACAGGGCCTCGGCTGGGTCTGTTACGTTTCGTATAATAACAACAGTTCCAAGTGAGCATCGCATCACGCTGAGATTCGTAAGACTGGAGGCAGATATTCATTAAGCCGTTCTCTTCTTTTCTGTCTGCTTCAAAATTTAACAACTTTTGAGAAAAAGTGTTGATATATATTGCTACCCCGAAATGTTCACATGAACACACACAGGAGATGAACACGGAGACAGATAGCTAAGCTCCTGGAGGCAGCATCCAGAAAGATGGCCCAACCAGAAGCCTGGCTGCCAAGGGGATGTGGGGGCAGGAATTCAGGATTCAGAACTGGCGAGTACAGAAAGCCTGCAGCCAGGGCACCCCAGCAGAGAAAGCACGGGGCACGGAACTTGCAGGTACGAGCATGTCTGGGAGTGAGAGCCAGCAGCCAGAATAGCTCAAACTAAAAGCAGAGACCAGACGACGGACGAATCCAGAGATGGGAACCAGGCAGAAGAGAGACTCAGGTCAGAATCAACATGCTCACACTGAACCACAGAGACGAGATGAACATTGCAACGGGCACATCTAGGACAAGGAGAGAATTCTGCATTGCTCCTTGAACCAGGACCAACTCTTTAACCCGACTGTTTAGGAAGCATACACATGTGGTGCGTGCTGAATGAGGAGGAGGAGCAGAGAAGAGCAGCTGTCCCCTCTGTCAGGAGCCTGGGGCCTCGCCAGCAGAGAAGGTGGGACAGGTGCTCAAACCACTACAATCAGAGCAAATATATGCGCGGTTAGAAGGACCTGAGCAGGGCCAGCACGATGGCAATCCAGAGGGAAAGATACCAATGCGTACACGCAGACATCGTGACAAAACCCTGGGGAGCTCTTTCGCACAGGCTCCTTGCTGGAGCTTCTTGACAATCTGGCAGGTGGACAAGCTAAGTACCAGCACCCCCACTGCACACACGCAGAAACTAAGACGCAGTGAGGCACAGAGTCCACCAAGCAGGAAACGGAGGAGAAGGAGAAACCCGGGTTCTCTGATGTGAAGGAAGTGGGGCTCACCCCCTGCATTGAGTTCACCCTCAACTGGAACAATCAGGAAAGACTTCGCGGAGGAAGCAGCATTTGAAATAGGCCTCCAAGGCTGAGAAAGGCTTTTTACTGGTAGAAGATGAAAAGACCCAAGCAGGAGAAAACATCGTGCCAGGGACCCGTGAGAGAGTAGAAAGCCTGGTTTATTTCTTGGAACCTGTGCTGCCTCGTGCATACAAGGAGAAGTGTAATCAGGCATGTTGGGCATGCCAGGGGACGGTGGTGGTGGAAGGGGACGGGAGCCACGCTGAGAAGGGCCTTCTGCACCAGAACTGGCATGCTGTGCTGGGCGGGCTCCTGAGCGGGGTGGGACACAGATGGGGGCCCCCTGAGGAGGACGGTGGGCAGGGAGCCTCTGTGGGCAACTTCACCTCAGGTCGGCGACAGGAGAAAAGAATGCATTGTGTCACTCAGAAAAGTTTTTTGTGGGTGGCTGGTCTCCCTGACCATGAACCTGGGGGTTTCCAGAAAGGCAGTTCTGCTTTCCCGTCTCACGGCTTCCTCCGGCCGTCCAGCTGGGCAGCGCCTCGTCCACCGTCTTATCCCTCACATGGAGCCAGCTCTCCGAAACAGAACGGACTCTATGCAGAAAACATTAACTTTTCATATCCTCAATTTTTTTTTAAATGTGGTTTCAATACTGTCTACCTTAATAAACACTACACAAATTCCACACTGGGGAAAAAAAATTAAATCTCTTTGCCTCTGAAATAGCCGAGCATCTCAAACATCACTTGGGTACACCTTGTGAACGTCCTAAAACCCACTGAATCGTACACTAAATTGGTGCACTTTATGGTGTGTGAATTCTAACTCGATAAAAAGAAATGAAGAGAAACAAGCGTAAAATAGCAGTTGTGGGTCTGGGAGTGGAAGCGTTTCAGGCTCAGCATCACGGGCGATTTTTAGCAATGGTGCTACTTCAGAAAAATTATAACTGAACGTTCAAACTAAAATCACCAAAATGTTGCTCTATGCATACCAGAAGTTGTTGAATGATATGGTTTTCACCCAAGGTTTTCCACTTCTCTCTTCTGGTTTTGACTGGAGGAAATTTAAAAATTATGTCATCCAAAGGCTTTGTGATGGCCTGTCTCCTCGCTCTGGAGGTATCATCCGTAAAGGCCAAAGGAGGAAAAAGAGAAGAGAAAATGCAAGGGACCTCGGGGCAGAAAGGGTGGCCAGGCAGCCTTGAGGAGGTGACATTTAAGTTGAGACATGAAGAGCACAGAAATGGGCCATGTGAGCTGGAGGGGAGCAAGCAGCCTGGCCGCATGAAGTCATGTGGGCAAAAGTGGCTTGTAAACTGCAAAGCTCCAGGCAGCTCTGACCCAGTGGGGGCTTCCAGATCTCGGGAGAAGTGGCCAGGGACACAGGAAAGTGGGGGTCGAACCACATGAAACTGATGAGCCCGAAGCTGAGGAGCATTATCCCAAGCTGGTGGCAGTGTGCTCCTGCCAAAAGGCAGTCAGCAAGGGTCATGCTGGAGAAGGTACATGGGAGACATTGTAAGTCCTCTCCTTTCAGTGGCTTCCTGATTAGACCATTTTTGAGAGTAAAAAAATAAAAATAAATGCACTTGTCGGTTCTTGCCGGAACTTGATCCTGTTCAGAAGCCTTTTAAAGAGGAGAGGAAAAAACGCATCGTTAGTTTCAATTTGCCAGTCAGGAATGCAAGCAAGTCACAGCAGCAAAAGGCACGGAAAAGTGAAATTTTGAAAGGAAAGATCAGTAATCCTCTGGTCAGGGGGGTGCTTAAACTTTTTTGTGTTCTGGGCTCCATAGTGGGTTGAATGGTGACCGCTCCAAAGAGCTGTGCCCAGGTCCTAACCCCAGGACCTGGGAATGTGACCTTGTTTGGAAAAGGGGTCTTTGCAGATGTAAGTTAAGAATCTCAAGATGAGATCCTCCTGGATTTGGGGTGTCCTTGGAAGAAGAGAGGACGTAGGCACACGAGGAGGACAGATGAAGGAGGAGGCAGAGGCTGGAGTGAGGCAGCCCCAGGTAAAGGACCCCCAGGGCTGCCGGCAGCCCCCAGAAGCTAGGGCTGAGGCATGGAATGGATTCTCCTTGGGGGCCTGTCGACACCTTGATTTCAGACTTCTGGCCTCAGAACCATGAGAGAATAATTTTCTGTTGTTCTAAGCCCCTCAGTTTTTGGCAATTTGTCACAGCAGCCACAGGAAACCCATACAGACGCCTTTGGCAATCCAGTGAGGCCTAATGGGTCCCTAGTCAAGTATAACGTTTTTAAAATGCATATAACGAAACGTATAGGATTGAAAAAAATAATAACTGTACTGAAGTACACCTCTCTCCACGGACCCCGTGGGCCCAGGTGAAGAACTGGGAGACACTTCTAGGGCTCTCACTGGAGAATTTCTTGGTGCTTGTCCCTGTCTGGTAACAGGAGACACCCAGGAATCCTGCTAATTGAGTGACTTCCGTGTATCAGAACCCCTTAAGAACAGCCGCTGGCCAGGGGAAGGGCCATGTGTCACTCATGGCCATTTATGCATTCTGCTGTAGATACAGGAGTGTCCCCAGGCTTCTTTCACAGGAAATCAGACTGGTATGCAATGCCCAGCTTCAGTGCCAGGTGACTACGGGAAATGGAAAGCCCCGAACAGTGACTTTTAAGAGGGACAAAGGAATACAAAACACTTCTGTTACAAATCTTCTATTTAACCGGCTCGTAAAAGGCACCAAAGCATCATACCACATTTATTTCAGGGAAGAGGTGAGTGACACCAGGCTCTTCAAGAGGCCCAGGTGGTCCTTCAACACAGGGTCTGCTTAAACTCCAGCGGTGCCGAGAGTGAGTCTGCACTGCCTGCTGTGGGTCAGGGCTCCTCTCCCCACAATGGGATCCAATCCTCCTCACCGGGAAAAAAAAAGATTGTGATGACCAGCCTTTCAACAAATACTGTTTTTGCCTCCAAAACATCAGAGATAATCTTGCCTAAAATCAGCAGTGCATTCAACCTCAGAAACCCAAAAGGACCAAAATTGTTAGCATCAGATCACTGTGCTCCCTGAAGTACATCCTTAGCGGGAGGACCAGTTGCCAGCTGGCCTTGGTCAAACACTTGGGAAGATGGTTAGTTCAGAGAAAAAGAGAGAACTCTCAGGAGCGATGGCCAGAATCCACACTGGATCAAACGGAAGTGTGGGATCTGCACACGCCCTCACCTCCTCCAACACTTTCCCTTCCCCACCTCCAGAGAGCCGTGGCCTCAGACAGCCCCATCAACCTCACTGTGACATCCAGACCAGGGAGGCAGGAGAGCCTGCCACCGACTGAGCCTCATGCTTCCACGGACCCCTACCCATCGCAACGAGGTGGACAGACCCAAGACTCCATACTGTAATCCCTGGACTGTGAAGGTGATGAGACATCAGGCCCTGATTATATTATGTTACACGGCAAAAGGGATTAGGAATTAAGGTTACTAATCAGCTGATTTCGTGTGACTCAAAAGGGAGATTATCTGGGTGAGCCTAATCTAATCATATGAGCCCTTTAAAAGCAGAGAGTTTCCTCCAGCTGGTAGCAGAAGGGGAAGTCAGAGTCAAAGTTTGAGGGGGCCACATGGAAAGCATGACAAGGAATGTGGGTGGCCTTCAGGAGCAAAGACTGGTCCCCAGAGAACATCCAGCAAGGAAAGGGGGAACCTCGGTCCTACAACCAAAAGGACCCCAATTCTGCCAACAACCTGCCTGAGCTTGGAGGCAGGGTCTTCCCCAGTCCAACCTCCAAATGGGAAGACGGCCCAGCCGACACCTGGGCTGCAGTCTGCGAGAGCCGGAGCAGATGACCTGGTTGAGTCCACATGGACTTCTGACCTGCAGAACTGGGAGAGGACGAGTGGGTGCGGTTTGAAGCCACAAAGTTTGGGGCAACTTGTTTCACAGCAATAGGAAACTGACACAAGTACCATTCCATCGGGAGTGTGCTGGCCACTTGGCCAGCTGGAGCTGGTTAATTCATATGGGGAGGACGCAGCAAAGAGACCACACAGCAGCAGTTACTGAGCACTCCCTTCACGCCAGGCCCCGTCTACTCCTGCTCTGTCCAACGTGGCAGCCGCTAGCCACATGTGGCCATCAAGCATTTGAAATGGAGCCAGTATGAACTGAGATGGGAGACCCAGTGTGAGAAAAAAGAATGTAAAATGTCACCTTAATAACTTTTATATGCATTACATGTTGAACTGATAATATCCATGGATCTATTGGGGTAAACGAAATATATTATTAAAATTCATTTCACCTGTTTCTTTTGACTTTTTTAATGTGGCTTCTAGAAAATTTTAAATTAGGCCTGTGGATCGTGTTGTATTTCAGCTGGACAGTGTGACCCACGTATTATCTCATCTAATCCTCACAGCAACCCCGTAAGGTAGGTGCTATCCTGTGTTTCAGAGGAGAACACTGAGACTTTGCAGAATAAAGTAAATTGTCGGACATCGCACAGCGAGGGAGTGGCAGAGCCGGAATGGGAGGCCAGGCACGTCGGAGCCCAAGCCCATTCTCTTACTGCTGAGTGGGTCACCCTCCCAAGCAACAATCAGAGTTTTCATTTCCAACCGAGGCTTCTGGCGTCTTAAACCAAACAAATGGCTACGGATGGGGCAAGACCACAAGCCAATCATTTTAGGGGAGCATTCTGGGGTAGTGGGGGACCTTTTCTCCCCTTCAAATTGTCCTCTAGGAACCGGCTCTGATAAGCCCAGGAAACTGGATCTTCTAGATGAGTGATGAACAGTCATGAGGGAAATTCTGGGGTTCTCGGTCTCCTTCTCCGTGATATCTAAGGACATGTTATAAGAAAAGAAAGCTTATGATCCACACAAAGTGATCAATTTTTATAAATGGCTTTTATAAGCCCTAACCATGTGAATTACTAATAAAGAAGTAAAAATGTGCTGGTTATCTTTCTGTAAATTCCACCCAAGATCCTTCCAGTCTCCTGAAACAAAATCGCAGCAGAGCCTGTCCGTCAGGGGCACCTGCTGCGTCTCCCCTCACTGTGGACTCAGTCTGGGAACGGAAGGGCAGTGGCAGCCTGTGCTCCAGTGAGGTGTGGAGAAACAGCAGGAGGCAGTCCCTCCACCTGCCCTGAGGCCAGTCCCTCGAGGGGTTGGGGCCCAGGGTCTTCCTCAACACCAGGAGAAACTGAGGGACATTTGCAACTCTACAGGAAGTGGCAATTCAAAGACGTGCCCCAGTCCCTCATAATCACTTACTGTTCATCTGCTCTGCTCTGTCCACCAATCCCAAGACACTCTGTCCTATTTCACACTCCTTTAGTGCCCTATCTCAATTTGTCATTAATTTGCACTCCCTCTAAGAAAACTTTAATCTATTTACGATTCAGTACTTACTGTGTCAAGGATGCTGGGTTCCAAATTCCGCCCTAAGTAAAACTGTTATTACAGTTGCCATACCTGTCATCAAGGATGCCGAGGTCTGCAAGCACACCACTTCCCAGAAGGCCCCTGGGACTGCCCTCGGGGGTGGAGGTTTGGGGAGGTTGAATGCTGTTGGTGGGGGGATGTCCCGGTCATGTTTTGAAATCCATTCTATATTTGTTTTTGGTAATAACATGTGACACTCTTTGCTACTTCTCAAAAAATCTTGCTCCAAAGATGCTGACTCGCTGACATGGACTGTGGCTCCAGCAGGGAACTAGGCTCCTTCCTGCACGTCCCAGGGTAGGCTGAGTGCCACCTGGGAGGAGGTGCTTACCCTGAGTCATGCGACCAAATGGGGGTGCCTGTGGGGCAGGAAGCACAAACTACTACACCCACGTTCCCAAGATCTTGACGGGCAGGTTATAGTTTTTCTTACACTGAAGATGAACCGAAATTCTTGGTTTATAAAAGTTATGGCTGTCTTGAGCTTCTGTGTGTTTTAATTTTTATTAAAGTTTTTCCCGTGGTGAACTTTGGGTGCATATGCCTGAGTCCATCCTCTGCTTAGGATTAGCAAAGGGATGCTTGACTCCCCGAGGCCCTTTGCTCCCATCTCCACACCCCCTACGTGGCATCTTTCCTGGATTTATGCCTTTTAAAAATTGTCTGATTCGTACACGCACGTTCATAGCAGCATGATTCATAATAAAAAAGGTGGGAACAACCCAGACATCCTCCAACAAATGAATGGATAAACAAACGCAGCATATCCATACAGTAGAATATTATTCAGCCATAAAAAGGAAGGAAATTCTGACACCTGCTACAACACGGATGAACCTTGAGGACATGATGCTAAATGAAAGAAACCAGACACAGAAGGACAAATACTATACGATTCCGCTTAGATGAGATATAAATGATGGTCAAATTCACAGAGACAGAGAGTAGGATGGTGGGCGCCAGGGGTTGGGGAGGGAATGGGGAGTGAGTGTTCGATGGGGGCAAAGTTTCAGTTTGGGAAGATGAAAACGTTCTGGAGACGGATGGTGGGGATGGTCGCACAACCGTGTGAATGTGCTTCATGCCACTGAACTGTGCTCTTAAAAATGGTTAAAATGGTACATTTTATGTTAGGTATATTTTACCACAATAAAAAATTTAAGAACACTTTCAGCAACAGGAAAAAATATTCAAATTTACTCTTTAAATGATAAATATTAACCTTGTGAAAATAAAAACTTTCCAATCCTAAATGCTGAGTCAGCAGCTAACCAAGGAATGTAGGATGGGGGGGAAATGAAATTTCTATTTCTTCGACCTTGTGTGGAAAAAAAAATAAATTTGACTATAAATATATTTTCCCTTCTGTTGGAAAATTAAAGGTTAGCATTTTCTGTAAAAAAAACAAACAAAACATTGAGGAGTTGAGAGAGAATATAAATATCAATTTCCATGTAATTCTGTAAATTGCTTGTTTTCATTTACTTATTCCTTTGTTTCTCTGCTCTTCACTATTGATTTATTATAAAGTAGACCCCTACTAACATCGGTTTTACTTTTTATAAAGATAAAAGATACTTGTAAGAAATTTCCACAATGTAGAAAAGCATGCGGAAAAAATAAAATTCCTCTGAATTCAACAATCCAATGTAAACACCATCAACGTTTGGTTAACATTTTTCCAAACCCCTTGCTATTCTGATGTATCTAGATAGGTAGATTAGCTACAGAAATTAGAACGATTAACAGATAGATAGGTAGATAGATAGATAGATAGATAGATAGATAGTTAGATAGATAGATAGATAAATTTATATAAATAAAATAATTATATTTGCTCTTTGTTTACTCAGCAAGACGTTGTGGAGATCATTCCACGTTAAGGAGCATAAAAACATCTATCACCCTTTTTAAAGGCTGGTTTATCCCAGAGTGTGGATAAACCATAGTTTATGTATCCAGTCCCCTAATATTGGACGTTTTCGTTGTTTCCAATTTTTCCCTACAGTAAACACTGTTGCAATGATCACCCTTGCCCACATAACTTTGTGTACTTGTCCAGGAACCTCCTAGGATAAATTTCTAGATCTAGGATGACTGTGTCAAAGAATATGCACTTAAAGTTTTTGAACATTTCCCAAATCGCCCTCCAGAAAGCTGGTGGGCATTTTAGGCTCCTGCCAATGGCGCATGAGGTGCCCGCTCTTGTGCGCTCCCGCTGGCACAGGGCATCGTCACACTGCTTCCCTATTCGCCATTCTAATCAACAAGAGGCGCCTGGCTATTGTGATTTGCATTTTCCTGAGTAGTAGTGAGGCCAAACATTTTTTTCATATGCTATAATTACAGGCCATTTTATTTTTTCTTATTTGAATTCCCTGTTTATGATGCCCTCTGCTCACTGTTATTTATCATTTTCTTTATTAATTTGTAGGTTTTTAAAATATACCTTCATTCTTTGTCTGTCATATATTGCAAACATTTTCTCAGTTTACCACTTTTAAGTTTCTTCATGGTATTTTTTTCGTTTTATTGTACAGACTTTGATTTTTAGGGAATTGAATCTATCGGTCTTTCTTTGGTGCTTCTAGACTTCTTGGCATTCTCGTAGAAGGCTCCTCCACCCTGACACCACAAAGCATTCACTCAAATTTTCCTCAGGTAGTGCTAAGCTTCCATTTTACACATAAGTATTTCATTCTTGCCTGAATTTATTGTGATGTAAGAAGTCAGGTAGAGATCCCCTTTTCAGGCCCAGTGGCCAGCCAGCTGTCCCCACATCTTAGTTTCCCCCACTGACTTCAAATGCTCCTCTAACGGTTGTCATTTGATAGGTAAGGTTGTTTCTGCGTTCTTTCCTGTCCCTTAGCCGAGTGTCTGTTCCTGCCTCACCATCAACACGGTGGAGTACTGTGCCTTTAGACACATTTCCTGAGACTTGGGGTCCAGCCTGATGGCACGCTCCATCCTCTCTCCACGGATGACAACCAAACCCTGGACAGACACCTGGAGCAACTCTGCGAGGACTCTGAAAAGTCAATCACGGCAGGAGTATCAGGGAAAGAAATGAAAATTTGAAGAACCACCGTTAAGGCGATGAGCTTCCTGAGTTTTTTTCCTTCCTTTTTTCCAGACTTACCCATCGGGAAGCCGGAATCCCGGAACTGCACGGCGAGTGTGGACAGAAAAATTTCCGAGAGAACCACTCTCTTTCTGACCAGAGGACAGGAAAGGGGCTCCTGGGGGACAGACAGAGGAGGAAATCCCCTTCCTTCTTTTTTCTGTTCTCCTGGCCCCACCCCAAAGCAAGCCCCATCGCGAATCTGCACTCCCATGCTGGCGCCAGAGGCAGTGGGAGATTTCAGACGACCAAACTCAGAGAAAACCCTTCTTTTGGCCAGAAGAGCTAGGAAAGGGGCCCTGGCAGTTCAAAGAATGTGGGGGAATCCTCATTATTTTTCTCTCTCTCTTTTCTCCTGTTGCTTCGCCCTGAGGCAGATCCAGTTGCAAGAATTATGCAACAGTTCAAGGAGGTTAACCCATCTTTCTAGCCAAACACCTGGAAAAGGAGCCCTCAGGAGTAGAGGGAGATGGAGAAAGGGATCCTGTAAGTCCGTGCACGAATTCCTGGGTTCACCCCCAAGTTGCATGTGTGACCTAAAGGCTCACAGAGAAGGCTTTGACAACTAAACGACAGTGCAGCCCACCACCCATGCCCCACACTGGCCACTGGTCAGCGCACACGTGGAATGACAAGGTTAATAGAACAGAGGCTCCGGGAACTCAACAGACGTTGGAATCACAGTCCGCAGATGGCAGGTCAGTACTTTGCAGTCTGGCCTTAACCAGGTGGATAACCTGCTAAAACAGAAAAAAAGGAATTTAGCAGAAACCAGAGTTTCATAACATAATATTCAAAATGTCCATGACACAATCCAAAATTACTTGACATACAACAAATCAAGAAAATCTCAACAGCATTCAAACCCACGATGACCCGGATGTTGAAATTATCACAGCCTTCAAAGCAGCTGTTAGAACCAAGCTCCGTGAAGTGAGAGAGGACCCTCAGAAACAAGCAGAAACAGACATTCTCAGCAAAGAAATAGGAGCTGTAAAAAAGAATCAAACAGAAATTTTAAAACTAAAAATTTCAATAACAGAAATAAAACATTCACAGCTCAATTTCAGAATAGAGGACAGAAGAAAGAATCAGACAGCTTAAAAATAGACCAATAGGAAGGATCTAATCTGAACAGGAAGAAAAAAGATTTTGAAAAATTAACAGAGCCTCAGGCACTTCTGGGACAATATCGAAAGGTCTAATATTCAAGTCATTGGAGTCCCAGAAGGGTGGGAAAAAGAAACTGGTGCAGAAAAATTATTCAAAGAAATAATCGGTAAAACCTCCCAAATTAGGAAAAGACATAAATTTATGGATTCAAGAAGTACAATAAATGCTAAAGAAGATAAAACCAAAGAAATCCATACCCTGACATACCGTATTTATACTATTGGAAACCAAAGATAAAGGAAAAAACAATTGGAAGCAGCCAGAGAAAAGGCGTACATTGTATATAGGAGAACAATGATTTCAAAGACTGGCGATTTCTCGTCAGAAACGTTGGAGGCCAGAAGACAATGGAACAACACTTTTAAAGTGCTGAAAGAAAATAACTATAACCGATAAGTCTATATCCTGTGAAAATGCCCTTCAGAAATAATAGTGAAATAAAGACATTCTCAAATGAAGCGAAACTAGAATTTGCTGCCAGTAGACCTTCTGTAGAAGAAATGCTGAGGAAGTTATCCAGGCGAAGGAAAATGGGAACAGAGGAACTTGGAATGGTAACTTGGAACTTCAGGAATAGAGGAAGAGCAACAGAAATGGAAACTATGCTGAACTATCCTTCTTAAGTGCTTTAAACTATGAATGAATGTGGAAAGGATAAATTGTAACATTTGCTGATAGGGTTTTCAGTGTATGTAGATACAATATTTCTGACAAGTACAACGCAAAGGGAGGAAGCACAGAATTACCTCTGATTGTAAATTTTCTACATCTAACTCGAAGTGGGAAGATAGTAACCTGAAGTAGACCAGGTAAAACCCTAAGCAGGTATGTAAATTGTAATCCCTAGGGCAACCACTTAGAAATGATACAAGGAAACATAGTCAAAAGCCAATAAATTACCCTCTCTCTGCTCTCCACTGCATGAGGACAGAGAGAAGATGGCCACCTGCAAGCCAGCAAGAAGGCCCCCGCCAGACACCGACTCTGCTGGCACCCTGATCTCGGATTTCCCAGCCTCCAGAACCGTGAGGAATAAGTGTTTGTTGTTTGTGACCCAGTCCATGGTAATTTGGTATCCCACCTGAGCAGATGAGGACACCTCTAGAATTCCCAGACGCTCTCTGTTCTCACCTAGCGTCAGAATCGCTGTTTGCATGGGTGCCTTTCCCAGACTGCAAACTCCAGAAGGCAGTCACAGAGGGCAGTCGCAAGCAAGACCTGGCACTTGCAACAGGGACTGAAGAAAATGTGTGTTGGGTGAGCCACCAGCTAAATAAAATCTCCAACAGCAGAGCCAGGGAGCTCCTGACTGGGGCAGAGAGGGAGCCGTTAATCTGAGGTTGTGACTGCGGACGGGAGATGTTTATTTTTCGCAGCTTTGTTGGCCAGCTCGGTTTTGCAAATACACTGGGAGACGGAGTGTAGGAATCCCAGGGTGGGTCACGTGGAGCCTGGAATCCGGCTCAGGTGTTGGAGGGAACAGACTAATGGAGAAATGCTAGCGCTAGCTGCAGTGGGGTCTCTATGGGGCGAACTCAGCAGGAGCCAGATGGAGCAGGAGGTGGCGATTAGGAACTAGAATCTTCCCTCACCCCACAACCCTGGGCCTGTTGTCAGAGTTGTTTGGATATAACAAATAAAATAAAATAATAAATTCATTTTCAATATTTTTGAAATAACTAGTAATTTTAAGTAAAATAAATAAATAATTAAATAATTTGAAAGGGAACAATAATAAAAATGCTTTAGACAATTTAACAAGCACCGGCATCCATACCTTGAAAAGGAATAAAATCTCCCTGCCACCTCTTGCTTCCCTGCCTCCTCTATTTTTTTCTGGCACCACAAGTTATTTCCTTCCAAAGTGTTGCTGGCAACAGACTTCGATCTATTTAAAATTGTGAATAAAAGCTAAAGGTGTGGCTTATTACGCAATAATATAATCAAAGCATGGGTTTGAATGAAAGTTTTCATCTCTGTCCTTTGGTTTTGACTTAAGTTCTTAGTAAGACTTGCTTGAAAAAGATCAAAACCATTTACATAATTGCTGAGACCACAGGTAATCCTAATCCTTGATGAGGGCAGGAAGGATGGGCTTCCTCCACAATAGGGCCTGCAAAGCCCCTCAGAGGTTGGGCGATTAGATGAGGCTCTGGACTGCAGCAGAGGAAATGAGGCAATAGGGAGTGGTGTGGATTGTGGTAAACTGGGGAGAACATGCCAAGTCTAATGGAGCAGCTGCTTCTATGCTCCCGTCAGTGGTAGTTATCATCAGGAATGAAGATCAGGCAGATAATCTACCCATTTTCAGGAGAAGTTGGAAATGATAATTTTTTAGTGAAATATTCTTTTTCTAAAAAGATGATCTACTGGTCAAGAAAAACATACCTGTACACAAGCCAGTTATCGTGGCTTGAAATCTAAATGCCATGGCAGGGAACAAACGGGGCTGCAACGTGGGGCTTGGAAGAGAGGGAAGTCCTGATGTAAAACGAAGGGCCACTGAGACGGGCCAGCTCCCCGTTTCTACTGACCTCTGGACTCCATCACAGAACATCTGCTTATCAGGTGGATGTTCACGGAATGATGAGAGTGGGTTAGAATGCAAGTGCATTCTCAGCTTAATATTTCATTTCTTGACAAATGTCTGCTTCTTTTAAAAACAACAACAGTTGTTACCTATGATGCAACCAACCATTTAGTCATGTTGTCTTTAAGCTTAAAATTAGAACATACTGTTTCATGTAAAAAATGCAAAAGGAGCAAAATAAAAGCAGGCACAAAGCCCTGCTCTGACTGGGTGCCAGTCCATAGGCTCCTGCGCATCTGTATTCCCCGTGGATAAGTGTGCTGCTACTGCACGCAGAAAATGCAGAGGTAATCACAAATAAAAGCTCAACTTCAAAACACGGGAAAAAAACAGCCAATAAATTAATTTACATGGAATACTAAAAGAAATATTCAAATAATCCAAAAGAGAGTAGAAAAGAAAAAAGAGGAAGAAAAAACAGAGAGAACAAACAGAAAACAAATAATACACCTGCAGACCTAAGTCCAACCATAGCGATAATTACATTAAATGTGAATAGTCAAACACACTAGTTAAAAGACAGAGGCTGTCAGATTGGATTTTAAAAATATATGCCGTCTACAAAGAATCCACTTCAAATAATGACATAAATAGGCTAAAAGTTAAAAAGTGGGAAAAGATATATCATAAAGACGTTAATTTAGAAAAAGCTAAAGTTAAGCACAGGGTTATCATATGACCCAGCAATTCTATTTTTACGTATAAAACCCAAAGAAATGAAAATCTATCTCCACACAAAAACTCGTACATGAATGTCCACGGCAGCATCATTCATAATAGCCAAAAAGTGGTAACAACCCACACGTCCTTCAACTGACGAACTGATAAATAAAATATGGTGTGTCCATACACTGGAATATTATCCAGCCATGTAAAGTTAAGTCCTGATTCATGGGACAACATGGGTGAGTCTTGAAAACATTCTGCTAAGTGAAAGAAGACCACAAATTGTATGGTTTCACTTATATGTGCCAAGAATAGGTCAATTTATAGACAGAAAGTAGATTAGTGGTTGCTCAGGGCTGGCAGGGGTAGGAAGGGAATGGGGATTGGTTGCTAATGGGTATAGAGTTTCTTTTGGGGTACAAAACGTTACAAACTTGATTATGCTGATACACCCTGCAAATATGCTAAAGAACATTGAATGCACTCATTAAATGAGTGAATTGTGTGCCATGTGAATTATATCTCAAGCAAGCTGTTTATTAAAAAAAAGAAAGCTACAGTGGCTATATTAACATCCAACAAAATAGCTTCAGAACAAAGAAAATTACCAACGATAAAGAAGAATAATATATGATGACAAAAGGGTCAAGTCATCCAGAAGACATGACAATCCTAAATATTTATGCACCTAACAAAAGAGACTCGAAATACATGAAGAAATAAGTGTAGAAAGGAGAAATAAATTCTAAAATTATGCTTGGAGACTGCAACCCTCCTCTCTCAGTGATTGATAAAACAAGGAGAGAGAAAATCCCTGGGAATAAGGAGACCTAAACAACACTGGCAAGCAACTTGCCCCAGTCAACGCTGACAGAACGCTCGACCCACCCCGACAGAACACGGTTTCTTTTCAAGGCCACACAGGCTTTCCTCACGCTAGACCATATCCTGAGTCACACAGCAAACCCTAACAAATGTAAAATTATGGAAGGCATACAAAGGATGCTCCCTGAGCATACAGAATTAAGCTGCAAATTAGTGACAGAAAGATATTTAGAAAATCCCCCTAAATACTTGGGAATTAAATGACCTCCTTGTAAACAATCCCTGGGTCAGAAAGGAAGTCACAAGGGAAATTATAAAATGTTTTGAATGGAATGAAAATGAAAATACAACTTATTGCAATGTGTGTGATGCCAGTAACGCACTGCCGAGAGGGAAGTGTGGGGACACTAAGTCCTTACGTTAGAAAAGATTGTTCTCAAATAAATAATCTAAGCTTCCACCTTATGAAACATGCAAAAAGAAGAGCAAATTAACCCCAAAGCAAGCAAAAGGAAGGAAATAATAAAGATAGGAACAAGTATGAGTGAAATCAAAAACAGAAAAAATAGATGAAATCAATAAAACCAGGGGGCCAGCCTGGTGGTGTAGCGGTTAAGTTTGTGTGCTCTGCTTCAGCAGCCCAGGGTTCGCAGGTTCGGATCCCAGGCACGGACCTACACATTGCTCATCAAGCCGTGCTGTGGTGGCATCCCCCATACAAAACAGAGGAAGATGGGCACAGATGTTAGCTCAGGGCCCATCTTCCTCACAAAAAAAAAAAAAAAGAGAGAGAGAGATCAATAAAACCAAAAGCTGGTTCTTTGAAAAGATCAGAAAAATTGATAATCCTCTAGCCAGACTGACAAAGAAAAAAAGAGGGAAAAACAAAAATTATCAAAATAAGGGATATCATACAGATCCCAGAGACATTAAAAGGATAACAAAGTAATATTATAAACAACTCTATGATAAATTTGACAACTTGGATGAAATTGACCAATTCCTTTCAAGGACACAGACCACCAAAACTCAGTCAAGAAGGAATAAATTAAACAGTTCTGTGTCTATTAAAGAAATTGAGTTTGTAGTTTTAAAAAATGTTTCCAAGAAAGAAACTCCAAGCCCAGATGGTTTCACTGGCAAATTCTGCCAAAGATTTAATAAGGAAATAATGCAAGTTCTACACAGGCTCTTCCAGAAAATAAAAGATGGGGGAACACTTCCAAGTCATTCTGCGCAGCCAGCATTATCCTGATACCAAACCCAGGGAAATACCACACACGAAAGGAAAACTACAGACCAGTATCCCCCACGAACACAGATGCAAAAGTCCTTATCACGGGGCCAGCCCAGTGGTGTAGCTAAATTCACACGCTCCACTTCAGTGGCCCAGGGTTTGCTGGTTCGGATCCCGGGTGCAGACATGGCACCGCTTGGCAAGCCATGCTGTGGTAGGCGTCCCACATATAAAGTAGAGGAAGATGGGCATGGATGTTAGCTCAGGGCCGGTCTTCCTCAGCAAAAAGAGGAGGATTGGTGGCGGATGTTAGCTCAGGGCTAATCTTCCTCAAAAAAAAAAAAAATTCTCAAATCAGCCAGCAATAAGGAAAATACACCATCACCAAGTAGAGTTCATCCCTGGAAAGCTAGGTTGGATCAACATTAGAAAACCAATCAATGGAATCCACTGTATTACCAGACGAAAGAATAAAATATACATTATTGTCTTAATAGACACAGAAAATGCATTTGGCTAAATCTAACATCCATTCATGATTTAAAAAACAAAAACTCTCAGCAGATCAGGAATGTAAGAGAACTTCTCTAACCCGGTAAAGGACATCTACAAAAAACCTACAGCTAACATTATACTTAACGTTGCAAAACAGGACGCTTTCCCCCTAAGGTCAGGAATAAGGCAAGCATGTCCACGCCACGCTACCAAATTGAGAACATGCCCTCCCAAAAGCCTAGACGAGACTTACAGCCACTCTGTTCACAACTGCTAAAACCCAGAACTACACAAAACACGGATGAATCTCCAATACATTGTGTTAAGTGAAAGGAGCCAGACACAGAGGTCACATTCTGTGTGATTCCATCTATACGGCGTTCGGGGAACGGGGTCTGTGGCTGCCTTGGACCGGGGCGGGTAGGGTGGGGGGGTCTCCCTGCAGAGGGCAGCACAGGGAACCGGGGGCGGAGCTTTCTCTACCCTGATGTGGCGGTTACGCATTTGTCAAAACGTAGAGCCCCGAACGCCAAAAAAAGAAAATTTTCCTGTATGTAAATTTAAAAATAAATTTTGTAAAAGCTAGCAAAACACACACACACACACATTTCCTAGCCAATCCTTATGGATAAATTTAGAATAATTGTGGTTTTTTAAAAAGAAACAAAGCTTTTTGGTAATTTTCTTGGAACTGCATTGCATTTATAGATAATTTACGGAGAATTGACATATTTTCAACAGAAAGTCTTTCCAAGAACGAGTCATCTTTTGTGCCCTTTAATTGTCTTTAATTCTTTCGCTTTGGGTGCTACACATTTTCTGTGAAAATTGTCCGAGGTTTTTTACGCATTTTGTTGTTATTGTGAATGAAATGTCTTTTCCATTACAATTTTTGAACGATCATTATTGGTTTAAAGGGAAAACACAGATTTATAAATACTTATTTTATAGCTGGCCACCTCCCTGACCTCCGTCATCGGTATTAATGTCCGTTATTAATTAATATGATGACACATGGCTTGCGTCAGCCACAGATGGTGACTGCTCTTTTCCACCGTGGATGTCGACTTCCCTTTTTTAATTACGATGACTAACGCTTCGAAAACAGCCTTAAAGTGATTCCACTTTTGCCTTCTAAGTTTCATCTGCAAGTAGGAGGTGAAACAGCTATTCAGTCTTTTCCTCTGAAGTGTCACTTTCTGAACTGAAATGTCGAGTGGAGCCTCTGCGCCTACGTCTGTATTTCTCACAGCAGCTTTGCATTAATTACAAATTAATGATTCAGGAAGATTGAAAATTTCAAAAGGAAGAAAGCAAACCATCGCCCGTTCCCAGCACTCCAACAAACCGCCTGTTGGTGCTCGCTCCTGGGCTTCTCCTGTATCGTTTTTACTTAGCTGTCGTCGTGACCGAGAACCTGTCAGTCCAAAGGCTGGGAGGACTTCCCGGATTCTGCGTACAGACTCCTCGACCCACAGTCCCGGGCACATGCCCACCTCTCCGTCGGAAGGAGGGGTAAAGACAGAGGGTGCGTATATACTTTTGAATTGGTGCTTTATGAGGAAGATAAACAAACACATAGATACAGAGAACAGGTTGGTAGTTACCAGGAGGGAGGGGCAGGGAGAGGGAGAAAGAGATACAGGGGCACACGTACCGTGACGGAAGAACCAGACCTTGGCGTGGAACACAATATGCTCTACACGGAAGTCAAAATAAATGATGTGCACCTGAAATCTATATAATGTTATAAACCAACGGGACCTCAATTAAATGAACAAATAATAAAAAATTTTAAAAAGAGAAAGGGAGGTTAGAAGAGTCGATGAGGAAAGGATCAGAGTGACGATCTCCTCTAAGGATCCATCGGAGATGAAAGGAAGGAAGAGGCTCGGGGTGTGGGAGCCAGCCCCGTGTTCCCTCACTGCCCCGCGGATGACAGAGCTGGCAAGGAAGAGAATAATAAGCAGAATGTTCAAGTGTGACTGAGCAGGATGATCATCAGCCAGAAAGTCCAGAGAGCTGTTCCCAGCTCTGTCCTTGTCATTGCCTAGCTGGGTGGCCTTAGACAAATCAACTCTCCTGCGTAAAAAGAGCAGATTGCATTTCTCAGGACGCTTCCAGCCCTGATTTCACGTGTCTGTTTCTTTGATAAACCTGAGCAACTGGCCTGGGGGTTGGGCGGTCAGAGAAGACAACTGAGAAGCAATTCCAGGTTATTCCAGATCATGAAGTCACCCGCTTCTGTGCTGGGAAGGACCGCAGGGGTGACCTAACTCGAGTTCCCACCCTGGTAGGAATCCCCTCCATAGCACCCGTGACAGCCTCCTTGAATTACTCCAGAAACAAGAAATTTGCTATCTCATAAAGCAGTTTGGTTTTTAACAGTTTCATGGATAGAAAACTCTTAAAATGAGGCAAAATCCCTTGTGATTCAACGTTCACAGACTGAAGAGGGGCTGCCTCTGTAATGACAGACACAGCTCTCTCACAGGCACGTAACCGTCTTGTCACTGCCCTTCGGTGAATTCACAGGCGTCAGGGGAACCGTGGTGATGTTTATAAAGAATTCCTTCAACACGCGGCATCTGATCACGTGGATTTAGGTAGAGGAGATCTATTCTGTAGAAATTCTGCTCATAAATGGGAGGCTTATCGTCAAAGTTTATGTCCAAAAAGTTTCATAGCAATTGTTTTCTAATTTAAAACAAACGTTAAGATGGTGCGGGGGGAAGAAATGAAATAAAAATGGTTGTGTTAAAAAACAAAGAAGATAGTGGGTAAATTCTCATGCTACTCTGAAAGAAAATACAGGTGAATTGGCAATGCAATTTTGCAATTTTGTTGCTATCCATTTAAACAAAACAGGAAAAAAAAAACCCGAATAAGGCATGGTTAAATCTTATATTTGTTTTCGATTCCTGCTGTAACAAATTACCAAAAACTGAGTGGCTTAAAACAACACGAATTTATTCTCTCAGTTCTGGAGAGCAGAAGTCCCACGTGGGCCTCCCTGGGCTAAAGCCACAGTGTCAGTAGGGCCGCGTGCCTTTCTGCATGCTCTGGAGGAGATTCCCTGTTCTCGTCCTCCCAGCTTCTAGAGGCCTCCCGCCCTCCCTGACTCGAGCTCCCTCCTCCCCCTTCAGACAGCAGTGTGGCGTCTCTCAGACCTGCTCCCGCAGTCACAGCTCCTCTCACTCTCTCCTGCCCTCTTCTTCAACTCTTAAGGACCCTGTGATTACACTGGGCCCACCAAGACAATCCAGAACGGCCTCCCCATCTCAAGGTCAGCTGATTAGCAACCTTGATTCCATCTGCAACCTTAATTCCCCCTCGCCGGGTGACCTAACCTATTCACAGGGCCAGGGACTGGGGTGTGGACATCTTTGGGGGTGGGGTGCATTATTCTGCCTACTACAAGTATTTACTCCATTGCTAATACTTGATAAGAAGATACAGTCAGAGGACAAGAAGCAAGCGCACACCCATTTTGTCAAGACCTCAGGGGACATCTGGGAAGCTACAAGGATGCCGTGGTCGTTGTCCCTGAGACTTCCTACCTCTGAGGCCTCGTGTCAATGCCTGTGGCTCTCCTTTGCTTTAACGCCACCCCCGCCTCTCCCAGTCCATCAGTCTGATATGGGGTTTGGGGAAGGGTTCTATTCATAAGTGGAATGAAAAAGGAGAGGCTGATTTTCCTCCAGGTAAACAGATAATATTTGAAAGAAATCAAGAAAAAGGAGCTTAAAAGTATACCTTTGAGAAAGAGCAGGAAAAGGAAGGTGAAGAAAGAAAGGTGGGGAGACCCATGTGTGCCTGATCCCCCCAGGGGAGGAAGGGACGTGACAGGGGACAGCTGACGGGGCCGCGAGGCCCCGCTCCCTCCGGGGCACCTTCATTTCCAGGAGAGGGCGTTAGCGGGCTCAGACACGGGGGTGTGCCCACAGCGTACGCTCTCCTTTCCTGGGTGTGTATCGGACTGAACTGATGCCCAGACTTTTTAAAACCCTGACGGGCCAAAGCTGAAAACTGTTCTTTAAAAATGGTAAGAAGCTTCCGTCTAGAAATGGGTGTGGTTAAAACCCACCAGGGGAGGATGTTAAGCCTCAGAGAGCAGACAGCCTCCTGAAGAAAGTGACAGGCTCCGTTCTGCATCCACAGACTGTCTGATCCCAGCCCTGTGTCCTTCCCATGGGTCTCGGTGGCACTCGCAGATGCCAGTCAGGTACAATGCCAGGCTGAGACAGTCTTCATAACCTGGAGCCAAAATGTCCTTTCTTTTATGAACAATGACACTACAATAGGGCAGTTGGGGTTTTTTTGTTGTTTTTTGTTTTGTTTTGTTTTTTAGTGAGGAAGATTGGCCCTGAGCTAACACCTGTTGCCAGTCTTCCTCTGTTTTTTTCTCCCCAAAGCCCCAGTACGTAGTTGTATATCCTAGTTGTAGGTCATTCTAGTTCTGCTGTGTGGGATGGTGCCTCAGCATGGCTTGATGAGCCGTGTGTAGGTCCACACCCGGGTTCCTAACCAGCGGAACCCCGGGCCTCCAAAGCAGAGCGTGTGAACTTAACCACTCCACCACGGGGCCGGCCCCAGCAGTTGGTTTTTTAAATGACCTTATTACAAAGCGAAAGTATCAACTCCCGACACAGACAGGTTTTCTTTCCTACGGGTCTTTGAAACAAGAAAGAGTAAGAAGCCTCAGACAGCATATGCGCTTGTGGACGAGAGTATGAGAGCATCTCTATGTTTCTAGGCATCTGATAAAGACTGAAGGGGGAAGAGATGAAAATACAGTTTTATGCAGGAACAGAAGCGCTTTTTCACCTTTCTTCCCCTCGGCCCCTGCGTGGTGCACACCCCAGCACGGCAAGATGGAGATGTGGGGAGGCACAGCTTGTGTAACAAGAGATCATCCACAACTGACGACTGGGTATTCATTACTGTGCAAAGGAGCAGAGATCCACCTCGGGAGACTCACGCCTGGCTTGAATAACCAAAGAAAATGTGAGGCATTCCTGGAAATTGGGAAGTGTTCCCACGGTGCAATGACGTGGGACCCACATTTGAAACCAGCACCTGTGTCCCCGAGTGTGAGTCAGAGGTCTTCTTGGACACTCATTGACCTGGGAGTTGTATAAATAAGAGAGAAAAGGGCAGAAAGAGGTGCGAGGTATATATTTCAGATTGTTACATCCATTCTCAAAAGGCATTAGAACATTTTGACTATTTGTGTCCATAAGTTACAATATTTAAATTAGGCTTAACTATTAACACTTTTGGCCAAAGCACATTACACATTTGCACAAAAATAGACTATAGTCTTCAGAGGGAACAGAAATGTTCTAATTGGCATCCCAGATAAATATGCTATTTGATAAAGTATGAAAGTGCTTTCATGAGAGGCACTGTCCTTTAATCTTACTTTTTCTGATAAAATCAGAACAGAATAGAGTCTAGAAATAGATCTGCATATAAACGGCCAATTGCCTTTCTACAAAGGTGCCAGGGCAGCTCACTGAGGAAAGAATCACCTTTTCAACTGTGTTGTCCCAACAATTGAACAATTGGGCTTCCATACAGAAAAGAAAATGAACCATGATTCTTACATCACATACAAAAATGAACTCAAAATATATCTAAGACATAAATGTAGAAGCTAAAACTGTAGGGGCTGGCCCCGTGGCTGAGTGGTTAAGTTCACGTGCTCCACTTCAGTGGCCCAAGGTTTCGCTGGTTTGGATCCTGGGCACGGACACGGCACCGCTTATCAAGCCAAGCTGAGGCGGTGTCCCACATGCCACAACTAGAAGGACCCACAACTAAAAATACACAACTATGTACTGGGGGGATTTGGGGAGAAAAAGCAATTAAAAAAAAAAAGAAGAAGATTGGCAAGAGTTAGCTCAGGTGTCAATCTTTAACAAAAAACAAAAAAACTATAAAACTTCTAGAAGGAAACAGGAGAAAATCTAAGTGACCTTGGATTAGGCAAAGATTTCTTCAAAAGGACACAAGAGAGCACAAACTATAAAGTAAATATTTGATAAATTAGACTTTATCAAAATTTTTAAAATTTTGTTCTTCAAATAACAGTGTTAAGAAAATGAAAAGGCAAGCCACAAAAAAATAGTTGCAAAAAATATATCTGGCAAAAGACTTATATCCAGAATATGTAAAGAACTCTTGCAACTCAATAATAAGGATACAAACAACTCAGTTTTTAAAAATGGTCAAACGACCTAAACACACATTTCATCAAAGAAGATATACAGATGGCAAATAAGCACATGAAAACCCCATGGGTCACAAGGGAAATACAAATTAAAACCACAAAGTGATACCCCTATATGGTCACTAGAATGGTTAAAATCATAAGACTGACAATACCAAGTGCTGACCAGGATATAGAGCAACTGGAACTCACAGACATTGCTGGTGGAATGCAAAATGGTGCAGCCACTTCAGAAAATAGTTTGGCAGTTCCTTAAAAAGTTAAACATAAACTTACCATATGCCCCAGTAATTCCACTTATAGGTATTTACCACAAAAATAGAAAACATATGTCCACGTTAATACCTGTAAATGAATGTTTATAGCAGCTTTATTCGGTGTCTCCAAACACTGGAAACAACCCAGACATCCAGGAACTGGTGAATGGTCAAACAAATTGTCACGTCTCCACACCGAACAGGCGACTGAAACACAACAGTGTGGAGGACTCGTAAAAGCACTCCGTTAAGTTTCAAAAGCCAGACATAAAGGACCACATGCTGTAAGATTCTATGCACATACAATTCATAAAAAGAAAAAGCCAAACCACAGTGCTGGAAAGCAGCTCAGGGGTTGCCGGGAGCTGGGGGTGGAAGAAGGAGATTACCCAGAGAGAGAGAGACGAGGGAACTGTTGGGACGATGGAAATGGTTTATGTCATGATCGTGGTGGCTGCAGGACTGTACACATTTGTCAAAACTCATTAAATGGTACACTTCAAATTGGTGGATTTTATTGTACATAAATTAAACCTTGACAAAGCCGACACCCAAAGCATCCAGATCTACCACCAAGGACAAGAGTGTCTATGCCGTCACCGGGAGACCATCAGTGGGGAAGTAAGAGTTCAGTTTCATTTTGCCAGAGGATTCTTCTAAATCTAGGTGAGTGAAAGCAAAACAGGGTGCAGAATTTTCAGAGTTTTCCTGGCGCCTCCCCCACCCCCAGCCCCTTGCCCGACCGTGCGGCTCTCCCAGCACGCGGCCTGAGACTCTCAGTTTCTCTTCTTATTAGGAGGGTTTGACCACAGGCTCAGAAGGGGTTTTGGTTCTCAGCTGCCATGTCAGCACGTACTTTCCAAACTGCGGCCCCAGTGGACATCTCGAACCTGTAGCCTCAGCCGTCTGTGTATGCTCACACCGATCCTCATCCTTCCGCTTCAGGTGACACCTGGCTAAAATTTACATCAAGGGCAGTCTTAAAGAGAGAAGGGTCTTCCCTGGACCCATCACAGGATGACACGGGTGGAAGGGAGAAGGAAATGCCAGTGCCTGGTGCATAGCTCAGATGTCAGCTCCTAGGAAAGAACCACCTGCCCTCAGATATAGTTGGTGCACCCCAAGACTGGGCCCAGCACCTTCCCCTCACTGTTTATCCCCTGTGAACTGCATTGCCCCCTGTCACCCAGCCCAGCAGGAGAGGGCTATTGCCATGACTCGACTACTCCAGCCTCACTAAGATGTCAGGGCTTCTTCGCTCTTCCCCACAAATGCCCACACCCATTGAGTCCTGGTCCACGTGCTTCCTGGAATGTCCAGACCGCGCTCTCCCTCACTGATCGCTCCTGCTCCAGCTTCTCTTCCTCACCACTTAGGGCCATATCCTCACATTCCTCCTAGACAGGCAGAAGTCAGGCAAGGCAGAGGGGCCACCCAGTTCCTCTGTGCTCCACTCCCACCAGCTTCATGCAAAGATGGAAAGCAGCCCACGTGGGGTCGAGCCCTCAAAGGACAGTTTCTGGCCAGCAAGATGCCACCCTCAGTAGTGAGAGCTGAGTTAGCAAGAATGCAAACAGCAAGGCCCGGCTGGCGCGAGCAGCTACCAGCGCCCAGGGAGCTCTTGTCAATAGCGCCACCCACCGCGCCCAGGTACCTGGAACCTCCTAAAGCTGCACAAGCCACTATGTCACCACCAGAGGAAAGGTTAGACAGCGGTTATCGAAAGGGAGGCGGTCTGGGACGTACAGTCTTTGGTACCAAGGCCCTCTCCTACTTGGATGAGAGGAAATCTAAAAGGATGCTTCATAGGGAGAAGATCAAAATTGGAGCCCCGAGCCCGAACATAAACTTTTCCATTCTCACAACTGGCCCAGAGGCCACATCACGATACTAGTGCAGCCCGAGGAAACAAAATGGAGCTTTTTCCACTGGAGAAGTTCCCAGGCAAATGAGTACTTTTCCTGTAGAACCTGGCTGGAGACCAGCTTGGTCGGCTGGGCTCCCCGTCCCCCCACCCTCAGCCAGTCCTTTGAATTACGTGAGGGCTTCTGCTGACATTTGTGGCCGGGCCATTCCGTATGGTGGGCTGTCCTGGGCACTGTGGGGCGCTTAGCCGCATCCTTGGCCTTGACCCACGAGAGGCCAGTAGCACCTCCTCCCCCTGTTGTGACGACTAGATCGATCTGTCTCCAGACATCACCCTCCGCTGGTGGGTACAGCCACTCCCAGTTAAGAACCACCGAGTTACGTTTCTTCCTCTTTCTTCAGCCTCTAGATCTCTTCCCCTCCGCTCCCCTGTCTCTCCACTCCGCAACCTGCAAATCTGCCCCCAAAACAAAGTCACCCCTTTGTCCCAGTTCTGGAGCCCAGAACCTCCATCAGGGATCCAGGGGACGGTGGCAGAGACAAGAGCTCTCCCACGTGAGAGCATCCCCAGCACAGAGTCTAAAATGACTAAGTGCTATTGTCCCTGGGTGAGTGCCACCCAGCAAGGAGCAGCCTAGGCCTGCCTGCTGGGCATCACCCAAGTTTCCTCAGCACCAGCCGGGGATCTTCTGGCTCAAGGACGCCCATGCTTTGTCTGCCAATGCCCAGGCCCTCAGGAGAGCAGCAGAACTTCCGAGGAAGGGCCTTTCCTGACCCAGATTTAAATATCAGAGGAACGGGTTTCAGAAGAAACTGAGGTGAAAGGAAACTGAATTACTGGGTGCCACTTCCCATCAGCGGGACCCGCCACAGCAGGCAGCTGGGGGAGTCCCCCGGGCTGCCTGAGTCACAGATGCGGTCCATAAAGGGCACCGAGAACATACCTGTCGGGAGCAGCCCACAGCACAGACAGAAACTTTGTCTTCAAAGCTCTTGGGCCTGTTTTTTTCCCACTGCCTGTCTTCAGGGGTAAAGACAAATCAGACTTGGTCATAATCCTTAGGTCTGCGGGGGAAATAACTTCTGAGCTTGTTAAATGTCATCGATTGCTGTGTTCCTGCCTCCACTGACCTGTCACAGCCAGCACATACGTTTCTCCAGGACCCGGACTTCCGTGAACTCCATCTGTTGGGCAGCGGTAGCCACTTGCGCCATAAGTACGAACAAGATGGTGACAAAACTCTGCCTTCAAGGTGAGGAGTGTGTGTGCAGAGTCTCTGCTCAGACAGTAGTTCCCGGTCGGGGGATCAGGTCTGGGACAGACAGTGTCGGTGGGCACTGTCCAAGACAGGGGCCGTCGATGTCCACGCCCACCCCCCACCTGCCCCTCCCCTCCTTCCATGTGTTGCATGAGATCAGATTAAAGTGAAGGGCAGCCTTGAAGGAAAGTACACTGTGGTTTCTCACCTGGGTTCTGGTGAGAATGTTCTGGAGGTCTGGCTGTACTCGAGCTCCCCTCCCACTTCTGCACCGGCCACTCCCACTCTGCAGCAGGAGGTCCCACCCACTCTGCAGAAATGGAAGGGGAGCTGTCCCCACAGTGTCACTGCTCAGCAAACACCGAGCCTGCTCAGTGCCGCCCTCTGCTTTCTCAACACCACGCCCAGCCTCAGGGGCAGCAGGGAGGGCAGCAGCCTGCTGGCCGACCACACTCTGCAGCCTTCCCTTGACACTCCGCAACCCTTCTTGCTACCCGGTGACTGTCCCCATCTCTCTGTCCTTTTCCTCTCTCCTGGACAGCTATCTCACTCTCCTCAAGCCTCCAGCCTCCCTCGATCTTGTTCCTGTTTCACCGAGAAAAGAGAAGCAGCCGGAAGAGAAGGTGCCCAGCCTCTGAGACCAGAGCTGAGGTCCCCTTGCAAACAGGATCTTCACGCAGGGGTGACTTCCCTTGCCCCAAGCCCACCAGGCCCAGCGCTGCCCACAGCATGACATCACACAAGGCCGCCACGACGCTTACCTAAGCATGCTACCCCGAGGCTGGCCGGGAAGCCGCGGGGCTAGAACGTGGTGTGGGCATCTCTTCCTCTCTGATTGACAGGCCCATGGCCTGCAAATGGACGGGAATGCGTCAGAGGGAAATTTTCAACTCGAGCATAATTCTACCGGCATTTCTCTAGATCCTGGGAATATAGCCGTGAACAAGGAGACGAGCTTCTCAAACAGTGGGGGAGACAGACTTGAAACCTGTACACGCAGGATTACAAACTGTGTTGATCCCGTGAAGGAAAGAACCAAGGAGTGGCGTAGGAAGAGAGAGAGAAGGAGGGGGAGAAGGAGAGAGAGACAGAGACAGAGACAGAGATGTGATTAAGCTCAGGCTCTTGAGGTGGGAAGAGAAGCCGGGACAATCCAGGCGAGTCCACTGTCATCGCAGGGTCCTTGTAAGAGGGAGGCGGGAGGGTCAGAGTCAGAGAAGGAGATGTGAGGGCAGGAGCAGAGTCAGAGAGGGATTGGACGCTGCTGGGCTGCTGGCTTTCAAGATGGAAGAAGGGGCCACAAGCCAAGGAATGCGGATGTCCCCCAGAAGCTGGAAAAGGCAAGGAAACAGACGCTCCTTCCAGAAATGAACCAGCCCTGCCGACACCTTGACGTTAGCCCAGTGAGACCTGGGTCAGACCTCCAGACTGTAAGAGAACGAATTTGTGTTGTTTGAGGCCACCACGTTTGTGGTCATTTGTTGCAGCAGCCACAGGACACTAGTACAGGACCTTAAATGCCTTCTGCTCCAATCCGTTCCTTGAATGACAAGCAACTATAAAAGGGAAATGAGGTAATATGACAAGGCGGCAAGACGACATACACTAGGCACCAAATCAAATGTGCAAACAGGAAGCACACCGACAGTTGAGAAGGCTTCTAACTCCTGGTGGGAGTCCAGGAAGACACTCCTCAGGCCGCTGGAACAGGACAATCTGGAAAAAGGCTGTCCCAGCCCCTAACGACAGGAGTGGTTCATCCAAGACCCCACCTCGTGTCAATGACCCAACAGCCTCCCGAGACAAGATAAAGACTGGAGAGAGCCAAGCACCCACGGATAACTGTCCTAGGGTTACAGAAGTCACCCTCCATGCCTCTGGGAATATTTCATAACAGGTTCCACGGGGCGCCCCCCACGAGGAGCTCAGCACACAGTGAACGGTTAGGACAGAACTCGACTCAGCCACAAAAGACTCTGAGTTCCTACGAGCTCCGAGCCGGGCCCTAGACAGACCCAGGACACAAAGAAGAAGAAGGCAGTGCGTGCTCTCACGCTGCTCACCGTCCAGATTAAACAGGATACAATGCTACCGTGTAGCATACGGAATACGTGGCTTCCAGAGTTTTAGACGCACAGATGGGAAATAGTTTATGGTTTGCCCACTGCATTTTCAGAGCCACGTGTCTCAATGTGCCACTGCCCGTGTGGCTGGGTTATGGAGTGTCCCCTCCTCCCCCACGTCTTCTCTGTCCCTACAGGAGTCAGGACACCTGACGTCAGGCTCAAGGGAGGGCACCGGTGTCTCTCCACTTAGAAACATTAGCAAAGTTCATTTCTTTCTTAGGCAAATGGAAACATAAACGAGGTCTAATCTTTTCTTCCCTGACCCTACTGGATCACCTGAGCCCCTCAGGGAGAGCTGCCTTAGCATCCCCCCATCCTGGGACACTATGGAGGAAGGGGATGGGCAGTGGCTGCACACCGGGGTCATCAGGGACTCGACGCTGCTCAGCACAGTCATGAGAGGAGGGGTGGACACACGACCTCTCTCCCTGATGCTCGTCAGAGCCAGCAGCCTGTTGGTCAATTAAGGAGACTCTTGGAAAATCTGTGGGATTCTAGAAAGTCCCGTGGGATGTCAGAACAGCATGCTGTCATAGAAAAGAACAAAATCAGGAGTCCTGGGCCCAAGCTCTGCCTCCAGCAGGAGTGGGCCACATCATGCGGGTAGATTGTTACAATAACGACCACCCACGCCCGTGAACCACGCTGCCCATATTCTCCCACCTTGGTCATGTGGCTTTGCTGCTCCTCCCATCAAGAAGCAGAGTCAGTTGACTCCTCCTTGCCTCTGGACAGAATGGAGCAGGAGTGACTTGCAACTTCCAAGGTGAGGCAGCTCCTACTTTGGCCCTCTTGGAGCCCTCTCACCAGGGTTGCGGACCCAGGATGAAAGGCCGCCCAGCTGGGTGGACTGCTGCACTAAAGAGCCAGGGGAGATCGACTGAAGAGCCGGCCGGTCCACCCTCGGAATCGTGAGGAACGATCAGCCTTCGCTGTTTTAAGCCGCTGAGTCGGGGCAGCAACGCTGTCTGATACATCCCTCTAGTCCATTTATTCCTCTTGGGTGCATCTGTTTCCTCGTCTAAAGCACGAGTGTGGACTAGACAGTCTGGGGCCCTAACGCTCTGAAGCCACATTAATAAATAAAGCAGTGGTGAGGGGGCCGGGCCCCCGAGAGCGACACTGCAGAGCGAGTAGGCCTCCTGTGGCCAGAGTCTGTCCCAGGCCAAAGACGCTGACCAGGAGGGCAGCGAGTCCCCTCCAGCTGTGCTCTCAGAAGCGTGGGGTGCGGTCCCCGAGACAAGTGAGCTCCAGACCTGCGCTCACGTCCTGCCTCTATCACACTGGCACAGGCCCTTCCCCAAAAGTCCCTGTAGCTGCCATGAGCCTGTGTCCTCCTTTGCAACCGCAGATAGAAATAAGCAGCTTAAAGACCTGTTGCAAAGATTCAATGAGATGTGTGAAGCAATCGGTGCCAGCAGGCACTGAACATGGTGCTTATAATCTGCATACTTCAACACAGAGGCACATGGAGATGACCACCTCCAACAGGAAGGGGAAAGAAAGATGATAGGGAGCCGAGGACGAGAAGTCAGCTGATTTCAACCGTGCCTACGCCTTACACGATTAGGCTTTACGTCTAGAAGGGCTTGATGCAAACTCTGTGCAGTTCACAGAGGCAGGACGGAAGAGGACGTAGGAGGGTGGCCCTCCCTCGCTTTAGATGAACGAGTGCAAACGTCGTAGCGAGTTGCCATGCAGAGGCCAGTGTAGGCTGCACGTTCCTTGGGCCACAAAGCGATGGCCCTGGGCTCCACGACTAAGCGAGAGGGGCCTTTTAAGAACAGCAGTCCAGGGTCACTGGCACCTCCCAGTGGCTGGGTCATTCTATTTTTTTCCTGGTCCTTCTCTAAACTCTCAACTTCCCCGTTGTAGAATCTCGCTGAGTTGACCTCTGACTTCAGGCTTATTTCCAGAAGTGTTCAGACTCTCCGTTCTGAAAGTCTCTTTCTTTAAAGTAAATATTTCATTCCTCCTTCGATTCTGACCTTTTCTTGTCTATACGAGGGGATCACACAGAAGCTATCAATGCTCCCTGATGGCGTTTGACTCCCAAATTACAGCTGCCATTGAGGGCACGAAGTCTCGGTCCCTCCACCTAAATGTATGCATGTTGTGAAATCTAGAGTGTAGGGGGATGTTCAGAAAATAACTTCGTGAACAGGACTTCCTTCCTGTGGCCAATTTTATGTAGACATGTCGCAATTGCAGGGAAAAAAAAGAGAGAGGTTAAAAAAATACACTGGACTTGCTGAAAAAGTTATTTCTTGTAAAAGCTTCTCCCCACCACTTAGGAGGACATGAACAAGCAGGTTCCCCCTGGTTTCCTAAATTTGTGAAGGTAAACAAAACCTTGCTTCAGCAGAGGTTCTGTGCCTAAGCCAGTGACCCTAAGCCCAGCCGAGGGACGAAAATAACACTGAGGGTCGATCATACCAAACCCTGGGGTCCACCACTGGCTCCACTTGGGGCCTGTCCATCAGGTTCTGTTTGAACACTTGTCACAACCTCAAAAAAAGTAATGAAACGGGGCCCCTACTGGACCAAGCCGAGATTCGGGTAGACCTTGCATTTGTATTCAATTCCTTCCGTCCCAAATATAGCCCCTAAACTCCTCAGTGCACATCACCAGTGGCAAACCTCTCTTTGTCTTCATCTGAAATGTCCTTGTTTCACAATCACTCTTGAGTGACACTTTAGCTGGGTTTAGATTTTAGCTTGACAGTTATTTTTGCTCACCTTTTTGAAGATATTATTCGATTGTGTCTGCTTTAATAAGAATGTTGGGAGAATTGGGCACCCCTATGGGAAAAAAATGAGCTTGGGCCCCTACTCACACCATATGTAAAACTCAATTGCATGTGCATTATAGGCCTGAATGTGAAGGCAACACTGTAAAGTCTTTAGAATTAATGTAGGAATCTCGCTGCATAAAGTTGGAGTAGGGAAAGTTTTCTTAAGACAAAAATAAGTCATTAACCATAAAGGGAAAAATTGATAAATTCAACTCTAATAAAATTTAAAACTTCTATTTATCAAAAGATGTCATTAAAAAGGTGAAACGGCAATCCACAGAGTGAGAGAAGATATTTATAACACATGTACCAAACAACTGGTTCTTATCCAAAATATGTAAAGATCTCCTACAAATCAATAAGAAAATGACAGAGGTGGTGCAGCGGTGCAGCGGCTAAGTGCGCACATTCCGCTTCTAGGCGGCCCAGGGTTTGCTGGTTCCGATCCCGGGTGTGGACAAGGCACTGCTTGGCGAAAGCCATGCTGTAATAGGCGTCCTACGTATAAAGTGGAGAAAGATGGGCACAGATGTTAGCTCAGGGCCAGGCTTCCTCAGCAAAAAGAGGATTGGCAGTAGTTAGCTCGGGTATAATCTTCCTCAAAAAAAAAAAAGAGATAATATAACTGAAAAATTTGAGGACATTTTTCACAAGAAATCCAGAAGGCCAATAAACATGTGAAAACATGCTCAACCTCATTAGCAATCGAGAACTACAAGTTAAAACCACAATGAGCTACAATTATGTATACCCTATGACACACAATTCCACATCTAGTATACACCCGACAGAAACACAAACACCAGAATCCGTGTAAAATATGTATATATAGCAGTATTGCTGGTAATTTCCAAAGTCTGGGGGGAAAAAACAAACGTCCATCAACATTGGAATGGATAAATAAATTGCGGCTATTCATTCAAAGGAACAATATACAGTAATGAAGATGAACAGCCTATGGCTACACACAACGTAGATAAATCTTTAATAAAGTGTTGAGTGAAAGGAGCCAGTCCACCCACCCCAAAAATAAAAATGCATATCATACGGTTCCACCAATATCAATTGGGAAACAAACAAACTAAACCATAACGTTTAGGGACACACACATAGGTGATGGAAGCAGAAGGCAAAGTGGGGATCTGATGACCATCGGCCAGGACAGTGGCTGCTCTGGGGAGGGAAGACCATGAGGGGGAAGGAGGGCTGCTCTGGGGAGGGAGGGCTGCTCTGGGGAGGGAGGGCTGTGATGGAGGGAGGGCTGTGATGGAGGGAGGGAGGGCTGTGATGGAGGGAGGGCTGTGATGGGGAGGGCTGTGATGGGGAGGGCTGTGATGGGGAGGGCTGCTCTGGGGAGGGAGGGCTGTGATGGAGGGAGGGCTGTGATGGAGGGAGGGCTGTGATGGGGAGGGCTGTGATGGGGATGGCTGTGAGGGGAGGGAGGGCTGTGATGGGGAGGGAGGGCTGTGATGGGCAGGGAGGGCTGTGATGGAGGGAGGGCTGTGATGGAGGGAGGGCTGTGATGGGGAGGGAGGGCTGTGATGGAGGGAGGGCTGTGATGGAGGGAGGGCTGTGATGGGGAGGGCTGTGATGGGGAGTGCTGTGATGGGGAGGGTGGGCTGTGATGGAGGGAGGGCTGTGATGGGGAGGGAGGGCTGTGATGGGGAGGGAGGGCTGTGTTGAGGAGGGAGGGCTGCGATGGGGAGGGAGGGCTGTGATGGAGAGGGCCCTGATGGGGAGGGAGGGCTGTGATGGAGGGAGGGTGGTGATGGAGAGGGCTGTGATGGGGAGGGAGGGCTGTGATGGGGAGGGAGGGCTGTGATGGGGAGGGAGGGTTGTGATGGGGAGGGAGGGCTGTGATGGGGAGGGAGGGCTGTGATGGGGAGGGCTGTGTTGAGGAGGGAGGGCTGTGATGGGGAGGGAGGGCTGTGATGGGGAGGGAGGGCTGTGATGGGGAGGGAGGGCGGTGATGGAGAGGGCTGTGATGGGGAGGGAGGGCTGTGATGGAGGGAGGGCTGTGATGGGGAGGGCTGTGTTGAGGAGGGAGGGCTGTGATGGAGGGAGGGCTGTGATGGGGAGGGCTGTGATGGGGAGGGAGGGCTGTGATGGTGAGGGAGGGCGGTGATGGAGAGGGAGGGCTGTGATGGGGAGGGAGGGCTGTGATGGGGAGGGCTGTGATGGTGAGGGAGGGCTGTGATGGAGAGGGCTGTGATGGGGAGGGAGGGCTGTGATGGAGGGAGGGCTGTGATGGGGAGGGCTGTGTTGAGGAGGGAGGGCTGTGATGGGGAGGGAGGGCTGTGATGGGGAGGGAGGGCTGTGATGGTGAGGGCTGTGATGGGGAGGGAGGGCTGTGATGGAGGGAGGGCTGTGATGGGGAGGGAGGGCTGTGATGGGGAGGGCTGTGGTGGGGAGGGAGTGCTGTGATGGAGGGAGGGCTGTGATGGAGGGAGGGCTGTGATGGGGACGGAGGGCTGTGATGGGGAGGGCTGCGATGGGGATGGAGGGCTGTGATGGGGAGGGCTGCGATGGGGAGGGAGGGCTGTGATGGGGAGGGCTGCGATGGGGAGGGAGGGCTGTGATGGAGGGAGGGCTGTGATGGAGGGAGGGCTGTGATGGGGAGGGCTGTGATGGGGAGGGCTGTGATGGGGAGGGAGGGCTGTGATGGAGGGAGGGCTGTGATGGGGAGGGAGGGCTGTGATGGGGAGGGAGGGCTGTGTTGAGGAGGGAGGGCTGCGATGGGGAGGGAGGGCTGTGATGGAGAGGGCCCTGATGGGGAGGGAGGGCTGTGATGGAGGGAGGGTGGTGATGGAGAGGGCTGTGATGGGGAGGGAGGGCTGTGATGGGGAGGGAGGGCTGTGATGGGGAGGGAGGGCTGTGATGGGGAGGGAGGGCTGTCATGGGGAGGGCTGTGTTGAGGAGGGAGGGCTGTGATGGGGAGGGAGGGCTGTGATGGGGAGGGAGGGCTGTGATGGGGAGGGAGGGCTGTGATGGAGAGGGCTGTGATGGGGAGGGAGGGCTGTGATGGAGGGAGGGCTGTGATGGGGAGGGCTGTGTTGAGGAGGGAGGGCTGTGATGGGGAGGGAGGGCTGTGATGGGGAGGGAGGGCTGTGATGGGGAGGGCTGTGATGGGGAGGGCTGTGATGGGGAGGGCTGTGATGGAGGGAGGGCTGTGATGGGGAGGGAGGGCTGTGATGGGGAGGGCTGTGGTGGGGAGGGAGGGCTGTGATGGGGAGGGCTGCGATGGGGAGGGAGGGCTGTGATGGGGAGGGCTGCGATGGGGAGGGAGGGCTGAGATGGAGGGAGGGCTGTGATGGAGGGAGGGCTGTGATGGGGACGGAGGGCTGTGATGGGGAGGGCTGCGATGGGGAGGGAGGGCTGTGATGGGGAGGGCTGCGATGGGGAGGGAGGGCTGTGATGGAGGGAGGGCTGTGATGGAGGGAGGGCTGTGATGGGGACGGAGGGCTGTGATGGGGAGGGCTGCGATGGGGATGGAGGGCTGTGATGGGGAGGGCTGCGATGGGGAGGGAGGGCTGCGATGGGGAGGGAGGGCTGTGATGGGGAGGGCTGCGATGGGGAGGGAGGGCTGTGATGGAGGGAGGGCTGTGATGGAGGGAGGGCTGTGATGGGGACGGAGGGCTGTGATGGGGAGGGCTGTGGTGGGGAGGGAGGGCTGTGATGGGGAGGGCTGCGATGGGGAGGGAGGGCTGTGATGGAGGGAGGGCTGTGAGGGGGAGGGAGGGCTGTTTGGAGGGGCATGCTTCCCAGAAACGAGTCAGCTGGCACTGTGTATTTTATGCATTTTTCTGTAAACTTTGACACAATAAAAAGGGGAAGTTAAGGGTGCCTGCTAAAAGAATAGGAACACCATCTGTATCTTCCAAACCAGCAGATTTAAAGAAATCAGGAGAAGTGGGCAGAGGGGCTATAAAAACTTGATGAATGAAACGTAAAGTGAAAGGTCAAGGAAAAGAAGAAAACAGAAAGGGCAGTAAACAGAAGGCACACCATAAATGCAGGGAGAGGAGGTAATTCAGCGAGTTAGGGGCATCCACTCACTGGAGGGCTAACCCCTTGAAGCCCAGGATGCATCACAGAGGGGAAAGGAGGCTCCCACCCGGAGGCCGTGCTACAGTCTCTCTCTGATTAAAATAAACATGCAAGGGCCAGCTAGTGGCGAAGCGGTTAAGTTCGTGCACTCTGCCTCGATGGCCCGGGTTCGCAGGTTCGGATCCCTGGTGCGATCTAGCACCGCTCGTCAAGCCGTGCTATTTCAGCGTCCCACCTAAAGTAGAGGGAGATGGGCGTAGATGTTAGCTCAGCGGCAATCTTCCTCAAACAAAAAGAGGAAGATTGGCAAAAGATGTTAGCTCTGGGCCAGTGTTCTTCACAAAAAAAATAAAACAAAATAAACATGCATTGAGACGGCCGTTTGTAAGCATGGGAAAGTTCTGAGAGCTGATTCAGCAAAATGACCAACAGCTATCATCTCTGGGTGGTGGAACTGTGGGTAGCTGTTTATTTATATTTCTAACTCTTCTACAATTGTGTTACTTCAATTGTCTTTTTAAGATTTTACTTTTTAGAGCAGCTTTAGGTTCACAGCAAAATGGAGAGGGAAGGTACAGAGAGCTCCCATATGCCCCACATGGGCAGAGCCCAGCCCCCAACATCCCCAGCCGCCTGGTGCATTTCTTACCCTGGATGAGCCCAGGCGGACACATCATCATCACCCGGCGTCACCTGGGGTTTACATTCGGGCTCACTCTTGCTGGTGCACACTCTGTGGGTTTGGACAAATATATAAGGACATGGATCCACCAAGATAGGGCTATGGGGGATCAGAACTGGCCACCCCAAAATGTGTCTCTTTGGCATGAGGATTATTTTGGGCTGGTTACTGTTAAAAACTGCTGACATGGGAGAAGCTCTGAAAAGTAGAAGTTACCCTTTGTTAAGAGACATTTACATTGTAAAGGAAATCTCCATCTGTAAAGGTGTCTCCCTCTCTGCACCAGGAAGAAGGGGGATGACCTTATCTCTAGAAACTCTTATCAATGCTGAAGGCAAGGACTTAAATCTGCATAATAACCTTACCCTTGTTTGCTGTGCTTTTCTGGTAATCTCCCATAACTGACTCCCCCACCCCCAACATCCTCCTTTGTCTTTAGCCGAGGAGGGTATTTAAGGTGGTGGCTTCCGCCATTTTGGCGAGTTGCTCAGTTTGCCTGAGCCTCTCCCATGTATACATATTACAAAGCTTTGTTTGATTTTCTCCTGTTATTCTGTCTCATGTGAATTTAATTCGGTGTCCAGTCAGAAGGACCCAGAGGGTAGAGGATCTGTCTTCCTCCCCTACAAGATCATACAGGGAAGTTTCACTGCCTAAAAATCCTCCAGCTCTGCCCATTCATTCCTCCCCAAACCCAGCCCCTGGCAGCCACCAACATTGTTACCATCTCCATAGTTTTGATTTTCCAGAATGCCATAAAGGTGGCATCCCACAGCATGCAGCCTTTCAGACCAGCTTCTTTCACTTAGGAAGTCCATTTAAGTTCCCTCCACGTCTTTTCAGGGCCTGGCAGCTCGTTTCTTTTGAGTGCTCAGTCACATCCTGTTGTCTGGATGTACACAGGTCACTTAGCCATCCACCCACTGAAAGGCAGTGCGGTGCTTCCAGGCTTCAGCAAGATTGTTTTTAAGCGATGGAATTAAAAGGGTCGGTCAGCTGAGGCCGTGGTGTGGAGATCCCTGTGTGCTAGGCTGGGTTTGGATGTCATTCAATGGGGAGCTAGTGAAGATTCCTGCCCAGGGAGGTGGTGGGACAAAAGCAGGCTGTGGGAGGAGGATCCGTCTGCTGGTAGCTGCAGAATTCGGGTGTGGTGGGGTCAGAAGCAAGAACTCAGCCGGAAGGGCTGAAATAGTCCCGAAGGATGGGTGGAGCGGGACAGCATTGAGGATGCTGCAAGAAGGGAAAGAAAAGTGAGGCTTTGAATTCTTTTAGGACGTTTTGGAGGAAAAGTGATGGAACCTGGTGCATTCAGGTGGACGAGTAGGACGCGGGGAAGGAAGGGGTCGGGAAGTTGGTCGTGGAAAGCGCGAGGGGAGGCTTTCTTTAAGTTGGTTCGTGTTAGGTGACCTCAAGGCATCAGGGACTGTGTAAGACGACGCCTGGCACAGCTGGGTGCAGTCAGAACATCTCCTAGGACGCCAGGGGGGCCCAGGAACACGAGCGCTGGACAGAGCGTGCCATGCCCTCAGGCTCAGGTCACCTTCTGACATCCCCCCTCACTGCAATCCTTTGAGGTGGGAATTATTATTGTCCCTGTTCTGCAGACAAGGACGGCGACACTCGGAGAGGTCGAGTGGCTTGTCCAAGACCATAACCAGTGGAGGACGTAACTAGAGCTTGAACTCACGTCTCCTGTGGACAAATCCCACTTTGCTTTCCAATAAACCACTCCCATAGAGACGGTCCCAGGTGTGGGGCTGAGATGCAGAGAGGCGGCAAATGATCCCACAGGAGATGAGAGGAAGCTGGTAGCAGGTGTGGACTGCACCTTCTGGGAACTTGGCAACCAAAGGCGCGAGAGCACAGTGATAAGTGGGCAAAGGATGGAGCAGGTGGTCCCAGAGAAGAGAGCTACTCACGTGGGAGTACAAGGACACGCATCATGTCACCTGGCACCATGAGGAGGCACTTCACACACTCTGCTCTCTTCTTCCTCAGCAGATCCTGGTGCTAAGGATCGCTGTCCTTCCTCCCTCTTGTAACTCAAGAGTCAGAGGTCCCGAGTGGCACACAAGCCCTGAGATATAGTAAGGCAAGAGGTTAAGGGCACAGGCTTTGGGGTCAGGAGGACCTACCTTTTAACCTGGCTCTGTAATGTCCCAGCTTCAGTGTCCCCATCTGTGAAGTGGGAACAGCACTGGCGACCCCACAGGCCCCTGTGACGCGCTCCGTCACCTCAGCTATTATTATGACTACTACTATTACGAAGTCATAAGAACTCACACTGGCCTGAAAATGAAGGCTTACAACTATCAAGCACTTCACGTGTGTCAGATACTTTGTTCAAGTTTTTAGGGGCCGGCCCCATGGTCTAGCAGTTAAGTTTGCACACTCCGCTTCAGCTGGCAGGGGTTCGCTGGTTCGGATCTTGGGTGCGGACCTAGCACTGCTCATCAAGCCATGCTGTGGTGGTGTTTCACATAGAAGAACTAGAAGGATCTACAACTAGGATAGACAACTGTGTACTGGGGCTTTGAGGAGGAAAAAAAAAAAAAGAGGAAGATTGGCAACAGATGGTCACTCGGGGCCAATCTTCCTCACCAAAAAAAAAACTTTTAGAGGTCTGAGCCCCTATTTTTTGCTCCAATTCAAGCAAAGTTTCCACTCTATTATGCCTCTTCTTTGGAAGAAACAGTCCATAGGAAGGAAGAAATTGAAGATGCTTGAAAATGGAGGGCTGGCTGAGAGCACGAGTGAGGCAGCACGGCGGGGCGGCCAGTGGGGCAGCCAGGACCCACTCTGTGGGAGTGGACGGGGAGACGTGCGAGGACACACGTGTTGAGTGGAAACCCAGGGCGCAACCGTTCAGCCGCAGACATTTACTGAGAGCTTCCTGCACGCCCAGCACTGGTCTGGGTGCTGAGCAAAGGAAAGTGGAGCATTTTATTAAAGCTGCCAAACGCCTTTCATACGCTATTTGTTCACGGTGAGGGAGGTTATGCTGACCCATTTTACACATGAGGAAACTAAAACTCAGAGACGTTAGGTAACTTGCCCGAGTTTAAAAAACCACAAATAGGAAACGATGGGCCAGGTCTCCGTCTGCCGAGCTCCCCCCTCCGCCACGCTTCTTAAACGTGGAGACGCAGCCCAGGACAAGGGCCAGCGGCAGGCCCAGGCTGAGGACTTGCAGAGAAAGGCCTGCATCGTACTTTCAGAACATATCAGAACGTTGGTGTGCCCTCTCCGAGCCTGAACCTTGCTGGGGGTGCAGGAGCAGTGCCCCAAAGACAGATGGCGGGCTTTACACACGGGGTGACCACCCATTGATTGTCCCTGTCAGGGACACGTCCTCACTAGATGCCCCCACAGACATCTCACCACCCTGGATCCCACAGCTGTGCATCGATGCTCCCTTCCCCGCCCATATATCCTTCTTAGCTTTGGCACCTTATCAAGCAGGCTGCAGACATGGGTGCCTTCCCCTAACCCTTGGTACACACATTGCTAACTGGCTATCAACGCTTGCTTACAGTTTTTCTTTTAATGTAAAATTTACAAATGTTGAAATGCATAAATTTTACTGGCATATTTGCTGACTTTTGACAAATGCATAGACCTGTGCAACACAAACTCCTCTCAAGATACAGACATCACCACGAACCCAGAAAGTTCCTTCTCGCCTTTTCCTACTCCATCCCTGCCCCGCCCCCACAGTGACCACTGTCCTCATTTTTTCCCACCACATAGCAGATGTGCCAGTTCTAGAAGTTCACGTAAACGGAGTCCCACAGTAAGTCTGCTCCTGGGGGGGGCTCCCCTCCTCAGCTGAAGGTTGAGACTTGTCCGTGTGGCTGTGAGGAGCAGTGGTCTGACCCTTTCTGTCCCAGCAACATCCATCGGACGCAATGCTGTGGTTTGTTTGTCCCTTCTCCCCCGATGATGGACACCTGGACTGTTTCCAGTTTTGACCATCACGAATGAAGCTGTTCTGTGCATTCTTGTGCCAACTGACACACCTCTGAGAGTAAAAGGGCACACTGTTAAAAGTTGGGCTACAGCACCGGGCGCACTGGGAGTGCCCAGAGTGCCAGCACGTCTGCTCAGCGCAGAGCACACCTCCAGTCTGCTCAGCATCCACCCCTCGCGGCAGGAACCTGCCAATTCCAGCTCCCCAGGCATCGCTGGCCCTCCTGGTCCCCTCCTCCACACCCAGAGCTGAGCACCCCATCTCCCTGCCCCCTCAATTCCCTCCAAACCTTGGACTCAGGGCGCTCATCTGCCCTAAGCATGGAATCTAGGCCCCCAACAAATATTTGCTGATGGCTTGCCTTTCCTCCTTCACACTGGTTTTCTGGAACAGCGGATTTCCAGGTGCCCTTCAGCTAACTGTAAAGTTGCCAAATCTTCCCTTTGTAGTAGAACTGTCAGGGTGTTTCAGAGTTCACACGCACCTTAGAGATCCCCCACCCCATCAGGCCTTCTCATGTGTCACTCCCGTGATCCAGAACATTCTCCCTACCCAGCTCCCGGGCTGGCCAGCTCCGGAGCTCAACTGAAAAAATCTGGCCGTCTGTGACTGCCCGTCGTCTTTCTCAGGGAACCCTACTCTGCGCCCCTGCAACTGTCGCAAGGAGCCAGGGCTGCCTGGCTCACCTGGAGCAGCGCTGGGCACACCGCACGTTTCCAATCAGGTTTGGTGGCACCCTCGAATCGGTGTCTGATTTTTGAAGTCCTGACCTGACACTGCCAAGTCCAGGTTTCTACTTTAGCAGATAAAACGGCCCCTGTCCCACATGAGGTCACCCCGAATTACTTCTAGCCTTCCTGAGACCCCGGGTGTGGGGTCATTTTGAACGTTTTACTTCTGGTGACACATCCGAGGCTTGGTGAGGGCAAGATTCACGTCTGATTGTTTTTGTAAGCCCTACGGTGCTTGGCCAAGCATGCCTCACCCACTGAAGGGCTACAAGAAATATCTGTGGAAGGAGAGGACCCGGAGAGCGAGAGAGCATCCCAGAAGGAAAACCGCTGAAGGCCAAGACCCTCCGCAGATAGTGTTCGTCGTGTCAGTGGAGAAACAGGAGCTCCTGAGTCTAGACAACTGTTTTTCTTAAGAGCAAGTCTGAGGGCCAGGCCTTAAAGAAAAGAGAAAGGGCCGTGGAGCTCCAGGGAAAACTGAGATTCAGACAAACGGCCTAAAGGAACACGTTCGGCGATGCCGACCTTGGCAGGTAAGGCCTCCTTCAGGGTGGAAAGTGGTGTCCTGTGTCAAATGTGTCTGAAGAGCGAGTGAGAGCTCTGCTGGGCCAGGAGAGGAAATCCGTCAACCAGTGATATGCGAGTAAATCCCGGTCAGACGAGTGTCATGCCCTTGACTCGGCCATTCTTCACCGCCGACTATGGGCCTTTCTTGACCGTCTAAGAGGACTGAAGGATATGCAGGATTTATTTTCAGGGTAAACCTTTTCCGTTGCAATGAGACCTCCTCCCCCAAATTCTTCTCTAGGCACTCTGGAATTAAGAAGTGGGAGCTTTCTGGAAGCAGCACCAAACGGTGGGTGCCAAACCTGTGAGACGAGGTCCGCACTAGACACAAGCTTGGCACGCAGCCCAGGGCCTGGCCTCCCTGTCCACCTCTCCCGCACCACATGAGTTAAACCACATTTGACCTTCAAACCCACAGGCGCATCAACAGTGTGAGATGAGACACAGCGCTGGCTGTCCACTCAGAAGGGGAGGGAGGTGGCCACGCCGCTTAAATAGAGCACATTAGTCACCCCCTCCAGCCCCGGCTCCTGCCCACAGCTGCCCTTTGCTTTGTTATTAGAACAAAAGTGCTCTCCGCTCCAGAAACATCCGGGGACAAGTGCGTGCAGGAGTCGGAGTAATAATACCCAGGAGCAGCCAAGCAGAGCCCCGGATGAGATGGCGCTTCACAAACAGGCCTGGGCAGCACACGGGGCCGTGTCACTGCACAGTCGTCAGGAGCCTGAGAACAACGAAGACACATCTCCACAACCTAAAGAACTAAAGAGAGTGAAATACAACACAGAAATCAGCTGATTTAGAAAAGACCTGGAATTAGGCCAAGGCGGTGGTGGAGGACAGGACGCAGGGCCACGTCGCCTGCAGAGGAGCTCACACAGCAGGCCTCAGCCGCCTGGCCCCAAAGCCTGCTTCCAAGGCTGGCCCTTGGCTGGCGTCTGGGCACTTGGACTTAAGGAGGGTCCCCACCACCCCCAGGACTGAGAGGAGGGGCTCCTGGGGCCTAAACTGTCTGTGCAAACAGCGTGGTTGGTGCTGAACACCTGCTCTCCTCCTGGGGTCTGGGACTGGGGTACGTGTCAGCAGAGGGTGCTCGTGTCCCCCCAGTAGATCCCTGGGCGCTGGGTCCCTAATGTGTCCCTGGCAGACAGCACTTCACACGTGTTGTCACAACTCTTGCTGGGGGAATTAAGTGTGCCCTGTGTGACTCTCCTGGGAGAAGACTCTGGAGCGTGCGTCTGGTTTCCCGTGAGCTTCACTCCACACACCCGTGCCCTTTGCAGTGGCAATGCCAGTCTGGAACCCAGGCCGGCCTCACGCTTTGTCCACGAACCACAGCCCTGGAAGTGGAGGAAGGGCACTGTAGGGGAGGACGGTGGAAAAGGGCACAGTGCTCCTAAAACTCCAGCCACGCAAAGGCCAGTAAGAGGCCACACACAACGGATGACAACTGGGAAGACCTGGAGCGGGTCGTGAGGGGTCACAGGAATGGTTAAAACCAACTGAATAAATAAAACAAGCCATGCTGTGCTTTTCGAGGGGACTTCCAAATTTAACATGTTCTGACTGTAAACTACATTGATTACCACAAAAAAGAAGAAAAACAGGACTCAGTTTGCTCTTTGTCGTGGGTTTAACTGTGTGTGTCTCTCCAAAAGATGCACTGACGTCCTGGGCCCTGGTGTCTGTGAGTGGACCTTCTTTGGAAATAGGGTCTCTGAGAATGTGGTCGAGTTGAGACGAGGCCAGGCTGGATTAGGGTATCCCTATAAGAGGACATTTGGACACAGACACAGGGAGAAGGCCACGTGATGACAGAGACAGATTGGCGGGATGCGTCTACCAGCCAAGGGACGCCCAGAAGACAAGCGACGAGCAGGAAAGACCCTTTCCGAGGGCCCCCAGAGGGAGCAGGCCCTGCCCTTGACCTCAGACTTCGGCCTCCAGAACTGGGAGAGGATGCTTTCCTGCTGTTTCAAGCCCCGCAGGTTAGCGGTCCAGACACTGCAGTGGAGGAAGCTCCTGCACCCTCCGCTGAGCAGAGCGAGTGAGTGGAGAGCGTCCTGCCTCAGCCAGCCTAGGAGCTGCATCCACGCCGGGGTGTTCCACTGAGATGCCCGTGAGCCTTTTCCTCCTGTGTGAAGGGGAATCAATCGACAGTAAATGGAATGGCATGAGTCACGGTTTTAAAATCAATCACGCGAGCGAGCGCCCACCTAAGTCTCGGTCACCTCCACTCTGGAGAGTGGAACCTCGGGTCCTGCTTCACAGCCAAGGGCAGGCCGACTCGACAGAGGCTGTGCTGGCGGTGGGGGGCTTGTCCTCGGGCATCGGAGGCCGGGGAAGAGGGAAGCCTAGAGCTGGCCAAGCTTCCTGCCGTTGGGAGGAATCAATCACACGGCGGCCAGCTTTGAAAGGGGCTGTTCATGCGTGAGAAAAATATGTTAAAATTCTGTGTGCTGGAATTGAAAGCAAAAAGTCTACTCCCCCGAAGCACTTGTTCAGGGTGATTAAAAGTTCAAAGACATGGGGCTGGCCCCGTGGCCAAGTGGTTAAGTTCGCACGCTCCGCTGCAGGCAGCCCAGTGTTTCGTTGGTTCGAATCCTGGGCGCGGACATGGCACTGCTCATCAAACCACGCTGAAGCGGTGTCCCACATGCCACAACTAGAAGGACCCACAACGAAGAATATACAACTATGTACTGGGGGGCTTTGGGGAGAAAAAGGAAAAAAATAAAATCTTTAAAAAAAAAAAAAGTTCAAAGACAGACTTGAGAACCTTGATACCACAGAGCACAGTTTACGTCGCATCGTGCCCAAGAGTACCGAAGAGCGCAGGGCGGGATCCCTCCCGCAGACGTGGACGGCGGACGGATCACTCACAGCCCTGTAAGTCATCAGTACCAAAGAAGTCACACGTAAGAAACACTTTACGGTGTCCAAGCTCCTCACCAACACGTCGAGAGACCCTGCAGCTTCCAGAAGGGGCCTTAGAGTCTCCGACGCCCCACGCTGAAGGATTAGGAAATTCCGGATCCCAGGAGGTGAAGTCATTCTCCCAGAGTCACACGAGGGAGGGACGGGCTGGGCTGGCTCTGAGGCTCTGGCTTCCTGCTCCCTTCTCATGCTCCCTCTCCACGTGGCCCCGGGGCTCTGTGACCCTCACAAGAACTCTTGGTGCATTTCCACACTCAGCTGCTTTGACAAGTGAGAAAATGGGGCGCAAAGAGGCAAAGTGACGTTCCCAGGATGCTCCGCTATTGAGTGGTGGGGTTGGGACGAGAGCCCGGCTCAGCCCATGTTCCCCTGAGCACAGCGCAGCCTCCCGATTCTGGGGAGAAGGATTTGTTCCAGCTGGGGATGGGGTAGGAGTGGGAGGGAGGGAAAGCTTCCAGAAAGAGTTTCCTCGAGCTTTGGAGGGTGGGAGCCTGTGACCGGAGTGGAAGACATCCTCGGTGACAAGAGGGGAAGGAAGAGGAAGGCATCTCGTGAGGCAGCCCAGACAAGGCCAGCTCCAAGTCACGCGCAGCAGAGCAAGCGCGGCGATGGGGACGTGTGACGGCTCACCCCTAACTGTCATCATGGGGAAGAATTAAGAACCTGGGGTTGCCCAAGTGAGGCGCAAGATCTCCCTAGTGGCTCTGGTCCATCCAACAGGCCGAGGACGATGCTGGGTCTACAGCCGGGTGTTGGTCTTCACCTGTGAGGATTCAGGGAGCACTACAGGACCATCGAGCCTCCTGGTGGGTTTCCGCACTCCGGAGACAGCAGAGTAGAGGCTGCGTGCCCGCCCTGCTCGGGGATACAGTGGGATTGGGACAGAGAATCCAGTCCCCGCTCTGCCCTGACCCGAGTGTGAACACGGGAGGTCCTCTCCCGCTTCGGGCCCCTCTGCAGAACGGGGACGGGTTCACGGTCTCTGCAGTCCATGCTCCGAGGGGCTGGAGGTGAATGTGCCTGCCCGGGCTGGGGACGTCCAGGAACAGACTTAGACATCAAATGCCTCGGGGAGAGCGGCAGGCGAGTCTTGTCCCTGGGACTCATGGAGGGCTATTTCTTGCTTCCAACTTGTCGGTAAAAAGCACTGTCTCTGAGTTCACACCTGTGAGGAGCCTTCACCTTTGACTTCCCTCGACTGTGATGGTCCTGAATTGGGTCACCCTGAGTTTCAGAAGGAGGCCATGTGGCTGCGGCCGGCCATTTGCAGGCTGGGACAGGAGGGCGCAGAAAGACTCCAGTGAAGAGCGCCTGCCCTGTCCCCACGCGGCCACCACTCTGATCGGGAACCCTTTCGGAACCGGACATGGTCCCGGTCAAGGGCTGGGAGCATGGGTATGGAAGGCTGGCACCCGCACTTCCCAGGAACCCTCCGAGTGTGACCCAGCTCTGTGTCTGCAGAGAAGGGCGGGCAGAGCTCAGGGGACCCAGCACAGGCCCCCAGCTGGGAGCTGGGGACTGTGGGGCAGGAGGGAGGTGGAGCAGGTCCCAACAGGAGGTGGAAGGGAGGCCACGTCTGAGCACCAGCTAGTGCAAGGGAGCATACACATTTTGTCCCGTTTGACCCTCCCAGCGACCCTCAGCCGTAGATCTTATCGGTTCAGAGCAGTTGAGGGGGTTGGTGACTTGCCCACAACAACAGCCCCCGGCCCAGGCCGGGTGGGCAGCCTGTGGCCCCCTGCCTTCTGCTGCTGCCCACGGCCCACAGAGAGCTGACACTCACAGCCAGACTGGCCCATGTCATGTCCCCATCTGGGTTGGGACAGGCGCTGGCACGCAGAGCCCCACCCCCGCTGTGGGCCAGCCGCAGGAGAGGGACCACAGGCCCCGTGGCCAGGCTTCCAGCTGGGTCGGGCGGCAGCAGCCCTGGGAAAGAGCGCCAATGGGGAACTGAAAAACAGCAGCCTGACCCAGCTGGAGCGGGGAGCCCGGTTCCCAGGGACTCGGCCTGGGGATGAGGTCGAAACCACATTCGTGCTTATGTTTTGTTCGTCGATCATTTCTAGAACACCATCTGCCTTCCTCAGTGTGGGTGCACCTACCTGCCTGTCCCGGGCTTCGCACAGAGCCTGGCCAGCAGCAAACAGGATTCGTCCTTATCGACTGACTCTGGAATGGGGGTTTGTCGGTGCCGAGAGGCAGACCGAGCCCAGTGAGGGGGGCCATTGCCAGAAGAGGGCAGAGGCAGCACAGAGGGGGCGTCCGGGCCTCTCTGGGAACCGTGCACAAGCCGGGTCCGGTGACCTCCCTCCTGCCCCTGCACCCTCTGAGTCTCACAGGGCTGCCCTGAGTGCTGGGTGCAGGGGCCCCACCTCGGGAGACCCCGATTCTGCTCCCACCTGTGCTGCCCCATGCACATGCCCAGCCTTGCCTGCCCTGCCCTGCCGTGGGCCCCCAGCACCTGAGATGTCCATTAAATAACATTTTACCCCTCTCCTCTGGGACTTTCATCAATGCCCACGACCTCACTTAATACTCGAGGAACCCTCTTCGCCGAGGTTCTCAGTGGTACACCCAACACCACGCCACCTGCCTTCAAATGCTCTCCACACCTTTTGGGACCCACTTGGGTTGTGACATTCCTTAGTGGAAAGGACAGGGTGGGAATGGATCCTTCTGGTCAAGAACAGAGATCGTGGGGCAATGCTGGAGCTCCAACACAGCCGATGGCTCTCCTGCTGCCTCCCTCCCCCGACGATGTCAGGTTTACTTTACTTTGACCCCTACTCTCCAGGGAGTCACCCCAATTCCCTGCCTGGGAAGCCACATGTGAACATGGCTTACTGTGGCCTCTGAGTGTCAAGGGGCAGGAAAGCCTGCCCGCCCCCCGAGAGAGGACCCAGGACGCTGCCCTCCACCTGCGATTTATTTGTCGTCACCTGGATGTCACCCTGTGGCTCTCAGAGACTGAGCTGGGAAGCAGGGGAACTGAGGCCCCAGTGCCGGGGCAGGCAAGGGGTTGAACCAAAGATGCTCTGAGCCCCCAGCCCTAAGATTTATGATTCTAACTTATATAAGAGACACGGCCATTTCCTCATCGGAGGCTGTGGGCTGGCAGAGGGCCTTGAGCACTTCCACTTCTGAGAGTCAAGAACCATCCTCCGGAGAGGGTATCGGGGACGCCGGTGAATTCACCCAACCCGAGGCCAGGCCCTGGAAGGTGAAGTTCCTTTGGTCGTTTCTAACGCCTAACGTCAACGTGCTTTCCTATAATTTGCCTCTTTCTCCAAAAGATGGAATTTTTTTAATTCCCTTCTTCGAGGTTTTACTTCACTATGAATTCTCAGAATGACATCCACGCCTACTTTTCAAAGCAGTTTGGGCTCCTAAGTCGAATAGAGAAGCATTTTTGACTTTGTCCCTACTTCATCCTGAGAGTTTGGATAGAAACTCAACTCATGTCAAAAGCCGGGAGCCTATTTTGCGAATAACTTACTGCAGAAGCTCCTGTGGTTACTGTCGGCAGCCTTTTAGCCAGCTTTTAAGAGTGACCTTGTAAATAAACTTGAAAGTTGAGAGTTTCACCGACATTCGAATCTCCCATTTGACTCTCCCAACACTTCCAAGGTGGGGGTTGTGATCCCCGAGTGACAGAAGAGCAGGCTGAGGCTCAGGGACTGTGCCTTCTAAACCCTCCCCAGCTGGACCGGCGCCGCAGTCGAGGGGCTGAGCCGAATCACCAGCCCTTCCCAGCCCACCGCACAGCCCACCCGTGTTTCTAAAACCCCAGGTTTTGACAACAGCTGCCATTTTGTAGTGGCTTCAAACCTCTCAGTCCGCAGAGCCACGATTCTCTACTCTTTGTGCCCACTTTTTTATACTCAGAGTTTGCACGGCTCACTGGAAAACTTGAAAAGACTCAAAATTAGAGTCAATGAGACTGCAACGATGCAACCAGACTCTGAGAGTGTAGCAGGTCACTGGGGGCCACAACCGAGCCGGAGCTGTCACGTTTCTCCGTGGCTGACCTGTGGTCATGTGCTGCCCTGACTGTGGTCTCCCGTATGCCATGTCCTTGGACGCAGCAGGACTTGTCGGCTTCAAGAAACGCTTTTGAAACTTCCTTAAGGACCCTTTTGCTCATGGCTTCCCTGGGGTGGGGGTAACTTCCTCCCACATGCAGCGAGAGGGTAAGGGACCTCCAGCCCAGCTGACAAGGTTTCCAGATCAACAGGGACGTGAGGGGCCGGGCGCGTCTCTTTCCAACTCCATGTTCAGTGATGCCATGTTGGTGGTTTGAGATTCCCAGAGTGGAAGCATTTACAAATACTAAGAAATCAGGGCTGGGGCCGGCCCCATGGCCAAGTGGTTAAGTTCGCACGCTCCACTGCGGCGGCCCAGGGTTTCGCTGGTTTGGATCCTGGGCACGGACATGGCACCGCTCATCAGGCCACGTTGAGGCAGCGTTCCACATGCCACAACTAGAAGGACCCGCGACTAAGATATACAACTATGTACCAGGAGGGATTTGGGGAGATAAAGCATTAAAAACAAAAAAAAAGATTGGCAACAGTTGTTAGCTCAGGTGCCAATCTTTAAAAAAAAAAAAAAAGAGAGAGAGAGAGAGAGAGAGAAATCAGGGCTCCCCCAGGACGGCTGGGGGCTAGAATCCACCAGCGCACCACCTGAGGAAGGAGCCTGGACAAGCACTGGGCTGTGTTCTGTTCATCTGTCCAGTGAGCGGTTGGCTTAGATGAGCTCCCAGAGCCTTCTGGCTTCTGAACCCAGGTTCTTCACCATACAGCAGATGGGGCGCAGGGGAAGGGCCCAGCGCCCAGGGCTGCCGCCAGGGCTTCCCTCGAGAAGTACCTTCCCTCTTCCCCAAGACTTAAGACATATCAACCTTTTTTGGATCCTAATTCAAGCAAACCAACTTTAGGAAGACGTTCTCGAGAAAATCACAGAAATGAGAACGCTGCCTGAATATGAGATGATAGAAAAGAATTGTTGTTAAGTTGTCTGGATGGAATCATTGTATCACTATGTTTTTTTTTTAAGTTCTCATCTCTAAGAGCATTTGGACATATTCATGGATGAAATGAGATGTCTGAAATTTGCTTAAAAATACCAAGATCAGGGGGCCGGCCCGGTGGCGCAGCGGTTAAGTTCACACATTCCGCTTCTCGGCGGCCCGGGGTTCACTGGTTCGGATCCCGGGTGCGGACATGGCACTGCTTGGCAGCCATGCTGTGGCAGGCGTCCCACGTATAAACTAGAGGAAGATGGGCACGGATGTTAGCTCAGAGCCAGGCTTCCTCAGCAAAAAGGAGGAGGACTGGCAGTAGTTAGCTGAGGGCTAATCTTCCAACAAAAAAAAAAAAAAAATACCAAGATCAGACAACCCAAATGTCCCATCAACTGATGAATGGATAAACAAAATGTGGTCTCCATGTACAATGGGATACTATTCCGCCATAAAAGAGAAACTCTAACACATGCTACAACACGGACACATCTCAAAAACATGATGCTAAGTGAAAGAAGACAGACACCAAAGGCCAGATATTATTATTCCACTTCTAAGAGGCACCGAGGTGGTAAATTCATAGAAAGTAGACTAGAGGTTACCAGGGGCTGGAGGCGGGGCGGGGGGCAGGGGGAGGCGCAGTCCGTGTGTAACGTGGGCCGAGTGGCAGTTTGGGAAGATGAAAAAGTTCTGGAGATGACGGTGGTGGTGATTACAGAACAACATGAATGTGCTTAATGCCACTGAACTGAACGCTTAAAAATGGTGAAAATGTTAAGATGTATGTCCTGTGTATTCCACCACAATAAAAGCAATACCAGGGCGGGTGAGCCACACGCTAATGATTGTTGAAGCTGGACGGTGAGAACTCGGGGATTTCTCTTCCCGTTCACTCTCCTCCCGTGTGTGTTTGAAATGCTTCCATACCAACACACTTTCTTGAAAACTTACCGATAAAACGACAGTCCAAAGACCCAGGGCTGCTGAGGACATTTTTGAAAATGACAGCAGCACGGAGGGAGGCCTGCTCAGGAGACGATGTTGGGCAAAAAGCCGGCTCTCCAATTATGTCTACACTGTGTTGAGATCATATGCAAAACACGCACGAGCGAAAAAAGTCTGGAAGGAAGCACACCCAAATCCCAACGGCTATAGTGTTCCGATTGTGAGATAATGGGTAAATTTGCTCGTCTCTAAACTTTCTCTAATCGCGTTACTTGTATAGCTTTCAGACGTAAGTTACCACACCCCAAGGCAGTCATAGGAGAGAGGATGCTAGGAAGCGCGCTCTGAGAAGGGCCTCCCCTCCCGGAGGGCTCGGGCAGCCCCGGGGGAGGCCGGCGGCGGCCCCAGCGGAGGGGCTTCCTGCGCGGCCCCGGGGCGGCGGGCGGGCTGCGGTCGGCCAATCTGGGCGCGGCGTTGCGCAAGGCGCGCTTCCCGTCCCGGCCCGTCCGCGCGGCCGGCCGCGGGCTCACCGCAGGCAGCGCGTCCCTGCGCGGCCGCCGAGCCGTCTCCGCGGCTCTGATTGCCTTTGCCTCCCTCGGTTGCTAAACAGCTCGAGAAGAAACCCCTTGCTTTGGCTCTTTTATTTTGGGGAAAGAGGCCAGCGCTGTCTGTCTGTGCAGGGGCTGGGACGGTCCGGCCAACGACCCTGGGCACCCCAAGAACAAGAGCCTCCCCCATCCCCCTGAGACGTGGGGCCCGGATGTGTGTGGAAGGCGCCGCGATGACAATAACAGCTGTAGTTGCCGAGGCTTCCTGTGGACGGGAGCGGACAGCCGGCCCGTTCTGTCCTCAACAGCCGTCCCCAGGGGGCCGCTGCGACCCCGGCTGTCTGCAGGAGGAAGCTGCCGTGGGCTCAGGAAGCGACACAGCTGACCCGGGTTGGGCAGGTGAGGGAGTGGACTAGAACCAGGGTTGGACCTCTCCCCCCTGCCCCCTCCCCCCTGCACTGCCCCAGGTGCCCAAGCGCCTCCAAGGCCACCCGCAGGGCTGCAGGTTCAGGAGGCTCAGGGGTCCTTGGGAAAAGCAAAGAATCCCTCTGCGGGGAGGGAGCTGGTAAATTGCCAGGGGCAGAGAAAACCCCCACAGGGGAAGCACCTGTGTTCTGGGCGCAGGAGGGGGCCATTGAGAAGGGGTCCCAGGTAATGTTTGTTTTTTACACCAGGTGATGGGTCCACGGGTTCACTGTATTGTCCTGTATACAATTTTGTATGTCTGAAATATTTCATAATTTTAAAGAAAAGAAAAACCCAGCTGCACAGACCCCTCTCTAACACAGAGTAACACGCTGAAGAAAGGGGCCGATATTCTGGTGGTCTTCCCATGGAAGACACTGGGTTCCACTATTTATGCCAAGACACAAGACCAGGATCCAAGCGCTAGCAGACAAAAAGCAAGCAAAGCAAGGCCCTCCGCCCTGGAATCGTGGCTTTGGGGGGGGCACCCCCCCCAGCCCAGGGCCACCTGACCCAGCCCCCACAAATGATCTCCCCCTCCCCCTCCTTCATAAGAGCCCCAAGGGAGACGACTGACCACCCTAAGACAGCAACTCAAACTCAGAGGAAACTGCTGTGTTTCCCAAGGCCAAGAAAAGAAAGATTTGTGCTGCTCAGACACTTGAAACAAGCACTGGCTTTTCTAATTCTGAGACCTACGGGGATCTTTATTATGTGAACAGATGAAAGCTCTGTTCTCTGCAAGTGGACAAAAATACATAATTCATTCACAACGTAAACAGCTCAGTGTTCAGCTGTTCCAGACCCTGGTTATATATTATTTCAAAAAACTCGTGGAGGGTTCATGGCCAGTGACCGGTGCTCAGTCTCCATGAGCTGAAGTCTGGTGGCGACAGGCTCTGCGAGGAGTAAGCACAGGGCAAAGCCATGAGTCCTGGTGGGTCCACATCCCAATGCGCACCCACCAAGTCCCTTTGTGCTTATGATCTTGGGGTGGGGGCTGGATTCTGAGGCTGTTTTCGGGATTGCTTCAAGTTGAAACTTCTACGCGGTAGTGGGCTACTGTTTATACCTCTGCAGCTCACCTCTCTGAACCTGAGCTTTTCATCTATGGCACGGGAGAGGGTGGACTTGATCAGAGGTTAAACGGGTCCCCAGATGTGGAAGGTCCCCAAGTCGACCCCACAAAGTGTATTGAGGCGGGAGGTCTTCAGCCACAAGTAACAGAAGTCCCCACACCCTGACTAAGCATAGGGAAAAGGGATTTATGGAACCACATAAGCAGCAAGTCCTGGGGTGGACCCATCACGAAGGGGTCTGGAGACTTCAATAAAGCTGTGAGTATTCAGTGCGTGTGTGCACATGTGTGTGTGTGTCTGTGTAGACACTCCTGTATGCACTGTGTTGTATGTGCCTGCATGCATGTCTGTGTGAGCGTGTGTGCACACAATGTGCATGGGTGCATGTGAAGCCGGAGAGCCGCTGAGGCCTCTGAGCCCAGGCTTCACAGGGAATTTGTGGTGACGCCTGGAGCAGACCCTGGAGTGGAGTTTTTCCATGTCTGCCTCAGACTCTGAGTAAGAACTAAAACACCACAGAGAGTGGGGCCCTCAGTTCTCCTCCAGATCCCCCCACCCTCCCCAGGGGCAGCCCCTATCCCTGAGGTGCATGTTCCCCGCATGCCCACAGCTGCACCCTTTTCCCACAGAGGAAGGGGTCCCTGAGGACAGCGTTTGGCTGCCTCAACGGTTCCACGCGGTCCTCACCCGCAGCCCCCAGCTCTCTTCATTCCACCGTGTGCGTCCAGCACCTTCCTGCTGATGCACACAGATCTGCTGCTTCCACGGTGCGGCCGCACCACAGTTCATTTCTCCACCCCTCTCTGGATAAACACTCAAGTTGTTCAGTTTTTTCTGTTTTAAACAGGGCCAGTACACATGCTCAGAACCTGCTGGGATCCACATGCCCAGCTCTGCCTGGTGTGGCAGCTCCCGGCGGTCACGCCAATCTACTCCCCTCCCAGTAGTGTCTGGGGACATTTTCTACCGCCCCAACGAGGCGGGCAGGGAAGGCTACAGTGACTGACGGCGGAGAAGAGGAAGGAGCCTGGTGGGAGCAGGAGAGAAGTGCACGGATGCTCCATGTCCCACAGCTCTGATGGGTCCTTCCACAGCTCTGTCTGGTCCGTTCTCAGAACCTGGGAAGACTCCAGTGCAGGCTCCCAAGAACTTTTTAGCATTTTTTTCAAATCACTTTCAGCCTGAGATTCTTGGATCCTAGAAGGCCCACGGAAGAGACCCACTGAGCTTACGTGTCGATCGCATGCCAAATTCTGTGTGCTTGTGCGTATCTCTGGGGAGGGGATCCTCAGCTCCTGTCGGATCTCAAAGAGGGTGGTGACTCCAAAAGTCTTTGAACCTGTGTGTTTCAGTCGGACTCTTTTTGTTATGAATGACCAAAAAAAAATCTATCTTAACTGGCTTGAGCAAATAAAGGGGAAAAAAGGAACTTATTGGCTCATGTAAGCAAAAGGCCCAAGAGTAGCTGGGCTCAGGTAAGGCTGAATCCAGGGGCTCAAGTCACAGCAGAAAGCCCAAGTCTCTCTCCATCTCCGGCTCCACTTTGCTCTGCTGGCTTTGCTGTCAGGTGGACCACTCCACCCACATCTGCCAGTGGGTCCAGACTCGTGCCCTCACTGCTCCACGTGCGACAGAAAGGGCACTTCCCCAGTCTCTCCAGCAGAAGTCCTGGCATCCAGTGGGCCAGCGTGGGCCATGTGCCCATCCATGAACAAGCTCTTCTGGCAGAGGACTGGGATGCTCCAGTGCACTCAGGCCGGGTCCCACACCAGCCTGGCCGGGAGGGGTGATGAGCCTCCACCAGAAACCCAAGTGGTGCTGTGAGGAAGGGGTGAAGAGGCGGGGCAGGGGAATAAACGTCTTCCGCACTCAGAAAAGGCTAACCCTGAGACAAGTTCAACAGGGTGATGGTCATGGGCGAGAACGGGCAAGCCCGGTGCTGTCTGCAGGGGTGGCCTGAGAGCAGCAGTGCCATCCATCTGTTTTGGATTGAATTGTGTCCCGCAAAAAGATAGGTTGGAGTTGCTGAAGTCCTAGCTGCAGTACCTGTGAATGTGACCTCATTTGGAAATAGGGTCTTTGCAGATTCGGTTAGTGAGGACGAGGTCACACTGGAGTAGTGTGGGCCCTAAGTCTAATGCAGGTGTCTTTTCACAGTGGTCTTCCCTTATCTGTGGTTTCACTTTCCACGGTTTCAGTTACCCACGGTCAACCGCAGTCTGAAAATATTAAATGGAAAATCCCAGAAATCAACAATTCATAAGTTTTCCAATTGCATGCTGAGTAGCGTGATGAAATCTCGCTCCACCCAACTCCATCCCCCGGGAGGTGAATCATCCCTTTGTCCGGTGTGTCCACGCTGTATCTGCTACCCACCCGTGAGTCAGCTGTCGCGGTCAGCAGACCAACTGCCATGGTATCGTAGTGCTTGTATTTGAGTCACCCTTATTTTACTAAATAATGGCCCCAAAGCGCAAGAGTAGTGATGCTGGCAATTCGGATATACCAAAGAGAAGCTCTAAATTGCTTCCTTTAAGTGAGAAGGTGAAAGTTCTCGACTTAATAAGGAAAGAAAACATCGTATGCTGAGGTTGCTAAGACCCATAGTGAGAAGGAATCTTCCATCCGTGAAACCGTGAAGAAGGAAAAAGAAATTCACGCCAGTTTTGCTATCACACCTCAAATACGTATGCAGAGGTAAAAACATGGTACAGACGGATTCAGTATGATCTGCTGTTTCAGGCATCCACTGGGGCCTCGGATAAGAGGGACTCCTTAAGAGAAAGGGAAAGGGGATTAGACAGACACAGGGAAGGCCCTGTGAAGAGGAGACAGAGACTGGAGGGATGGGGCCACAAGCCCAGGAATGACGGGAGCCCCCAGGAGCTGGAAGAGGCAGGAAGGACCCCCCCGCAGAGCCTCTGGAGGGAGTGCGGCCCTGCCCACACTTTGATTTCTTTGGAGTTCTGGCCTCCAGGACTGGGAGAGGATTCATTCCTGTTGCTTTAAGCCCCCAGTTTGGGGTAATTTGTTGCAACGGCCAGAGGACACTCATACATGGCCAGTCCCTGACATTCAGCTGTGACCTAACAGTGCAACCAGGTGCCCAGCGTGGGTCCTCCATCTCTCCAGCCCGTCTCCCTTGCAGGTGGAGTGAGAACGGTGGCTCTCCCAGACTCAGGAGGATCCCAATCTGGTGTTTTCCAACGGGTCCTCAGGGAGGTTTGAGGAAGTGGTGGCCCTAATGGCTGGGAAAGTCCTCTGGAGCAGTCTTGTGGCTCTGCTTTGCAGGTCACCCCAGCAGGCCCCTAATCAAAGGGAAAATTCCACGAGCCTGCTCCAGTCCAGCAATCCCACAGCCTCTGCGGAAACACCAGGGCAGCACCAGGAGCCAACGTGGCCACCGGCCAAGAAGCCCCAAACATGAAACTGCTACCTAAATCCTCTGATGGTCACACCTTCTGGACACACCCGGTCAACTCCGGCTGTGCTCTCTAGTACCCGGACACTAGATAGTGTCAGCATCCGAGGAGATACTAACTCAAAGCCGTCCCTGACCAAGCCAGCCTCAAGGGCTCATGCTCTGAGCTCAAGTCCGACCTGACAGCTGTGCCAGGAGCCTCAGGCCACCATGGTTGCAGGGGGCACGCCCAGGCTCTGCAGCTGGGCGGACCGGGGTTTAGATCCTGACTCTACCATCTACCTGGTGTACAGCCTTTGGAGGCTGGTCAACTCTCTGAAATAGATAACTATACTTCCTACCTCCTGGGATTGTAGTAAGCAGCAACTGAGATAACACACGACGTAGATGTTGGCATGATTACATGATGACGAGGCGCTCATTCAGTAATCATTTATTGAGTACCTAATATGTGCCAGGCAACATCCTAGAAGCTAGGGTTACAGTGGGGAGCAAAACAAACATAGGAGTTTTGGAGCTTATGAAGATGAAGAAAGTGACGATGGTGATGATGGTGATGAGGATGAAGATGATGATGATGATGGTGATGGTGATAGTGGTGACAATGAGGAGGATAAAGATGATGATGGTGGTGATGATGATTATGAGATGAAGATGGTGATGGTGATGATGGTGATGAGGAGGAGGAAGATGATGATGATGATGATGGGGATGAAGCTGCTTTTAGCAGAGGAGAACCCCTCCATGGTAGCTCAAACTGGCTCCCGTGCAAATCTTTTTGAAGTCGTGTGTTTTATCTTTAAAACTGACTTGGGCTTTTCGTTCCAGTCTATGGTCTATCCATGTTTGTTTTACTTATAAACAACAAGAACTTTTTTCCAAAACTTTGAGTGAAAATGATTCCCCGAGAAAACATGCCCTGTTTATTCCTGTGGCTTTTGAGACACTAACCACACACAAACACACACACACACACACACACACACACACACACACACCCAGCCCCCTCAGGCCAGCCCGACATGCATCTGAAGGTTCACAGAGCTCAGGGCCAGAAGCAGGGACCCAAGCCATGGAACGCTCTGGAGAAGATGCCTGTCTCTCCCGTGGTGCTGGGGTGGGGAGCAGGAAGGATGGGGCCTGAACGTGGCTCTGTGCTCTGCAGGGCACAAGGGCTGAGCCTGGAGTCAGCAGCTGCAGGCTGAGAGCCAAAAGATGTCAAAATCAGAAGGCCCTAAAAAAGGTCTCAGGAAACTTTGTTTTCCCCTTAAAACCTGGCATTTCCTATGTGGGGGCCACATCGTCGACCTGGACAGACCCTGGATTCCGAAGGAGCAGCCTCAGTTCTGGGGTCCATGAGGATGCCAACAGCTGGCCTGGAGGGAGCTAATCTTGGCCAAAGCTCTAGGATTGTCGGACATCCTCACACCTCCCAGTGACAGCCATCCACGGTGACCCACCTTGGGGACCGTGAAACAGGCAGGAGGAGGGCACGTGATGGAAGCCGGCGCCCCCCGCCCACAGCGCCCTGTCTCCTGCGTTCCTATTTCCCTGTTTCTACAGTGAGCCTTTCACACGGTCTCTCAGATGTTGCTCACCTGTGTTACATAACGTTCATCCTCAGAAGCAGGGAAGTGGAAATCAGTTCCTGGATAATTTGATAACAACAGGCGTTGTGAACTAAACTGGAATTTACTGAGTAGATAAATGCCTCTCAGTTGGTCCCCGAGGATGGGGGGACCTGCCATCCTTCTGTGGCAGAAGTTTGGCGTTGATGAGGAAACGAATGAAGGGGAGACAATCAATCCCATTTCCTCCCCTGCAGGGTCAGGAGGCAGGTCCGCGGCCCGATCACACGGACCCGAGATCCTCGTGCCGGAAAAGGTGCAGTTACCTCCGAGACGTGCGGTGCCAAGAGGCCTGCAGAAGCCAGCGCGTCTTCCTGCGGGGTCGATGGTACTCGTAATTTGTGGAAATAATTATTTCTATATTAAAGCAAATACAGCAGTGTCATGGGGCAAAATACGAAATTCCCATGGATTTTCAGGATCAAACGCAAGGCTTTTAAAGGAATGTCAGGCACTCAGCGGACAATTCGGGCCACTGCCCCATAATCCAGGTTGCACAAACTCTCCTTCCAACTTTGCAGCAGGCAAGTTTGTCAAGGGAAGAAGAGAAATTAAAAACGCAGATCCAGCCTCTGGGGGCTCCAGGACAAGCGCGGAGCCTGGACGCCACCTCGTGTTCACTTGGGAGATGGTAGCCAGCAGCACGCCGCCTTTGAGAAGGTGTCCGACTCAAACGCCAGCAGGTGGGGGCCTTCCTGGGGGAGGAGGCTCCTATCTCCCTGGGACCGCCGGGCCCTCCCCCCGCCTGTCTGGTTCTGCAGCTGGGACCCCCCTTTATTAACGGGCCTGGGCTCAAGAGCACCTGCGGGCCAGTTCGCCCCAGATTCACTGCCCTGGAGATTCCGACTCAGGCACCCAGGGTTAGGGCAGAGAGGTCGGCGTTTCCGGCCAATTGCCCAGGCACCTGGGGGCTGAGTGTGCCCTGAGTCTCTGGGGCGGCTCTCGACCCCTCAGACGCACTAGGGTAAGGCCCACACCTCAGCGCCTTTAAAGAGTTGCCCAGGTGATCCTAACACGCCGTCTGGGCTAAGAAGCACTGGGAAGAAGCCTTGTGGCATCATGAATTTCCTGACACCATTTCAGCGTCCTTGGGAGGGACGCCCAGCTCTTGACATGCCGCTTCAGTCGGGAGACCAACTTTTCCAGTCGTCCTGAGACCGAGGGGTTCTGGGGTGTGTAGGTTGCCAGGTGTCCTGCACGGACATGTCCCGTGTTTGGTAATTTTGTCCTGCTCCTGTTGCGACTTTGTCAGGACACCCTACACGTCCTGTATCAGCTTCTTTCAATAAATTACAAAACTCCACAGTTAGAGCTATTTCTCCACAGTGGTCGGCAGGTTAGGCAGCCACTGACAACCCTGGGGGCGCAGGGCTTTAGCTGAGGCTGGGACGGTCATGGGAGAGCCCAGCAGGCTGGCCACCCTCACCCGCTGCCTGTCTCAGACGAGCAGCGATGGAGGCTGGGCCTCAACACGTGCGGCTTTGAGAGGAGCAGCCGGAACGTCCATCGGATTCATAAAGGGGTCTTTAAGCCCCCAAGGATGGCAATCCTGCCCTCCGCGCTTGGCCACAATGCACGCCCTGGTGGTGCGCTGGACTGGACCCGGCGCTCGCCCCACGCAGCTGCATTTTACGGAGGAGACGGGATTCCGATGTCCCTCCCACGACGAGGTGCTGGCTGCAGGGCAGGGCAGGAAGGGACGGCTCAGGAGGCAATTGGTCAGTGGGAGAGTAGTGGGGGCCTGAGTTTAGCTCATCTTGTTGTTGACTTCTGGTTCGGTTTTTTTTTTTTTTTTTGGAGGGGGGAGTGGCTGTTATAGGGCAAAGGCCAACAGATGAAGAAGTTGTTTGAAAAGACCCTTAGAGGTTGACTCGTTCCTAGGGTTTGGACATGTTTATTTATTCAATAAACATTTACCGAGCACCTACCATGGGCCAAGAGTTGTTACAAGGTGCTCAAGCAAAAACAGCAACACAGCAGGCATCGACTGGCCTCTGGTGCAGCCAAGTGGGATTCAAATCCCAGCTCTACCTTTACTGGCTGTGTGACCTTGCACAAGTCACTTAACCTCTCTGTGCCCCCCTCCCTTAATCTGTAAAATGGGGAGAATAACCTCATGGCTGCAATGAGGAAATAATGCATGTAGGGCATAAGCCAGGGCTGGGACCCAGGCAGCCTGAGTTGGTGACGGTACATTAAGCCCTGGCCAACCTACTTCAAAGATGAAGTCCCTGTGCACCCTGACTCAGGGTGCAGGGCCGATACAGGCTGCATGCAGCTGCTCTCAGGCACACTTTTTCCAGCGCTGTAAGCCTACATCGCACCTTCGTAAACTACGTTTTGCTTTCCGGTCATGCCAAGTCAAGGCCCGTGCAGAGCACCCCCTGGTGGTGACATGCAGTTTGAAGAGCTGGCACCTGCAGCAGGACCACTCGTGGGCTACAGGATCCTGCAGGGCAGAGGAAGGGCGGCTGGAGGAGAGCAAGTCGCAGCGACTGCCTGGTGAGCGCTGGGTTTGGCCAGAGCCGCCCTGCAAGTCCCCCGCCTGTGGGTGAGGCGCTGCGACCAGCAGAGATGGTGAGGAGGACGCCGGGTGGGCCGCGTGCCTCCCGCGCCTCGCCCTCTGGGCTGGGAAGGCTCCGGGGAAGCCCCTGTCCGTTCTGCCCTGGCCTTGTCTGGATGCCCCGCTCTACAAACAAGACGGCTGAGGTCTCAGCGCGCCCTCTGCTGTCCAAGACTAAGAATGCGGCCCCTGAAATACCAAGTCTAACCCTCCAAGACGCAGCTCCAATCGCATGATTTGTGGTGCCTGCAAGCTGCTGACAACCCTCTAAAAGGCCTCTGAGCCCCTGCCCTGGGGCAGGAACCGCGGCTCTGGGGCGACAAAGGACACAGGCACAAATCAACCATGCCTCAAATGGGCAAAGGACCTGAACAGACTGTTCCAAAGAAGATACACAAAAGGCCAACAGGCACATGGAAAGATGCTCGACATCACTAGTCCTCAGGGAAATGCAGATTAAAACCACAATGAGATTTCCCCTCACACCTCTTAGAGTAGCCATCGCCAAAAAGAGGAGATAACAAATGTTGGCGTGGATGTGGGGAAAAGGGAACCCTGGGCACTGTCGGTGGGATTGTAAATCGGTACAGCCACTATGGAGAATGGTATGGAGGATCCTCAAAACATTAAAAATAAAACTACCATGTGATCCAGCTATTCCACTTCTGGAATCGATCCAAAGGAAACAAAAACACTAACTTGAAAAGATGTGTGCACCCCATGCTCACAGCAACATTATTCACAAAAGCCGAGACACGGAGACAGGCTAAGTGTCCATCAACGGATGACAGAACAGAGACGCTGTGGTGTATATACATAGACAATGGGGTATTATTCAGCCATAAAAAAAGGAGGAAATCCTACCATTTCCAACAACATGGATGGAACTTGAAGGCATTACGCTGAGTGAAATGTCAGACAGGGCAAGACAGACATTGTACAATCTCACTTACACGTGGAATCTAAGAAACAAACAACTGGAAAAAAAAAAAAAAAAGACCAACTCACAGAAAAAGAGATCAGGCTTGCGGTTCCCAGAGGCAGACGGTGTTAGGAAGGAGAGTTGGGGGAAGGTGGCCAACAGGTAACAACTTCCAGGTGAAAGATAAGTAAGTACTGGGATGTGATGTGCAGCGTGACGACGATAACTAACCCTGCGGTGTGAGACACAGGAAGGTTGTGAGGAGAGCAAATCCCAAGAGTTCTCATCGCAAGGAAAAAGGCGGGGATTTTTTCTTTTTTCTTGTATCTTTTCTTTTTACTGTATCTATATGAGATGATGGATGTTAGTGGAACCTACTGTGGTAATCATTTCACAATATATGTAACTCAAACCGTCAGGTTGTACACCTTACACAGTGATGTATGCATAAGGGGGGGAAAAAGAAAGCAGAATTTAAAAAAAGGAACCCAAGAAGTCATTTTTAAGAGGAACTTTATTCTGGATATTGAGGACGTCGTGGAGCACCTGGACTGAGAGCAGTGTGAGCGTGGCCCAGCTGGGGGTCGAGCCCGGATCTAAGGCATCTGGAGGCTGCAGGAGGAGTCCTGGGAAGGCCTCACCCGGGGGAAAGCGGAGGAGGGAAGTGAAATTAGACACAATCAGGGAATACTGGCATCAACGTCTGACACCTTGCAAAGCACACAGAAGACTTCACAGAAACTCAAGAGTTGCTGAGAGTTGCTGTCCAAAGAAAGCCCTATACTTCCTCCCAACCGAAAACAGCTTTTCCTCTTCAAACACCAATATCAAAGAGAAATTTAAAATAAATGCGCAACTTGTTCAATTGTTCTTTCCAAAAAAAAAAACTAACGGAGACTCCCATGGTGACACTCCCTTTCAGAGAGCACTCTGTGACACGGCATGGGACCCAGGGACACGCCCCTGCCGGCCTCTGAGCTGCACGGGAGGTCGCACAGAAGCCTTGCTGCAGGCCGCTCTCCACCTGTGCCGGGGCTGACCCTGCACACGTGGGAACAAGTGAAAACCCGGCTCAGCGGCTGCTACGGAAGGAACTGCCACTGCCCGGGTGAAGAAGCCTGCTGGGGTGACAGTCACAGGAAGTAAAAAGAGGCAGACAGCAAGTCAATAGGAAGCAGACAGGAAACAGGAAACAGGAAGCAGACAGGAAGAGCTCCTTTCTCCTCTAGGCTTCCCTCCTTTCTCTTCCAGCTTCGAGGCTCCCTGAGGGCCTGCTGTGGCAGAGGCTAAGCCAGCTGGCCAAGCCGAAGCACAGTTTGCAGTACGTGGGCCCCAGCGACCATCAGCCAGCACGGAAGGTGGGTTTGAAGCTGAGAGACAGTAACTTAGCTGACACAGTCCATCTCTTAGGCTGCTCAGCCACCATGCACATTCCTTTACAAGCTCATGGGCCTCCATCAAACATCAACCAACTCTACACCCCCAAAACCAAGATGCAAATGTCCTTCACACACAGGAAGATGTTCTTCCCCTCACCCCAAAATGAGCACTAAGTCCCAGCAGTCACTGTAGATACCCTGCGCTGTGTGAATTGCTCCTCAAATTCAGTCCCAGGCCATCTCAATATCCCTTACCCGACGGCTAAATTCTAAAATGAACCCCCAACAAACTTGGATAAAATAATGAAGGGAAGGAAAGCAGGAGAGGAAAAATAGTTAATACACATATGGGCACGCACACAACAAGCAAGGAAGAAAACACGCTTGGACGCCACAGTCCTCCCTTCTGACGCTGGTCACGAGGCCACAGCTGAAATTCTGAACCTCCTTCCACCAGTGCGCATCCTGGATTCCCCTCGCCTTGTCCAGGCCTCAGCTGGTGAGGTGCTTCACCTCTCAGGGTGACCCAAATCTTCTTTCACGTAAGGTCTGAATCCTGGGGGTCCTGCCTTTTTGTGGTTATTGTAAACTGTTGTTTTATGTCAACTTTTACTTACTGGCCTTCGGAGTTCCTAGAGGCACCCATGAGGATCCCCTGGGCTCTGGACATAGCCTTCCTTGTCCCCCTTGTGTAGCACAAACCTGCTTCCCCTTGGGAATCCGGATGAGTCATCCCACAGGGTACAGCAGCCCCCTTCTCTTCCTGTTGGTTCAGGGGCCTGAGGAGCCCCGCACAGGCGTGGCAGTCTCAGTGTCCAGTTCACTGGAGCCATTGTTGTGTCTCCTGGTGGAATCATTAATTCCCTTGGGAATCAGGCCTCCAAAGCGGCAGAGAGAATGTTCAGAAATGGGAAACAAAAATCCTGCCAGTGTGTGATTTCTTAGATGTGATAGTGAAAAGGGCCACTCCCCCTTCCACCCCTTGATCCCTGACACATGGATTCAGTCTAAGGAAAAAGGAGAATGGCATATCGGTCTCTTATGAGAAGCATATTTTTGTACGAAAGGAAAGAAGCACTCTCCTTGACAAGAATGGAGGAGGCCCTCGGGCCTCAGAACACGAATACCGTGAAAGCACTGCCACCTCCTTTGTGGCTTTCTCCACTTCTGGGTAGAGACTCAAAAGAATTGAAAGTTAGGACTTGAAAAGATATTTGTACACCCATGTTCCTATCAGCATTATTCTCAACGGCCAACGGTGGACACAGCCCAAGTGTCCATCGGCGGATGGATGGATAAGCAAAACGGGCTATATACATACAATGGAATATTATTCAGCCTTAAAAAGAAGAAAGGAAACTCTGCCATGTGCTACAACATGAACGAAGCTTGAGGTCATTACGCTGAGTGAAATAAGTCACACACAAAGAGTCACTTATAGGAGGGCTCCACTTACGCGAGGTTCCTGGAGTAGTCACACCATAGACACGGCGCGTAGGACAGTAACGACCAGGGGCTGGGGAGGGAACGGGAGTTCGTGTTTAAGAGCACCAGACTCTCAGTTTGGGAAGGTGAAAAAGTTCTGGAGACGGATAATGACAATGGTTGCACAACAATGTGAATGTGCTTAATGCCACTGAGTTGTCCACTTAAAAATGGTTAAAATTGAAACTTGTATGTTCTATATATTCTACCACAATTAAAAATTCATGAAAAAAAGGTAACACATCCTGTAACCTAGAACCCCATGTCTTGAGAATGGTACGCCCAACTACCCACCACTGAGCGCTCATAAGGCCACTTCAGAAGGCCAGCTGCTTCTAGGCGAGGGGGTCTCTGGTAAGACCAGTGAAGTCCACGGGCATGAGCCCCCTGCCACATGAATGAGTCTACGCAGTGCCAGGTTGGGGCTCGGCGTTGGTCTCCGCTGTTGGCAGACCAGGGAAAGGAAGGCTCTGCTCCCAGGGCAGCCTCTGGGAAAGGAAGTCCACATTGTGCGGCCCATGCATAGCCTCCATCCCTGCCAACATGGCGGCCTGGTCCACAGACACACTGATCCAACATGAGGTGCCACGGGGAGGGACCCCGCCAAAACCCCAGTTTCTGTTGACTGGTGTGTTGCTGAGTACTGTTCACGCTTTCCTGTTTGCTTTGTATGTCTCATCACCCAGAGATCTCAGTATGTTGGATGGATGTTAATCCACTACAGTAAGTATCCTCTTGAAGCTCAAATTCACTTTCCTGACCTTCTAGAAGGAGGTGTGGTTCAGGATAAAACGTTTCTAATTCACAAGAGCCCCCCTCTTAGGTTGGTTTCATTTGAGGTTGAAAAACATGGCAGCTGGCCTTCTGAGATTTCCAGGCTGCCTTCACTTCCCCGACACGTGTCTGGATCTTACTGTTCCTTCAGCCCTGCTGTCCTTGTCCTGGTCAATCCAACTCCACTCTTAGCAGTTTCTCTGCCATGTGGGTCCCTGTCTCAGAGGTCAGGCCGGGAGGGTCAGTGTCAAGCCTGAGAGTGCTCCAGCCCCTTTGGACCTGACCCAGGGCCCCCGCCATTCGCCTGCTGTTGGATTGGGCAACCCCTCCGGGCACCATCGGATGGTCCCACACCGCTGCCATCCCAGTGAGAAGCTGGGCTACCAGGGAGTCTCAGTTCTCAGGTCCATCAGCTGCCCCCTGCCTCCGTCTGCTCCTTCTGCTTCCTCTGGCACCAAAGCAGACCCTGTGCAGGGCTTGTGGCCCCAATGATTTGTCCCTGCCCGTTTGTACTTTGGGCATCATGGTGGGGGGTGGAGGGTCTTAGGAATATCTCACCTAATTTTCTGAGAGATATTGTCAACAGGGCTTTTGGTTTGCTATCTAGTTACCCTGTTTTTATGTGGGGATTCACAGAAACTCAACAAGTGTCCCCTCGCAGCCTTCATCCTCCCAGAGGCCCCGCCCCCTGCCTTCACCCCTCGGCCCTTGGGTCATCATCATTTGGCCAGTATTCCACCAGCGTCCAGTGGGTTTGCCTTCCTCGTGCGTGTCCGATTCCTGTGCTCACGCCTCCTACTTAGATCTCACTCCTTCCTTCCGAGTTCAAGTCTCGTCTCCCTGGACTGTGTCCTTCAGGACTTCTCTCAGCAAAGACCTGTCAGTAATAAATGCTCTTAATCTTCGCCTGTAACTACGTTTTCCCCTGCTCTTGGTTAACAGTTTAGCTGATTCTATCATTCTAGAGGAAACATTGTTCCACTGCCGCTGGCTTCTAGGGTCGCCTTTGGTTAAGTCTGCTGCTGTCTGTCCCTTTGTAGGGAATGATTTTTAAATTCTACAGGGTGGAAAGGTGAGCACTGAGAGCAAGTGAGAGGCAAAAATAACAATAGTAACAAGGGACGAAGCACATTTTAGATGGCGACGAGTTCTCCAAGCCTCAGGCATGAGGAGCAGCCAGGCAGGGGCTCTGCAAGTGATCTCATGCCCCCCCGCTGAGGAAGCCCCCCTCGAGGCCCACTCCTGAATCCCCCACAGGCCTCCACGGAGCCAAGCTGGGGGCTGCTCCAACCGCCTCCTTAGTGCCCCACTTCCTTCCTCTCCCTCACTTGCAGCCCCACTGGTCATCTGTTCCTGAACCCGGCCAGCTCCATCCTCCTCACGGCCTTGGTTTGCCGAACCTCCAGTTTGGAACTGTCTCCACTGGCCACCCCCGCCGCCACTCACTCAAGTTCTGGCATGAGTGGCTCCTTCTCGTTCTTCAGGTCTCGGTTCACACGTTACCTCCCCCGTGAGGCCTAACCCAACCAAACTCAAACTGTTCCCAGCCCTACCAAAACACCATCTCCATCAGCCTCGCCGCCCCCAGGAGCACTGCTGAACCTTCTCATTCTTTCCTACATTGTTTGACTCGCCCTTGGTGTTCCCATGAGCCTTGTGAGGGTGAGGGTTCCGACAATCAACAGATGGTCAAGTAAACCTCCGCTTAAGAGGCTGGGTTGAATCCAGCATTAACGCTACTCCCTCTCAAATTCCCACTAAAATGGCAATAAAGGGAATTTTTTTTTTAAAAGCTTTTATTTTTTTCCTTTTCCTCCCCAAAGCCCCCCAGTACATAGTTGTATATTATTCGTTGCGGGTCCTTCTAGTTGTGGCATGTGGGATGCCGCCTCAGCGTGGTTTGATGAGCAGTGCCATGTCCACGCCCAGGATTCGAACCAACGAAACACTGGGCTGCCTGCAGTGGAGCATGCGAACTTAACCACTCGGCCACGGGGCCAGCACTTTTTTTTTTTTTTTTTTGAGGAAGATTAGCCCTGAGCTAACATCTGCTGCCAATCCTCCTCTTTTTGCTGAGGAAGACTGGCCCTGAGCTAACATCCATGCCCATCTTCCTCTACTTTACATGTGGGACACCTGCCACAGCATGGCTTGACAAGTGGTGCCAGGTCCGTGCCTGGGATCCAGACTGGGGAACCCTGGGCTGCCGAAGTAGAGCGCAAGAACTTAACTTTTGTGCCACCAGGCCAGCCCCAGGGAATTTCTTAAGGCCTAAATCCACAAGGACAAAGAGAACAGAAGAGGACTCGATAGTCCCATTTTGGAATTTGACAGTGACGTACAAGTGGTAATCCTCTTAGAAAGTTGGAGCGCAGGTTACCACGTGGGAATCGGGAGGCCAGGGAGAAGCTGACTGCTCCACGGAGAGTCCCAGGCTCAGACAGACTCCATCTGGAGCTATTCCAGGGTAGAAGCAGTTTGAGGGCCAAAAGCACCTTCAGACACTGTCTCCCCCACCAGCTCGCTCCCACTCAGGCAGCACCTTCTGCTCTAGCCCAGTTCAGTCCTGTCATCTAACCCGGGTGAGGGCCCCTTCCTCTCGGGTCGTTCCGAGGAGGGAGACAGTGGCTTCGGAGAGCCTGGCTAGGGCAGGTCCTCCAGTAAGGGTCATTTAAGGGTCAGAAGAGCCAGGTGAGGGGCCAGGGGTGACCTTGGGCCAGGTCAGGCACCTCAGCCCCTGCACAAGAGCCCATCCTGGGAAGCAGCTGAAAACGGCATCACCCAGCAGGAGGCCCAAGCTTTGCAGCTGAAGCCACCCAGAGGCCACACTGGTTCACAGCCACACTCCCCTGGCCTGCAGCACTAGCATTTCCTCTCTCCCACAAGGCAGGGAGGGCCTCCCAGGGAAGTCAGCTGGCCCTTGAGAACAAGGCATCAAGGACATTTCTAAAGCAGCGGGAAAACACCACCATAAGGGGCTATAATTAATCTGTTAATTTAAATTAGTTAGTTCAAGCCTTCCAACTACTTAAGGCCCTCTTCCTGTGACACTGCTCTGGTCAAGCCCCGGGAAGTACAGCTGCGCTTCTCCAGGCCACCTCCTGCCCCCGCATCATCCCTGCACCAAGGCCACCAGGAGAGCCCTTTGCACGGCCATCTCTGTGGCCCTCACCTCCCGGGCTGGACTCCGGGACTTGTCCTACTCCTCCACGCAGCATCTCAGGGAGCAGGGAGGGAACCCATGTGTAGAGCAGGGTGGGGAAGAACAGGACCGCGGGATGAGAGCCCCCCAGGGAGCCTGCCAGGGGCCAGAATGCTGCCCCTTAAACCACCACCTGGCTTCGTGGCTGCTGCTTAGCTGGAAAGGCTAGTTGCCAGGGAACCGAGCTGGCCCGAAGCAGACCAAGGGAAGCGAGCCCGTCACTCAGGCCTCAGTCGGGAGCAGAGGACCCAGGCTGCCCCTCCCAGGCCCACAGTCCCCACTCCAACCAACACTGACCATTTCAAGGGGGGAGGGTCAGTCCCAGCAGGAAGTGGCCATGGTGACATTTGTTGGTCTGGCTAACATAATGGGATTTTACTCTCATAAAAGTCTCATCAAAACCCTAAAACATTGTACATGATAAGACTCTGTATTCCCAGTTTTTATATCATGTACTCTTATACAATTTATTTTTGCCATTTCATTTGTGCCTAAAACATGTCTACTTCAAATGCTTGGGAGAAACCTACTGTTTTTCAAATAACAGACACCTCCATTTAGTTATCAAAGAATCAGCCACAAAGGATTTCACGTAAACTGCTCATTTATTAGCACTGGTACACGACGTGACGGTTTCCAGTAAATATATGCTGAGCTGCATGGAGGTGACAGAGCGAGGTGAGGTTCAGATATGGAACGGCGGGTGCTTATTTCTTCCACTCGTTCTTGTCGTAGTCCCACTTGGCAGAGAAGCCCTGGATCGGGCTGACCTTCATGTCGAGCATCCTCTTGGTCTGCTTGGCCACCCACTCCTCATCAAAGGTGTGTGGGACAGGGCCGTACACTACAGTCCAAAACAGTTTCGTGAGGCCACTATCTCGACAAGTCGTTGCTAAGCCAATGTGTTACGTGGGGCAGGTCATCCCCAACACACTGGCAACCAGGTCAGCGCAGCCACCTGCCACTCAACACCAACACCCACAGACACACTGGTTTTGAATTCTGGGCAGACAACCTTGACATTTACAAATTACTCCTTTGTTCATAATTAGCAATATAATACCAGAGCTAAAAGCAGAAGGCCTTCTCTATAGGATGTAAATAATGAGGTCTAGAGGCCAGTGTGGAAGACAGACAGAGCCAAAGGGGACTTGGGAAAAGATCTAATAGGCAGACATTACTAACCCGTGTCCACAATCAATCCACAGGACAGGATGACACCTACCCAGAATGGGAAAATACCTACTCTGCCTGGACAGGAAGAACCCAAGAGAGGCCATGCTAGAATGAGCAGACAACGCTAACACTGTGAAAGCAGAAAACTTCTGGGTCTGGAGACCCAGAATCCTGGTTATCGAGATGCAGTCCCCATACAGTTCAAACAGCCCTCTGACAAGTCAGAGTTCCCTTTTCCTTGACCTAACCTTCACTATACTATCTCTTGATAAAAGACTAGTGACCAGACAAACCACCACTGGAAACGCAGGGTGCTGTACAAAGCAGGGAAGTCGTTCCCCACCAAGCACGGCGCACTGTGAGTAAATCAGATTCCGGCTCACGCCACTTGGCTAATGCGAGCCAGTTTCCCAAACCTGGGAAACAGTTCTGGGATGGAGCCCAGGAGGGAGGTGCCCATCTCGTGTGAAGACCACCCTGCAGCCCACTCCCAGCCACTGAGAGATGGAGCTGCGCTGGCTCCATCCAGCTCTGGTGCGGCTGAGACCTGAGACCCACTGCAGGCCGCAGTCCCCTCTCCTCTCTACTTACCATAGTGCTTCTCCCAGATCAGAAGGAGAGCAGTGAAGCCGATGAAGAACATGGCAGCGCCCACAACTGTCTTCCACTCGTTCGTGCCCCTATTCATTTCAGCAAAGCTCTCGTTGAACTTAATGCGATATACTAAGAACAGAAAGGACAGTCGTTTGCAGGCAGAAAGACCTATAGGGACAAAAAGCTCCCTCCTCCACAGCACTCCACCCTTTGTCCCACAACAACTCAGCTAAGGGATAAAACACGGAGTGAGGCATACGACGCAGGCCTAAGGCCGTGACAGGCTCGTGCACGTGCTCTCTCACACATGCATGTAAGGGGTGAGGGAGGGAAGAAAATGCATGGAGTTTGCTTTGGGTGCAAAAACCCAGTGAAATCCCTTCTTCTTGAGATTACGGTGTGGGTCTCACTTAATCTCCTTGCTTGCATACCCTCTCCTACCTGACAGTGTTTGCTGCTCTTCCGTGAATAATCCACAGTAAACCCGTCCTACCCAGCAGGCACTGAGAAGCTGCACCCACACACTCCGCACTCTCCTGACCCACACACGGCTGCTCTGCGTCCACGTCCACGCTCCTCCCCGGGGGCTGCAGCCCCAGAAGCAGAGACAAAGGGGCCCGGGCAGAGGTCCAGTCAGCTGGCAGAGTACAGAAACACAACACACAGACCCTCCCAAGCGTGCTGGTCTCTGGCAGCACTCCCGAGCTACAGCAGAAACTCCCTCACTGTGGGCCCGCTTCCCCGCGATACCCACGTTCAACTTTCTCCTCAATGGAGAGGCTGCTCCAGGGGGCCTTCTCCTTCTCTTTCAAGGCCTTCTGGCTGGCGGAAAGGCTCTTAACGTGGGCCACATCGGGCAAGGGGTAGTCCCGCCGGTCGACGTAACTCGGGAGAGCAAAGTCCTCACTCTTCACAACGCTTCCTAAAACACAGTGGACAAACATTTGCAAGTTCACAGAAGCTCCATTACAAACAAGCTGGTACTTCTAAAAACCGAAATAAGTACAGGTATGTACACCCTGAAAACCTCAGTCGTCGCAGGGGCTGCGGCCACTGTTCCAACCAGCGGAAGGACGGTCGTGTGAACAGGGAGCAGGCTTGTCCTGCATGGCCCAGACGGCAGGGTGAGGATGAGGGGTAGATGGCTAACAGCAGCACTCCTCTTCAGAGCAAAACAAAAACCTGCCGGGGCCAACAGCTGACAGAGGCAGCACTTCCCACAACCAACAGTACTCACACAGAGGCCACCCAAGGCCTCTCAGCGTTCCCTGCCCCGGCCTGGGGACTAGACTAAACAAGGCCCTTCTGCGAGGGACTCGAACTAGTGAGGAAGAAGAAAAACAATATAACACTTGCAAAAGAAAAAAGTGTTCCAGGGGCTGGCCCCGTAGCCAAGTGGTTAAGTTCGTGCGCTCCGCTGCAGGCAGCCCAGGGTTTCATCAGTTCTAATCCTGGGCGGGGACATGGCACTGCTCATCAAACCACGCTGAGGCAGCATCCCACATGCCACAACTAGAAGGACACACAACTAAGAATATACAACTATGTACTGGGGGGCTCTGGGGAGAAAAAGGAAAAAAATAAAATCTTTTAAAAAAAAAAAAAGAAAAAAGTGTTCCAAGTTCAGAAAGATGGTTACTGCGGCACTGTTTACTACAGCAAAAACCCAGACCACCTGTGTCCAAGAGAGGGCGGCCTCAGAGACTGAGCCAGCTCCTGAGAAAGGTGCGTCACGGAGCAGGCGCTCATCTGTTCAACAAGGGTTTCCCGAGCGCCCAGTACATGCTGAGCGCGCTCCAGACACCTGGGATCAGCAGGGACACAAGCAGACTCCTGCCCGCTAGTGCTCGCACGCCAGGAGTGGGAAACAAACAACAGACATCCAGACGCACAGATTACAGAGCATGCTAGGAAATGGGCGCTCTGGAGAAAAGGCAAAAGGAGAGCAGAGGAAGGGGATGAGGAGGAATGTGTGTGGCAGACGCAGGAGGCAAGTCACAACATAAAGAAGAGGCAGAGCCATAGGCTCAAAACGGAAGGACAACCGTGGACTCGACAAGGCAGGAACAATATCAGGGTTTCTGGTTTTTCTGCTTAAAAACATAAATCATGTCTACTTACTCACACGTATATGTAACTCACACACAAAACTCCCGGCAAAGTAAACACACGACGCTATCAGTGGGAAGCCGAAGGACAAAATGGGCATTTCTGCTCAGACATAGAAATTGTAGTGCCTTAAAATGAGCATGTACTCATGTATTACTCAAGTAAAGAGGAAAAAAGTTCAGACAGCAAAAGACAATATCTTAATTTTTCTTTTGGGTTTTCCCACTGCTAAAAGCTGTTTGTTCAACTCTATCCTACGTCTGCAAGTCTTTGTGTTCCAAACTGGCGAACACAGGCCACCTGCAGAAACGCTTCACCTCCACTAGTTTAGTCCCGAGGATTAAAATCTCCCAAATCATGTTAACAATAGTGACAGAAAACATCAAGCCTTAAGGAAAGTAGTATAACTTCTCTAGATGCTTATCTTTGCCACGCAAATGACTAGCACCCTTATTTATTTATACTTGACCCTTATCCCAAAAGGATTTGAGGGGAAAGTGGCTAGAATTACTTCCATATTTTAAAATTTTCAGATTAAAATGATGAGTGGACTAAAAAGAACGGTGTATACCAGCACTCAGCTTACACATGAATTATTAAAAATAGATGTAAATTGGAATGATGACAATGTTCTAAAGTTGATTGTGGTGATAACGGCACAACTCAGTGAATATACTAAAAAACCATTGAAATGTACACTTTAAATGGGTGAAGGTATGTCATGTGAATTACCTGTCAATAAAGCTGTTATGAAGAGGTAAAGGTTTACAACTTTGGAGCACAAAACTGCATTTTCGAGAACAAGAATGGCCAATTCATGGTTTCAGGGCTGCCAGGGGTTGCTCAGTACTTTGGGCCTGGACCCTTGGCAAATACCAAACATTCTTTTTAAAAACAGAGAGAAGCAAAGACTTTGCATCCTAGTGAATGTTTTGTCATTTCTCTCCACAACCTGGACGGATTTCTGGCTGAGCCTCTGCTGAGGAAATCTGGTGAATCTGAGCTTCCCCTCAATCAGATGTGTCACTGCACAAATATCCAAACCGACAACAGTGGCCACCAACAGCACTCCATCAGACTTGTCTAGTGGACGACAGTTCTCTCCATCTGCCAACTGTGTGCTGGAGACAGCGCTGAATAAGATGGGCAAGGCCCGTGGCCTCAAAAAGCTTGTATTCTAGAGGCAGACAGACAAGACTCAAACATATGTGCAAACCCACGGTACGTCACCACTCTAAGGAAAAATGAAGTGGGATGACGCAGGGCAGGGGGCATCTTTAGGACAGGTGGTCAGGAAAGGCTGTTCTAAGTAATGTCTGCACTGAGGGCGATGACCAGAAAGCAGCAGCCAGCCACAACTCCGGAGCTCTGAAGCAGGAGGCAGCAGCCCTACGCATCTGAGGAACAACATACGCCGGGGGCTGGGAAGTGCGCGCGCCGGGGGCTGGTGTGGGTGGTTGTTGGCTTTTCTGAGTATGATGTGAAGACATCAGAAAGGCCAGATGCAGACCTTACTCTAGGCAGGAGAAGCCACTAGGTTTCAAGACAGGACTGACTTGATCTTAATTCTCAGCCAAAAACAATACCTAACAATAAGTCACAGCCACTACAAAGAGACAGAAGCTGGCTTCTCAGAAAGATCAGAATGACCAAAGGGACAAGAAGGAACTTTCGGGGGTGATGGAGATTAGTATGTCGTGACTGGGGTCATTGTTACACACTGTGTGAGCTTACCAAAATCCACAGAACACTACACCCAGAAAAGATAAGTTTTACTTTCTGTAAATTATACCTCAAACAAAGTAAATAAAAAGCTAAGAAAATAAGCCAGCAAAGCCTAGGCTTTTAATGAAGGAGGGTTTCTTCACATATGTTTTAACTAAACAACAAATCTTTATCGCTTACTCACTTAAACTAACATATATTTCAACAATACTCTAACTAGAATGATCTGTTTTAGAGTCTGTGTCCATGGTGTTGTCCTGGGCAACAGAACGAATACAAAGAAATGTAAGACAACAGTATCGCCAATCAAAGACACAATTTCAAGGGAAATTCACACATCAAGCAGTTCAGGTAACCCTAGTTCCTGGTTACTGAGCCCCTAGATACATAAACCTTGGTCTCCATCTTCATCGCCATCAAGCCTTGCACTCGACCCCTCAGGAACGACCTGCGATGCTGATTCCTGTTGTGTCCTCTTGCTTTCCCTCCCTCTGCAGTGCCGTTCCCCTCGCAAATGGGAGGTTCAGCCTGTAAGTCCTTCAGTATAGCAAAGTCTGTCCTCCAGAAGCCCCCCTGAACCCCAGGCCAGGCTCAATGCTTCTCCTCAGGGGCCTTCTCTTACTGACACACTGTCTTCATGTATCGGTCCCTCTCTAGATTGCAAACATCCTTGTGGAAAGACTCCACACCTTATACTCTTTTTATTCTCAATGCCTAACAGCGTCTGGTACCAAGATGATGTTTGATAAATGCAAAACTAAACTTGCCATAGTGAACTAAGTTCCTTACATATATTTCAGGTGAGAAAACAGATTCTTACACTTAAGTAGCTAGTCCAAGATAGAAATGCGATTGAACCCAGCTCAGGCTCGGAAGTCCAAGCTCCTTCCCTCCAATTGCCCCAGTAATGGAAACGGTATTGAAGGTAAGTGACTGGGAGGTTTTTTTAGAGGGAGGGGAGATCTTTAAAGGCAGGTAATGGTGTAGAAGAGCTCTTGAAAGGGGTAGAACTTGAACCTAAAAAAATGGGAAGGGAAGGAAAAGGGGGAAAATGTCAGTACAAGCAAAGATCTAGACTCATAGTCAATGACTCATAAATATGCTTAAATCTGAACTATGCTGTGTTAAAACACCTATACCTCCCCTCACAGCCCTAACAGCAGAATCAGCATCTTAGCCATCTGGTTTGAAACTCCAGCACAGGGCCTCACACACAGAAGCAGCAAAACAAAATTAGCTCAGCCTTAAAGAAAAGTTACACTTACCGTGTGCTCGTACACACACCGAGGTGGAAATTGCTCGCTTGCCAATTAGGCTAAATACTCTGGTAGCCAACATTCTGAAAGACAAAAACGTACACCTTCTCCATGAATGAGAGCAAACACCTACTGGGCATGATTCTTCTTTTTGCCCCAGTGCATTCTGGAAGTCAATGCAATTCTTTTGTTGTTTACTCCCCAACATAAATGATCCGTTCTTCATTACTGACTCTGAACTCACAAAACCACCTACGATGAGGTTTTTCTTAGCACTCAGCACGTTTTTACAGAGCTTCCTTATAAACCAAGTGCCACGATGTATACACTCCAGGCAATTAGCAGAAAATAGGCTTTCTTAAAAAACAAGGAGAAAAAAATTTAGTAAACAGACTCTGAAAAAACTAGAAACGGTAAAGCACTGTGCTGTGATGATGAGCCCCACTGTTTGGAGGGGAAAGGTTAACAGCTCACAGGGACTGCGGCATGCACCGCATTCAACTGAGTACCCGGTTATAAAGCTAATATGCGCATAGGATAGGAAGGGGAAATCAGGCAGAAAGCCTGCAAATACGGCCCTGGTCCACCTCCAATCCCTGCGGGAACGGACGACCTGGATGACCTATTCTCACCTGGGCCCTTCCTGCTCAGACCTCCCTACCCTTCCTTTAAAACTGCATCCTCCCAGGCACTGCTGATGATGAACATGACCCCGAACGCATTCGCAAAACATCCCCGACTAGGGGCAGAAGCAACAGAAGCATGACGTCAGTGCGGTACCCGGCCCTCTCGCTTCTCAAGTCACCGGCCCAGCCCGGCCCGGCCCTGCGGGGTCTGACCCCGAGCGCCCCTCCGGGAGCCCGTTACCCCGGGAGCCCGTTACCCCAAGCCGGTGGCGCACACGCCGCGCCCAGGGGTGACCTGCCCCGCGGGCCCGCGCCCTCGGCCAGCGGGCGCTCCAAGGTCACAGCCCGAGGCCAGCCTGCGGCCGCGGCACAACAGAAGGAACCGTGCCAGGGGCTTCTGGGCGGCACATGGGCCGCGACACGGCGGTCCCCGAGCCCCGAGCCCCCGGGGGCCGGCCCCAATGTCACCGGGCGCCGAGGCCCAACTGCCGCTTCCCGCTGGCTCCGGGTCGCAGGGCTGCAGGCACGCAGACCCGATGGCTCCCGGCCCCCGACCCTCCCCGGCCTCGCGGCGCTGACCGTCCGCAGCCTGCCTCACCTGCCGCCGCACCGCCGCTGCCCACCTCTCCCGCCGCGACCGCCCTCTACGCCCCGGCTGCCCGCGACCGGAAGAGAGCGAGGCCCGCCGCGGAGCACCACGGGATCCAGGCGGACTCCACCCCGCGCCCGGCCGCGCCGGAGGTCACCGAGCGGAAGTGAGGGAGCGTCGCGAACGTCGTAAAAGGCCGGGTCGGGCTGCTTTCCGGCGGGCGCTGAGGCACCGCTTTCCGGCGGCGCCTGGCGAGGACCGCGAGTGGAGTGTGAGGCGGCCGCGTCGGCTTCTTCTGGGCCGGAGCGGGCGTCCGAGGGGCCGAGCCGGGCCGGTCGGGGCCTCCGCCCGCCGCTGGGCCGCGCCACACGACCGCCAACTCGTCTCCCTTCTCCGCGGAGGCTCCGCGCGGCCGGGCAGCGCGGCCGGGCCTCCGCCGGCGCCCGGGGCCTCTGGGGCCCTCCCGGGCTCAGCATGCCCGGGGTGAAGCTGACCACCCAGGCCTACTGCAAGATGGTGCTGCACGGCGCCAAATACCCGCACTGCGCCGTCAACGGACTGCTGGTGGCCGAGAAGCAGAAGCCGCGCAAGGAGCACGTCCCCCTGGGCGGCCCGGGCGCCCACCACACCCTCTTCGTGGACTGTATCCCCCTCTTCCACGGCACCCTGGCCCTCGCCCCCATGCTGGAGGTGGCCCTTACCCTGGTAAGCGCGGGAGAGGACAGTGGCTTCCACGCAGTCCCAGCTGGCAAGAGCTCAGAGCCCACCCCCGAGGTCGCCGTGACGGTGGACGGGGGGACCCCCGGGGGCGCGCGGAGCCGTACCTGGCCCCCGGTGAGCTTCCGCGGACGGCAGCTCTAGCCGCAGCGGCCGACCGAGCGACCTGCACCGCCGGGGATGTTTTTAGAGGCGATTTAGGCGACGAATAACGCACTGATTTTTCTCAAACCGGTAGCCTTTATAGCAACAAGCCCGAAGCCACGATCGCTAGCCGGGTGATGATTCAACAGCGTTTGTATCTGGGGTGTGGAGCCGCGGGAAGTGCTGCTGTGCCGGGACCTCAGCGCCGGAGTTTGGTGCTCGCGCAGGTTCCTTCTCCGCCGGGGGGTCAGGCTGCGGTTCTTCGGTGTCGGGACGCCGGGACCCCAGAGGGGAGACGCGGTTAGGGAGTAGCGTTGACATCACGGGCGCTCTCTGCTTGGAGGTGCACGAGGGCTGTGCTAGGAGATTTGTCTGTGCCTGTTAGTGGTTAGTGACTTGTAAGAGGGCTCCTATGGTTGTGGAAGCTAAAGACTTTCTGTCAAACTAAAAAGGGGAAGCACACGTGCCTTCTGTCCACCACGCTCGTCTGTGTCTGCTGGCAGTGACTGCTTTACCAAGTCCGGCGCGGGGAGAGGTTAGCATGCAGGTGAGCTGGCCGGGAATGGAATTCTAGGCGGTGGTTTGTGAGGTTTGGTGGTCAGTGAAGGGAAAAAGACCACCTATGAACTCCAAGGAGTTGTCGCCACCTTAGGGAGAAGTAGGCTGTAGCCTCAGACCTGCCTCAGTACCTGAGCTCAGGTCCTGTTTTTCACTTAAGTATAAACTATGATGCTGAAAAAACATGAGTTAATTCTTGCGAAAAGCAGCCACGTGTGAGAAGGTGGAGGTGGAAATTCTCTATACCTCCCACCAAGTAAAATGAATCCATTTCATAACTTACCTGATTGTGACATTTATGTAAATTCTTGGTGAGCAGGAAGTGCCTTTGGGCAAAGGCTCCTGGCCTAAGGTTACTGGGCACAGCTTTGAGAGCCTGTGAAACTGACTCATTGTGTGAATTTCTTCATGTCGGCTCTGGGCAGGAGATAGGTAAGAAGTAGATGATATTTATAAAATCAACCGTGTTAGCTCCTGAAGAAATTTGCTGTTGGTACCAAAACAGCACTGGGGTGTGCATGCATATGTTTTAATGCAAGTCTTTTCAACCAACTGTCTTAATTATTCTGTTACCAAGGGAATTGCAGGGTGATTGGGCATGAAGTGCGTTCACTTGCAGGGACCCGGATTTGCCAGTAGCATTAATGCAGGATTATTCAGTTCTCCAGTCGTGCCAGGCCTGTGCTGGGGGAGGGATATGACTGTGGATCAAACACAGTCAAAACAGCAGTTGAACTTGCACCAAGCAGACAAGCACAATACCGATGAGTAAGTGCCGTATGTGGGGTTGAGAAAGTGTGAGGGGTCTGAGGGAAAAGTCAGCTAACCCAGGCTTGCAGAGTTAGGGAAGACAGACTGCTCAGAGAAATGGACATGCGAGTACTGGCCCAGTGGGCCAACCATAGTAACCTCGGGGGTGGGAGGTAGAGGAAGAGTGTTCAAAGCAGAGGGATCAGCATGTGCAAAGGCCAGGAGAAAAGGGGGGTGGGTGGTGTTTGAGGAAGAACTAGAATATAAAGGGACTGGGGGTACAGAGAGGTGAGCAGTGGACAGATTTCACTGTAGAAAGGAGTTTGGGCACCAGCATGAGGACAGGGTGTAGCCGCTGGAGGAGAGTTGCATGGCCAGATTCGTGTCTTGGAGTGATTGCTCCAGCCTGCAGCAGAGAGGATGTTGGACACAGGAGTGCATCCAAGGCTGGAGGCAGAGAGGTGGCGCAAACTGAGTGCAGTGTGGACGCAGAGAGGGAGACAGATCAGAGAGAACCAGGAGGGAGAACCTCAGGACTCGGTGACTAATGGTATGTGGCCATAGGGAAAAGGAAGCATGGCCAGTGCTTTGGTTTCTGACTTACACATTGGGAGGACAGTGGTGCCATTCATTGAGGGCAGATGAAGACAACCTAGTGTTGAAAGTTGAAAAATGAGTCTGGAGCTCAGAAGACGGATGGGCTGGAGATACAGATTGGGAGCGAATTCTCAGTGACCTTTGAAGCTGTGAGAGCAGGTCATATTGGCTGGGACAGTGTGTGGAATGAGGAGAGCGCTGTGGACAGGAGCCTGAGGAACTCTAGGTTTGACAGGGTGAATGGAAGAAGAGTTGTTGGCAGGCCAGCCGAGGAGTAGCCAGGAGAGTAGGAGGAAAAGGTGTGTTGCTTTAAATTCGTATAAAAGCCTATCCGAAGTATCTAAGAGCGTGTTAAAGACAAACTGGAACCTCACTTGGAATTGTCAAATGTTACTAATTCTTCTCGTTCTTAAGTAACTTTTGTAGAGTTAAGAGTTATGCTCCTGTTATGAGATGTGAACGCAGTACTTGAGAGAATTAAATATACTAACTAGAAACAACTACATTGGAAAATTCACCTTTACATGAATTTCCCCGAGGAGCTGGACTGCCTCCCAAACCAGTTACCTGGGGAGGGGAGCTGCCCCACTGGGACCTGGACCCTCCAGAACCGAGACAGGCCCGCTGCCTCCTGCTTAAGAGGGAGGGGGTGCTGCATGAGGCCCCTTTGTGCTCTTGCCCCCCCCCCCCCCCCCCCGAGTCGCTACACTCTGCACTCCAGGCTCAGCTTCCAGCATGCCCCAAACATGCCCGTCAGGGCTCAGCGAGTCTCCCGGAGAGCTGGTTGGGTCCAAACCAGACTGTCGTGACTTCTTTTCACCAGAAAACAAAGAGCTAAAGCTCTGTCCTTGCCAAGCAGGGGTGGTTTATGCTGGCTTCTCTTTTATTGACCAGAATTTTTAATTATAGCCTCAGCATTTGACAAATACGAAAAAGATGCCAATTGAGTACAAATTAAATAACTTTCAGAGTAAAGTTATAAAGGAAAATTTGCAATTTGAGTCCATCCGGAGATTTCTTATTACAATTAAGGTATTTAAGTTTCTATCATTCAAGTTTTGACTCAGCAACTTAATGATAAAAACCTGAAGGCAATGAAAAATCTCAGTGTATGGAGCCATAATTTACCAGTATGTCAGACCAGGAAGATTAATTTTAATAAAGCATCTAAATCCATGAACTGTATCAACGAGGCCTTATTCTCAGGGCTTTTTTCTATTTAGGGAGTTTCATATTGTAATTATTTTTGATAAGTGGGAAAGGCTGACTTGATATGCTGACCATCAAAGGGCAACATTAGACTCCTTTGAAAGGCTTTTCATTATAATTTTCCATTTTAAAAAAATCCTTGCATTTCTGGGTGCTTTTTATTTTTTTTTAAGTACTTATACCTGTTATCTTAGTTATCCTTGTACCCTTTGACGTAGGTAGTGATGGAATTATTTCTAATAGCAAAAACCCATAACATGTTGGTAGGGAAATTGGCATGAACCTGCTGTTTCTCTAAGCCTTTTTTGTCCTTTTCCCCTCTCATTGATTTCCTAGTTCTGTGGAGCAGCTGTTGGTTACATTCTGCTCAGATGACTTTCTTATTTGCCAGTTGTCCTGATCACCACGATTTCAGTCCGGAATTCTTTCTGCTGCCTCCCTGTGTGCCTTCTCTGTGCTCATTTGCATGAGCTGCTGTCCTCTGGCTCTCCCCCAACTCCTCCTGCCCCTTGTTTATCTCCAGAACATTCATGCACTAGCCTGGGAGCAGGATATGGTTGCTCGGTTCTTCCCCCTCTGTCCGTGTCCCATTTGCCTCCAAAGCTCTTCTTTCCTCAGCTCCTTTCTGTTCCACAGAGAAATCCGCAGCCCGCTGGGGAAGCCTTTCTTTCAGCGAAGCCGGCAGTCCCTCTCCTTTGACTGCAGGGCCTGCTTGCCGCTTCAGACAGGGAGTCTCACAGACACCCTCAACTTGTGCCACTTGTACGTGGCGTGGCAAGCGTGGGAGTGATGCCCTTTGCAGAGTGGCTCTCTTGTCACTTCACTGCTTTGCCTTCGTTATGGTTGGTGTATAGTTACAGGACATAGGTGACAGTGCTTTGAAAACTGTAAAGTGCCTCCCACATGCAAACGTTAACAAGTTTGCTGAGAGGAACTCCTTTCCGTGTGCAGAGTCCACCTGGGAGTGAAGGGGTTGAACCAGCGCCTTTAGTAGCTCTACGTGTCTAGAATGGAATGAGCCAAAAATGCCATTGAAGAGAGGGCTGCAGGCTCATGCCAGGGTCAGAGTGTCCTTCCTTCCCTCTGAAAAGTGAAGGAAACTGCATGAGCGCATGCGGAATTTGGGCCCTGTATTCGGTCAGTTTTACTAAGTTGACACCAGGTTTCACTGCTGTCCTGGACTTTGATTTTCATTTTGATTGTTGACAAGATGCATGACAGGAATAGGGTGTCATAGCAGCAAGGCAGAGAAGAGGGATGTGGATTCACTTCTCGGCTCTTTTGCCTTTGCCCTGCCCAGCTTGGGAGGGAGCTGTGTGCCTTCACTGTGCAAGCTGCCGCTTAAATCCACTAGGGCTTCTCATGAGTGAGCCGTTTGGGCTTACTGCAGGATTCTGAAGCCCCTTAAGACCTGCTTGCCCCATCTCCACCCCACCTCCGTCCACACTGCTCATCTCCTTCCACATACCGACTTTTACTCCACTCGAACTCACTCTCGCCTGATGATGTCTGGTACCATTTTTGAGACTATCAAAGAAAACTCTTTCCCTTATTAAAATTTGTTCACCCTACCTCTGGACTCTGGTGGCTGGTGTGGAGCCCTTGGTCGGTTCTCCATTCCTCCCCTTCATGGTCTCCATTCCTCAATTGGTGGCCAGTTGCAAGTATATCTGGACAGCTGTGGACAAGCTGTGTGTGCCCATCATAGGCATCCATACAGTTAACTTGGTGATTCTTGTTTGAGTCATTCACAAGTTTCTAAAATCAAACCAGAACTTTTGAGACCTGGTTCACTTTTACGACAGTTCTACCAGAAGTTCAAGGTCATGACATTATTTTTCTGCTGGAATTTCATTAGACCCTTGGGGTTTTTCATATAGGAATTTGCCCCACCTCAGGTAAAGTGTAAGTCGAGCTGTGTATAGTGTTTGTCGCAAGAATCATCTTGCACGTCACGTGTTTTCTGTACTCCCTTAGGGCAGCTACAAGGTGACAACATGTATGTTTGCTGGGGGATGAGTCCTGCCCCCTTGCTTCAGCCCAGGAAAGGGATCTGGGAGCAGCTTAGACTGCTCACTAAAGACTGCCGCTGGGGATGGTCAGGACATCGTCAGTAGCAAATAATTATCTTGTCCCTATGTTAAATGTAGCTGTAGTCAGCTAAATAATAGCCCCCAGGATGTCCACATCCTAATCCTCAGAACGTACATGGCAGAAGGGACTTTGCAGATGAGATTAAGTTATGGATCTTGAGATGAGGGGATTATCCTGGGTTATCTGATGGACCCAGTGTAATCCTCAGAGAAGGAGAAGTGATGACAGAAGCAGAGGTCAGAGGACGCACCACCAGCCAAGGAATGTGGGTGACCTCTAGACGCTGGAAAAGACGAGGAACAGGCCCTCCCCTAGAGCCTCCGGAATGAGTCGGCCCTGCAGACCCATCTTAGACTGCTGGCCTGTAAGGTAATAGACTCTGCGGTGTTCAGCCACCAAGTTTGTGCTTTGTTACAAGGGAAATAGGAAACTAAGACGATGGCCAAACTTTGGATACCATCTCTAGTTCTGACTCTGGATATAAGGACAACCCACACTGGAAAGCCGGGAGAGGGATTCCCAAGTGGGCAGAGATGAGAGTCACCTCGAGAGAGGAGAGGACATGCTCTAGATGCTGGTCTTAGATTGGAAACAAAGGCTGAGAGGACCGCACTAAAGGGGAGGTAACCGTATGGGTCTCAGTTCAGGGAGTGGGGCCAGATGCCAAATTTTAAAGCTAGGTTATACCCTTTGATGCTACGTGGAGATACATTTAGGAAAAAATGAGAGAAATTGCTACTATAAGAAACAATAGAAAGTTTTTAGAAGCCATGCCTTTAAGAGGTGATAAAAACAAAATGTAGGGGCCAGCTCTGTGGCCGAGTGGTTAAGTTCGCGCCCTCCACTGCGGTGGCCCAGGGTTCGGATCCTGGGCGTGGACATGGGACCGCTCGTCAGGCCACGTTGAGGCGGCGTACCACATCCCGCAACTAGAAGGACCTGCAACTAAGATATACAACTGTGTACAGGGGGGATTTGGGGAGATGAAGCAGAAAAAAAAAAAAAAGATTGGCAACAGTTGTTAGCCCAGGTGCCAATCTTTAAAAAAAAAAAACAGATGTAAGTAATTTGGGAATAATTTTCAGCAAAGTTACAGTGAAAGAGCCATTGTAAATATTTTTGAAACGTAGACCTAATCTTTTGGGTAGATGACGAAAATATCTAATTGGTTCAGTGAGCCTTGATTTTGACCCAGTATGGTAATTTGTGAGCTCTTGAGAGGCCAGAATTATTATTCTAATCCTCATGTGAGCCAGGGAACCTTGGACTGTAACCATCTTAGAATGTCTGCTTTTAGTTGTAAAGGAGACTGTCGGAGGCCCAAACTAGAATTTAAGACAAAGAGCAAAGGGGATATGTTTTTAACAAAAAAGAAAGAGGGAAAAACATTTTAACTAGTTAATTCACTGTGAAAAAAGCAAGGATCAATTTTATTTCCTCTTCTGCAGACTGAGAATAGAATTTATTGCAGTGTATTATTAAAATTCCGTTATGGTAGAACAGTTAGGGTGACCTTTTGTTGTTTTTAATAATGGCATTAGACCTGCAGGAAGCTAAATCTGATGAGAAAAGAGTGGCATTATAGAACAGACAAAAAACTCTCAAAGTCTGCCACCACACTCTCAGTTAAAAGCATGCCACAGGGGATTGAGTGAAGAGTGTGTGTGTCTGTGTCTCACTCACTCACTCATCCTTGCCTGCATCTGCCTACTTGTGTGTGTGAGCCTGTTTACCCCACATCCCTTTGTGAAGGGTTTTTCGTGGTATGTTTCTAGGAATACTGAAAATATAGTATAAAAAGACTTGGTCTTCAAAGAGACTTAGATTCGCAGTCTGGCTCTGCTACCTGGCTGTGCAAACTTAGAACCTCTGAGCTTTGGTTTGTTTATCTGTGAAGGATTGATTTAATTGGTCTTAAGGATTTTTCAAGGCCCAGAATGCCTCGCTTCTTTACACTGTAAGAGAAGGTGGGTAAGGATGGTCTCCCCTCCCGCACCTCCCCACAGCTCTGCACCTGGTTAATAATTGTCGACACTAGGGCCTTCTGCTTGGACGGCGGGAGGAGGTCATTCCTCATGTCCAGCCCCACCCCTCCTGGCCATCACAGGGTCCTCATCTGTGGGAAGATGCCCCCTCACTGAGAGCAAGGGGCCCGTGCTCATCTGTGCTTTCTCTGGCCTCCCGTGGACCGTGGAAAGCAAGCTGGGATGACGTTTTTTCCATGAACACCCGTTTCATTCTTGTAGCCTTTCTTCTGGGGAGAAGAATATAGGGATTATGTTGTGTCTTGTCCCAGCATTTGGGGGGAGGAGTCTCCTGTGTTTATTGAGACTTAATATTTAAGGGAAAATCATTCATCTTTTCTTTCCAATTTTTGTTCCTCTTGCAGATTGATTCATGGTGCAAAGATAATAGCTATGTGATTGCTGGTTATTATCAAGCTAATGAACGAGTAAAGGATGCCAGGTATGTCCATGCAGAAACCCTCTATGGTCTGAAAAATGATCATGTGACAGACAGAGACGATCTCTGATGTGCTTTCGGACCTTCTGTAGACTCAAGATGCGGAGTCCGAGAACAGAATGCCCCGCCCTCGGTGCTCGCTCGTAGTACTTGAGGGGAGCTGTGCTGTGGGCAATTCCAAACAACAGATGCTGAACTTTTAGATTAACTTCGAGATTCTCTCTTCTATCTTCTTTATTTTTCTTGAAAGGAATTCATACACTAAAAGCAACAGTCAGGGGCCTCTGATTTCTCAGCTCTGCGATGCTTCCCATTCCCAAACTAGAAATGGTGGAGGGCAGGGCCTAGGGGAGAACCCACGCTGTGTTTGGGTAAATAAAACAGCTTTTAGGTTTGGTGCTCTCAGGGTCTGATACTGTGATGAAAATGTCATGTTTGCTGCTCCCTTCGTGCTGGCCCCTGGCTCCTTTGATCCAGATATTAACCCCCACTTTGGTTCTCGCTGATGCGCGAAGCTCAGAGCTTTGCCTCATTTCTGCGTCAGTCTCGGTCCCAACAGAAAAACAGATGACACACTGAAGTTAGGATAATTGGAGAAGGGCTTAATAAGCGACTTGTTTCCAAAGGTGTGGGCGGTGTGTAAGAGAACTCACCAGAGGGTAGTGCGGGAGCCCACCGCTGGTGACAAAAACTGGTAACTCCCCTGGGCCTGAAGGGATGGGGAGGAAAGAGTTTGGTAAAGTCCACCTCAAGAAGAACAGTGCCCTTTGATCAAGAGACACCCCCTGCAGCCATACTGATGTGGCCTCCCAGGGAGAGCCCCAGAGGAATCGGTACCCTGACCTCCTTCTGGTTTCCTCTAGCCAAAAGCAGGGGCAGCTGAGACATCTGCTGCGTGGTATGTAACGGGAGGACACGCGGAGATGCCCTGACACACTTTCCCTTGTCAGATGGAGCCGACTGACGCCAGTGTCCGGGCAGTTAGGGGAGGCAGTGAAGGACCCTGGACCAGAGCGCCTCCTAGCGTTATGTCCACTTGCTCAGCATAGGCAAGAGGTTGAGCTCGGTAGCATCTTTGGAAAAAATATAATAGACTGGTGACCAAGTATTGGTACCACTGATGAGGGACAAGTGCACCTCAAGGACGTAAACCCCTTTTACCCTTGGAGGACTGAGTGAGTCCCGTCGGGGCTCTGAGGAAGGCAGAGTAACCAGCAAAATGCCAGGCTCACAACGACTCCTGTGAAAGCCCCTGGACAGAACACACAGGCGCGGTCTGGGCCCTGGTTCTCTGGCTTCTCCCACTGCCTCTCTGTGCTCTGTCCGAGTCCAGGAGCGCCACTAGTTCCTCCTCAGGTGCACCTCTTGTTAACCCCAGTCCTTCCAGGACCTCCTCTCCATTTGGTCCATCCGCCTCCCCTGTATTGATGACTCAGTGTCTGCATTTCCACCTCTGAGCTAGAGCCTATTGCTGGGGCCTGTGTCAGTCCTGGGCTTTATTCCATCAAAGGGACTGACTGGGCACACAGTGCCTGCCCTAGGCCAAGCTCTGCACTGAGCAAAGCTAAAGACTCTTGGCCCTTGCCCTCAGCTTGCTGGATTGAACATGGAAGATACTGCCAACATGTGAGACAGTGGCTGTGCCAACAGGAGCAGGGAAGAATTCCGTCCACTGACCTGACCACAGGACCCTCAGGGAGAGCTTCCTTTGAACTAGGTGCTCAGAGTGGGCAGGGTCTTCTCAAGTGCAGATGTGGAGATGGAAGGGAGGAGCATTCTGGAAGGGGACAGCGTGATGAAGACACCAGGTGGAAATGGGGCAGGACCATGGGGTGCGCACAGAGGGCAATGCCAGGAAGTGAGGCTGGAGGTAGAGCGAGGCACAGCAAGGGCTTCAAGGCGGTTCCAGCTTCATTTTGTTGGCAGTGGGAGCCGTCCTTGGAAGGAGGGTTTTCCTGAACCAACCGGTACTTTCCCACAGCTACTCCTGCAGAAGGGAGAAGAGACTAGGCAAGAGGTAATGGCACCAGCTTGTCGAGTGAGTGTAGACACCTCCCTTTTCTTTATGCCCTCGGCACCCCCCAAAACCACGCCTCACAGGTGCCCAAATTTGTGGTGCCCAAATGTACCTGCACAGGCTCTTGTCAGTATGCCTCATTTGGCTCATGGCCTCGTCATCTTCCTGCATCTCTTCAGACCTCATTCCAGCCCAGCCTAGAGTTATCTTACTCAGACACCATTTTCATGCTGTTCATATCTTCTGAATTTCCCAGTTCCTTCACCTTCTCTCCTCAGGAGGTTTTGCATTCCTCCACTGATGTCAATGGTTAGGTACCTACTGACCAGCCATTTGTCAGACCCATAGAGAATATTAAATGCTGAGGGGGGCCAGTGAGAGAAGTGTGCCCAGGAACCCCATAGTCCCTCCTGAGGAGTCTCTGCCGTACTTCAGGATTTAAGCCACCCCCTCAATGTGCCGGTACTGTGTTAGCGGTGGACCTCCCGTCACTAACCCCGTGCCCTGCCTGGGCTTTGCTGGTGGTGTCCCACTGATCCTCACAGGACGCTCAGATGAAGAAACTCCAGCCATAGACAGCCCCTGCACCGGGGCCACACAGTTGGAAGCTCAGGAGCTAGGATCACGCTAACTTCCTCCTTCAACAATCTGCTTACACCTAAAAACCTTCCCTTCTCTCTGCAGCCAGACCTGGCTAACAACTGCTCTTCTTTTAGAAGTATCAGCTGATCAGCCATGTCTCACAGCATAAGCTTTAGAACCCAGTGGACTTGGACTCAAAACCTGGGTGACTTACTGATTCACTCCTTGGGCCTCAGTGGTCCCATCTGTAAAGTGGAGCTACGAGCTCATACCTTGGAGAGTGGCTGTGAGGACAGAGTGAAGCGATACCCAGTGCATTTAGCTCGGTGCTTGGTTCAGAGTAGGGGCTGGTACTATTACCAGTTCTATGATTACTTTACTCAAAAAGATCAGTCTGTGTTTTTTTTCCCAGTTTAATTGAGACCCAGTTGACATACATCGCTATCTAAGTTTAAGGTATATAGCATAATGGTTTGACTCATCAATCAGTGTTTTAATGTTATGAAAAGACATGTAAGGTATTTGTTAACTGTTGTATTCATTTCCTAGACTTCGGCTGTTACATCAAGTTTTACTATATCCTTCCCTAGTTGCTGGTGTTTTGCTTCCTAATTAGTTTCTCAGGTGGGTTGATTTCAGCGCCAGGCGCAGTGCCCTGGCCTGAGGTTAGATGCTCAGTGAAAAGCTTTTCGCAGTGTAAGACCTCAGTCAGAAGCAAATGCCTGGCTCCTGCTGGTTGGGCAGCAGGATTGACAGAATGCTGTCCCTCTCCAGGGCGCCTGCAGGTTTGTTTGGCATCTGACTGCAAGGAACAAGGGGCGACCCAGCCTAGGAGGAAGCGAAGTCCTGATTGACGTCATAATATGACCGCGCTCCATTTGGAGTGTCATTGGGAATGCTCAGGGTAGGAATAGGGTGGGTCGGTATTTGAGACGAAGTACATGATACAAAAAAGTGAAATCGGCAGTTCTTTCAAATGTTTCAGCAATTCAGTAACTACAAGGTTTTTTTTAACTTCTTCAGGAGAATAAATTTCAAATTTGAGTTCTTGGGTGTCGGAAATGGTAGTTTTTGTTTTTAATGAATGTTGCTTGACCCCCTTCCCAATAAAAGTCACTCAACTACTCTGATAATCCTAAATATTAGGATAATACTTCTCTAAGTTTCTCCGTGGCACATGCTTCACGAGTCCCTAGAAGATCGCGCCCCAGCAAATGCTGCTGCTCCTCCTTTGCACCTGAGGCGGGCGAGCGTGAGGCCCAGCAGATACCGGAGCAGGCGGGCCGTGTGCCCCGCATTGGTGGCTGCACAGGCCGGTCTCCTGCAGCTCTCCTGCTCTCCCGTTTGCGCTGGGCGTAGCCAGCTCCCGGGAAACCCAGTGCTGCGCTGAGAGCTTTCCGTGGGGTGACCTGAGGGACGAGAATCCCTGGGGCCGTCTCTCTTTTAGACTTCTTGTTGTTGTTTCATTCTTCTCAACACAAGACTAGACGTCCAATCAGCACGTCACTATAAACTCTCAGTTTAGAAAGTGAAATAGAATAATCAGATAATTTTCATAAAACATTGATCAGATTTTTTTAGCTCAATCACAAGGATGATAATTGTATAGTATGTTTCGCTAAATAAACTCACAATAATCAGTGTATTTTTATGGCCATTTCAGTATATATGGCTTAGTTCCTGCTTCAGAAATCTGAGACTAATTGTACAGGGAAAATAAGGTGCACAAAGAGACAACTGCCTGCTAAGCATTAAGTGTTAGAGCATTTTAGAAATAAACACTCAGTTTAGACAAGGGGCAGATGGACCTCAATCTGGGGCAGTTTTGCTGGGCCTCCCAGAGAGGATGGCGTTTTTATGGGCATTAAAGATGGGAGGGAATTCACTAAGCAGAGATTGGTGTCGAAAGGCATGCCAAACAAGGAGCAGTGTGAGTGAGGAGGGAAGGGGGCGTGAGGGAGATGGTATATAGACTGAAATTAAAGACACAAGGGATTGCTCCTGAGAGTCCACAGAGAGAAGGGCCTGGATCTGCCAGGCTGAGGACGGGACTTTTAACTTACAGGCATTCGTGAGTGACAGGGAACAAGATGGAAGTTTCATTTTAGGGAAATTGATCGAAAGAGAATTTTCAGGATACATCAGATAAGACAAGCCTAGAAGTTGAGACCAGTTAGGAAGCAGTTTTAGAAGCCCATGCCTACGGAGATAGCATGAACACAACGATGGCAGGGAGAATGAAGGAGGCCAAGGCGAGGAGAGACCGAAACACCTGCTGAGAGACAGGAAGAGTGGGAAGGGTGACCTCCCCCGGAGAGACGAGCAGTAGGCCGCCTGCCTGGGTGTAGCGAGCCGGTGGGAGGCCTCGGAAGGGCAGCGGGTGGCTGGTGGGCTTCAAGGGTGCTGACCACGGAGGTACGGGGTGGACGCCAGCTTGTTGAAGAAACTTGAGAAATGGAGTTGAAAGGGAGGGGAGAAGTCGGACATTGAGTAGAGGGAACCAGTTAAATAATTTTTTTTCCTACAAAGGAAAAGACTCAGATTTGATAGCAGAGCTGGGGCCATTGAGAGGAGAGGAAATATAGATTAGGCCCTGAAGAGGAGGTCAGAGTGGGTGGGCCTGTGGGCGGGAGGAGGCCTTTTCCTGAGCCTGGATAGAAGAGTAACTGGAGGGGTAGTGCAGGGGGAGTGATGTGGGAGCTACTCTAGCTCACTTTATTGACCTAAGGTCGAAAGTGGTCATTTGGCAAGGTGGTGATGAAGGCAGGCACAGAGAAAATTTGGAGTGGCTTAGGAATTTTAAAAATTGAAAAAACAGAAAAAGCAAGTGACTCGGTTGCCAGCAGCTAAGAAGTGGACCGTCAGTCACTTTGCAAGTGTGCAGATGGAGAAGGCAGGTCCAGGAGGCTTCCTGCCGGGAGCTTGGCGCAGCGCGGGCGAGAGCGCTCAGCAGCGCAGTCCGTCCACAGGCTGCGGGTGGCGCTCTCCCCTGGGTTCCAGGGAGCCTTGCCATTTAGAAGACGGCTTCTCAAGATCCCCTCCGCAAGGGCCTCCTCGTAAACTAAGGCAAGGGCCTGCTTTGCACTGTGCTCCCCTGTGCCCTTACAGCACGTGTCCTCAGCACGTCATTGTGGCAGGGGTGGCAGTCACCAAGAGCTGCTTGAAACAGGTGTAACAAACAGACGCAGTTTATTGCTGCTGTTGATCTCTTTATCGTGGCTAATGAACCATGCCTTAGGTAGACAGCGTTGAATGGCACTAACCAGAACGTGGTAAACTCCCGGGTTCTTCTTTTGCAGTCCAAACCAAGTGGCAGAAAAGGTGGCCTCCAGGATCGCCGAGGGCTTCAGCGACACCGCTCTCATCATGGTGAGTCCCTCCCGGCTGCCTATCATGTTCTCTGTTTACAGGATGGCCACGGAGCATTCTCTTGCCAGCGGGGTACTGTACTGTATAAGCCATCTTCCTTTTTGTGGACACTTCATCAGACCGTGGGCGTGTCGTGCAGTCTTCTCCCACCTGCAGACTGAAAATTGCTGAGTCACAGGCCGTGGTGTGCGTGCCACTGCAGCCACGTGTGCACAGAGCACGTGGATCTCCAAAAGGGCTAGTCGTTCGAGTTCAGCAGCTCTCAAAGTGGGGTCCCCATGTCAGCAACATCACCTGGGAGCCTGTTGGAACTAGAGATGCTCAGGGCTCAGTAGTCTGTTTTAATAAGCTTCCTGGTGGTTCTGATGAGGCTCACGTGTGAGAACCATGGACTAAGAATGGCCAGCAAGCCTGTAGGGAGGAAGGAAGGGTCAGGTAGATGGCAGCTGACCTCACGAGCCTTGTTAGGTCCTCCCAGTTCAGACAGAATGCTAACAGAGAGGGAAGAAGTCATGTTTGGAAGCTCCGCCTTTGTAAGAAAACAGTGAAGTACTTAGTTTTTATCCTGCGTAACACACGGTTTACCTTAGGCTGCACTCGTCTGTGTCAGTTTGCAGCTTCAGCACACTGCAAGGTGGTGCCTAAGGACTTCCAGAAAGGTGCTGGCTGTTGGCTTTTTGTTAGCTCTGTTCACAAGCGTGTCCTTTGTCCCATGCGCAGGTGGACAACACTAAGTTTACGATGGACTGCGTGGTACCTACGATCCACGTGTACGAACACCACGAAAACAAATGGCGGTGCAGGGACCCACACCAGTGAGTGCCGTGTTCTCAGAATCACCTGTGTGCAGTGTGTGTGAGGCTGTTCATGGTCACCCAGCTCCCACAGGAAGGCAGACCCCAACCTTCTGTGTTTCTAAGTTAGCATATTCTCCAGAGGAGTGTACAAACCTCACAGAAATCATGCGTATTGCTCAGCTGCTCAGGACTGAGGCCTGCAGGGCTTCCGAGCAGTAGAGACAACCTGAGAGTTACTCAAGGGCCTTCCCACCCCACCCCAGGGCTCCTCTCCCCAACCACACCCTCCTTCCCGGCGTTTGGTTTGGTTTGGTTTAGTTTATTTGTAATCACTCAGAAAGCATTAGTCAGTCGTCTCCCAGCTTTTTCAGAATCTCATTTGGAGGGTGTCTCTTTCATTTCGTAAACATGTTTTACATTCTTTATGTACATCTTTGTGTCCTTAAAATGTACGTGTTTGCTGGTATTCATTATTCTCCTTTATACCACTGTGCGTGTGGCTGGGTTTCTGTTTACTCTGTTGAAAAGCTACTTGTTGTCGCTGAGGTTGATTTCTCCTGTCTCACGTCGTAGTGATTACTGTGAAGACTGGCCTGAGGCCCAGAGGATCTCAGCGTCACTCCTGGACAGCCGGTCCTACGAGACCCTCGTGGATTTCGATAACCACCTGGATGACATCCGCAATGACTGGACGAATCCAGAGATCAATAAAGCTGTTTTGCACCTGTGTTAGGGAGGGACCTCAGTGACTGGTGTCTGGGCATTTCTGCTACACTGAAGAAGAATAGCTATTTTTAAATGTAAATAAGATATCTCATAGCCTGTATGGAAAGCTGACAGTTTTCAGAAGTGGCATGTGCTTGAAAGAGGGCAGAATGTCCCGTCAGTCGTCTTTTTAACACAGAGTCTAGAAGAGGTGCAGACTGTCCAGGCTGACCCCCTGTGGAGGCTTCCCAGTTGTATGTTGGCTGTCAGCCTCCAAATCAAAGGTGTTTCTGCTTGTCCAAGATGGTTCCTATTAAACAGTTTGACCTAACCTTTTATAATCTGCAGAGGATACTTTTTAAGGCTTATAAACGATCTTAAAAAAAAAAAAAGCCCACATCTTATACCTGAATGAGAGTGTCTGTGAGTTTTCATCCTGTTTGAGTTACTGTCTTCCTGTCCTAGGACTGGGCAGGCGCGTGGCGTGCTGGTGCCCAGCGCTGCCTGAACGCCTGTGCATCGGCCTTCCACCGTCGGGAGGCTGCGAACTGCACTGCCCTCACCATGTCAGGCCCACAGAGCAGCCACGGCTCAACACAGCGGGGTACCACCACTGCTGCCTGGGCACCCGTCATCCTTCAGGGTAGAAACAACGTCGTCGGTGATGGGAGCTTGGATGGGAGCACAGTGTAGTCTTCCCAGTCAGCCAGAAAGCCTGTAACCTGCAGGGTCAGAAAGGGGAAATGGAGCTGTGCTAAGATGACCTTAAAGCGGCAAGAGTCGGTCCTAACTCCCAGATGACTTACATGATGGTCCAGATGGTTCTAGTCTGTCTGTGTCTTCAAAATAATTGTTTATTTTGTATTTGAAGCAACAAAAGCAAAACAAAACTTAGACTCCTTGAGTCCTGCAGAGCGCTATCAATTTTTTTTATTGAGTTCATAATAGTTTACATCACTGTGAGGTTTCGGTTGTACGTTATTTCTTGAGTGTCACCACATGAGTGCTCCCCTTCACCCCCACTGCCCCCCCACTCCCTTCCCCCGGTAAGCACAGAACTGTTTTCTTTGTCTCGGTACTTGTTTCTGTTCTACGTATGAGTGAAGTCACCTGGGGATTGCCTTTCTCAGACTGAGAGCGCCGTCATTTTTCTGCTTGGAACGTTTGGCCAGGCTTTGAGCCCAATCATAGGAGATTGGTGGGGAAGCTTTATGATAGCATTGCATTTTTCTTTTTCATAGGAATTATTTCAAGCAGAGTTCAGAGAACCGTACCTTTCCTCTGTCTTGTTTTTGACTACATGAAGGAAATTTGTAACAATTGGAGTGATCCATTGAAAAGGCTTATGACACAGCGTTCATCATCTTCTCTTAACAAGTAGGAAAACATTGCAGACGTTGCTTCCAATAGACGTGCTGTGCTGGACCCACAGATCCTCTCTTCCCTGTTCTTCAGACACCTCTGCCTCTCCCCCTTCGCGTTGTAAGCTGACGTAGTTTCACGTGAGGAAGCAAACGAAGGATGGAGCATCAGTGCGCCTTCTCGCTCGCTCTCCCACCTCCGTGCCGGGCCCTCACAGCTGGAGTGCAGTGCACAGTCTCGTTCTAGACGGGTTTGTGTTTGTTTCAAAAAGGGAGAAGAATCACCTCCAGCACGTAGAGAGTCTTGTTTTTACTCATTTTCACTTCTTTGTGGGGTTCTCATGCTGGATTCTCCCACCAGCTTCCTGGGAATGTGTGCCATCCTCCAGTTTCGGCCTAGAACCAAGTTTTTTTTCATGGCTGCCACAGGCTTACGTTTTCAGAAGAAAGGCTATGAAATACTTTGAAGGGAAGAGTATATTTGTGAAAAAACAAAAAAAGATTTCCAAAGTGCAGATGCTTGCTCCTGCATCCTTGTAAAAACAGCAGAAGCCTCAGCTGAGCCCCCGGCCCTGTGCCAGGCCCCGTCTCCCTGGCCCTGAGGACAGGCCTCATTTTTCCCCGCCCGGGATAAAAGTCAGAACCATTCTGTCAGACAGCCACCTGAAATGTGTGCGCGCACTGCCTTTTTATAGACAAGACTTAAAGGAGCAGCACTGAGTATGTTTGTACTTTGAAAAACTCTGTCCATCCAAACATTAAGAAATTCTTAAATCTGACGGGATTGGAGGAGAGGGTATGTGTGGGGGGGGAATCTCCATCCCTTAGAGCAGCCACATGCTTAAAATCACCCTGCTGGACGTTTTTCTCTCTTCCATAGCATCCAACCTTGACAAGTTGAGTAGGACAAATAAATTATTAATTTATATAAAAACATCATTTTCCGTTTCTAACCATGGTTGCCTTTAAGACCTGAGGATACTAAACGTGGAAGAGTAGGCAGGAACTTCACAAATAACGAAAAGCACTGTGCTTGCTAAGGAAAACCGATGTTGCTAATTCTAATGAAATTAGATTTAGAACAGAAAACAACTTAGAAATCTTGAGTAATTTACATTTGCAAGTCAATTTTCCAGGGGTCCGGTATTTTTAAGCCACCTCAGTGTAAAAAGTCCTTATATAATTAGCTTTAATAGCTTATTTTTCTGATTGATGTACTTGGAAAACCTATTGTTCCTGCATAAAGTAATTCTCAGCTTTTCTGACCTACCTTTTTTGTTTTGCCTTTGAAAGAAAAATATTTGCTTCCAAAACTGCCCCATTTGTAGCATTATATCTGTCTTACATAGTAGCTGGTTTATGACATCATGGTAAGTGGAAGCAAGAAGAATAGCAAGGCATTAATCTTTATACCCTGTGGACATTCTTAGCAATGTTAGTGAAGAGAGCCGAATTTAAAAATAGACTTCCGTTTTACTAATTGACATTTCTTAAGGCTTTCCATCAGCTCGGTGCCTCTTAAGCAGTGGTGCTTTGCTGTAGTAGAAGGCAGGCCTGAATGTCAGCTTGTGCTCCCTGCCAGCTCGCAGGTAGGTAGTGTTCATCTGACCTCCTTTCCATGCTCTTCAGAACCCAGGGGATACCCAAATATTTTTATCCTCATAATGTTGATTCGTTACTCCTTAAAATGCTTAAGATGGCCTTGAATGGGATGCAAAATCTGATCACTTGCCGTTTCTTAGAAATAAATTGCCAAGAATTGTGTTCTCCGTGGTCTTTTGCTTTCAAAGTAGTGTGACAAGTGCCAGTGCAGCACCCACTTGAATCTGACTGGAGGGAACTTTTGGCTCAAACCAGCGTTGGCTTGTAAAGCAGAATAGCATCCTATGTTTGGTGCTGTCTGAAAAACGTGCCAGAGACCATCAATAAATCTGTAAATAATTGCATTTCAGAGGATCTGTGAAGTTCTGCGGGCAAGGCTCCTGGCCTGGCACAGTCCATGGTAGTTGAGTCTGCCCCAAGGCAGGACTCGTCGGGTCCACCGAGGGCCCTGGGTGCTCCGAGGGCCTGAGGATGAAGTGGAGCCCAAGGTGGACTGGACTTGGTGCCCTCCAGGTCCTCTTCTCCGTGTGTATCGTATTACCAAGGAAGAGCTGATCATCTCTCAGAGCTGGGTGTTCTCAGAGTCTTCCCGTCGCCTCCAGCAGCGCCCCATCCCCACTCTTAGATGACCCCAAAACACTGCAGCGCTGCCAGCCCATAGGAGGAGGTGTAGTGGTGATTGAGAGTGCCAGGTGAGAATCCCGCTTTGCCGCGTCCTGGTTCTGTGTCCTGGTAGGAGGTACTATCTAGTTAGTGTGTTGCCGTGGGCAAGATACCTCTCCTGTCTCGTCTGAAAAAGGAGGGTGATGACACCTACTTGCGGGACTGTCATGAAGACAGGAGGGAATAATGTGTGGCCAGCACTTAGAATGTGTTAGGACTACGCCGAACAAAGTTCTTAACTGCTAATGTTTTAACAATTCTAGAACATACTGTCAGCCAGACTAACCCCCAAGGTAAAGGACTACTTAGTCCTCTCCTGAGAAAGAACCCAATGCACACTCATAGTTGAGTGAACATTTACCGAATGAGTGAGTGAGTGAATAAAACCATTCGGACGTTTCTTTAACCCATTCCTTTACATTTGCCTTCCCAGCACCCTGTGACGTTCCAGGGCGTTATCGTCTGCACTTTACAGATGGGGGAACCAAGGCCCAGACTGTGGAAGTCACTGCCCGAGGACCCACACAAATCAGACGGAAGGTGAGGCAAGGGCCTCGGGCACAGCCCCTCTCCTGGAGGACAAGGAGTAAAGCCTTCCTCCTCTCTCCACGCTGCTCCCCACCCCAGTTTTAATACATTTTCTTCCTTACTACAGTGTCTGTGTGTTCGTGGGAGAAAGTCAAAAGGAAACCAAAAGTTGCTCCATTGCCCAGTTCCCTGGCCCCCAGACAGGCAACATAGGAAGCGGGCAAGTCCACGAGGCTCTGTGGCCTGGGTGCTGTGAAACAAGGAACGGGCAAGAATGGGCCTCCATATGAGGAGCTCACAGCCCGATGGAAGAGGGAAAGGGCATCATTACCAATCAGAGTAGAATAGAGAGTGTGTGCAGATTCCTGGGCTCAGAGGCCCTGAGAATTCAAGTTCACTGAGGTTCTGGGCCCAAAAGTTGGCATTTTAACAAGTAGATTCAGGCCTCACTTGTAAAAACTCTGATCTCTGACCAAAACTCGTGCTTTGCTATGAAGAATTTAAGATCCACAGGAATGAAGCAATCTGCCCAATGGCACGCATTCAGCCTAGGCTGACCCCTGTGAAATCGCTACTTCTGTAGGTCAACCACTCAAACACCACAATTCCGTAGGGTTCAACCCAACAGAATTCAGGTCTCCAGAGAAGCTCTCTCTCAGTCTCAGCAGGAGGCCCTTTGACCTTTTTCTTTTTTAATTCCCCCCCCCCCCCCCCCCCCCCCCGCCCCAGGAAGTTTAGCCCGGAGCTAACTACTGCCAGTCCTCCTCTTTTTGCTGAGGAAGCCTGGCCCTGAGCTAACATTGTGCCCATCTTTCTCTACTTTATATGTGGGACGCCTACCACAGCATGGTGTGCCAAGCGGTGCCATGTCCACACCCGGGATCCGAACCGGCGAACCCCAGGCCGCCGAGAAGCAGAACGTGCGAACTTAACCGCTGCACCACCAGGCCGGCCCCTCCTTTTTCTTTTTTAAAATGTACTGGGGGGCCGCCCTGTGGCTGAGTGGTTAAGTTTGCACACTGCTTTAGCAGCCCGAGGTTCACTGGTTTGGATCCTGGGCACGGACCTACACACCGCTTACCAAGCCATGCTGTGGCAGCATCCCACACAGAGGAACTAGAATGACTTACAACGAGGATACACAACTATGTCCTGGGGCTTTGGTGAGGAAAAAAAGAGGAAGATTGGCAACAGGTGTTAGCTCAGGGCCTATCTTCCTCACAAAAAAAGCATACTTTAAAATATATATATATATATTGCACATGGAATGCATGAAGGTGTTCTTGCTTAACATGTGAGCAACACAAAGCAGACAGGTGGACGCCAGACTCCCAGCGTTTGAACAGGCTCATGGCCCCGGGCTAGACCCCGGGCTGCAGAGCATGCACAATGCTTTCCACCTGTTCTGCCTCCCACGTGCCTTACTCGTAGGAAGACCAGATAGCATCTTTAGTTTTTAAAGTTGAATCTTGAATCTGTCGTGTACCTTCCACTTCCAGGAAGGAGCTTTGTAGCAAGAGCTCCCCATCCAGCCGTCTCATGTCCCAAGGGCCCCGTCCTCATCCCTGTGCACGCAGGACGTGCCCCCAGAGACAGGCTGTTGATCACGTCCAACAAAAAAAGGTGCAAACGGAAAAAGCAAAATAATCTGAACTCTCCCCATTTGCCAAATAATCATCTCTCCCCTAAAGCTTGGAATTCTTTATTTTTGAATTCTGAAGTCTTAGATTTAAATTTGTAGAAAGAAATGTACTGTGAAACACCTCTATTTATAAAATTATAATTCCTATTTTCTGGATTAAACCCTTCACTTCCAGAACCATTAAGTTTCTCCGTTATATTCATGTCCTAAATTCTCTGTATTCCCATCTCAGCCATATTTGGAAAGTTTTTTTTTTAAACAAAACTTATTTATTGATATATAACACGTAAGCAGAGAAGAATACAAATCACGAGGGTGTAGCTCAGCGAATTCTCACAACGTGAACCAAGTGGACAGGCTCCCATAACCACACCAAGTTCAAGATAGAGAATCCGGGAACACCACCGGCACCCCGGAGCCGCTTCAGCCCCCAGCCCTGGATTGGTCCTGCCTGGTTTTCAAGCTTTATATAAATGCAGGTATACAGTGTGTCTTCTGATTGTGTGTGAGGTTCGTGCATGTTGTGTGTAGCTATTTTCCATTCCTCGTCATTGCTGTGTGTCATTTCATTGTGTCAGCTACCCCAGCCTGTCCATTTCAATGTTGATGGACACTTGGGTTCTTTCCAGATTGGGGCTGATACGGATAGTGCTGCAGTTAACATTCTTGTATGTGCCTTTTCGCGCACATATGTACACGTTTCCTTCAGGGTTGTATGTAGAAGCGAACCTGTTGGGAGTGAATATGTTCACCTTTTTATGATGTATTGCCAGTCAAACCAGCTGGTGAACATCCCACCCACAGTATGTGAGCGCTCTGGTTTCTCCATTTCTTCACCAACGCTTTGTGTCATCAATCTTTTTAATTTTGATGGTGTGTAGTGGTATCTTGAGGATTATTAGTCTGAATAGGAAGAGTAAAACATATATCAGAAGCTTCCAGAAAATATATATATATATATAGCTTCCAGAAAATAACAGGAGAATATTCTCATGACTTTGGGCCTGGCAAAGATTTTTAAACAGGACACAAAGAGGGGCCGGCCCCGTGGCTGAGTGATTAAGTTCACGCGCTCTGCTTTGGCGGCCGAGGGTTTCACCGGTTCGAATCCTGGGCGTGGACATGGCACCGCTCATCAAGCCACGCAGAGGTGGCATCCCACATGCCACAACTAGAAGGACCCACAACTAAAAATACACAACTTTATACCAGGGGGCTTTGGGAGAAGAACGAAAAATAAAATCTTTAAAAAAAAAAAGGACACACAGAAATGATCAATGGTACTACATTAAAATCAAGAGCTTTTGTTCATTAAAAAACACAATTAGGACAGTGAAAAGGGAAGTCACAGAGTGGGAGACGATATTTATAATACAATTAGCCAACAAAAGACTTCTGTCCAATGCATCTATCCAAATATGTTAAAAATGACCAGCCAATTTTGTTTAAAAGGCAGACAACCCAGTCGATCAGGCACTTCCCAAAAGAAGGTCTCCAAATGGCCAATAAGCATCTGAAAATGTGCTCAACTAATGTCATCAAGGAGAAGCAAGTTGAAAGTATGAGAGTCCATCTTGTTATGGGAAGAAAATGTCAGGAAGCACAATCCTCGATGTGCGCACACTTCAAATATCCTGGCTACCCGGAACAATTCACGAACCGCGGCTCAATGTCAGATGCATCCAGAGAAAGCACAGCCCCCACAGTTCCCTGGTGCTGGAACAGGGCGTTCTCAGACTCTCGGCTTTAATACCTGGCTGAGGCGAAGAGAGAGCAGCAACTCTTGGCTTGAGGACCTCAGCGGTGGGCTTCTCCTGGCCGCCTTAGGCTGTTTCCATCTGCAAGACTTTAAGGAGGGCTGCTATTGATGTCCCCTGCCGCCTCCACCATGCTGGCCTCCCACCTGGCCTGGCCCTGCAGCTCAGAGCTAAAGCCTCCAGAGTGGAATTGTTCTGCTAATCACCTATAATACCTGGAATTTAGTCAGCACCTGCCTTCTGAGGAGCTCAAAGCCATTTGCAGATCCTGCTGATAAAATGGTGGCCCCCTGCAGCCAGCTAAGCTCTCTGCTAAATTACTTCTGTGCCAAGAGGCAGTTCTCGAAAGGCTCCTCAGCTGTCCCAGAGACCTCGCAGGCCTTTATGAGCAGGCTCTGCAAGGCTGGGGCCCTGGGAGAAGGGCACTGTGCGTCCAGGCCTCGTCCGGGAGGGAGGGTGTTCTCCATAATTACAGGAGTGCAGTCATCCACGTGGGCTGGTGCACCTGCAGATGCAGCCACAGGCCACTGGCTTCTGGGCAGAGGGAAACCGAGGCAGGACTGAGCCTAGGCAAGGGAGGCAGGCAGGAAGCAGAGAAGAAAGGAGTGCATTTTGGTATGGGGACCAATGGAGTAAAGCAGATGGAGAGAAACCGGGACCAAAGCAAGTTAGGCCTTACCTGAATAGTGTTCTGTTTTCATCAAGAGGTCGTTGGCTCCCTTCCCAAATGTGTCTCCCAGGCAGCCCACCGCTGGGAGAAGCCTCATGAGGGCACCGCCCCAGACACTCTTCTGTGGACCCCTCCCTCCCCTGCGCCTGCTGGAAGATCGGGGGTGGGTGCTGGGAGCTCCCCCCATCCCCCACCGCTGCTCGTTTGCAGCCTCTAACCCAGCTATCCTTCCATGGTTCAGCCCTTTGGACACTGTGTTTGGGGCGGTAGAAGGCACAGAGGAGAATGACCCACAGGCCCTGCCAACTGGCTCTTCAGTGTAATGAATGCCAGAACAGGCTCGCAAACAGGAAGGTGCTGGAGTTCTAGGTGAAATGCCTACGGGGGTTCCCTGGGGAGGAGGGAAGCCCCCAGCAGAGAGAAGCATCCTGGGCGGGCTTCCCTCCTGAGCATCAGGGAGACGGAACAGCCAGGACTCGAGTGGCAGGGCATGACCAGCCCCTGGAAGTTCGAGTGGGCCTGTGCTGTGCCCCGCTGGTTCCCTGCAGCTCCACGGTGGAGCAGGGGTTGGGTGGTGGAAGAGCCTGGCAGCGGGTTCGAGAACCGTCAGCCCCAGGCGTTGGGCCAGGGTTTCAGCTGACGTATGTGTCGTTTCTGTTCCCACCTCTGATGTCTCACGTACCTGAATGTCCAGACCAGGCAGGGCCCCCGTGTCGGATGTGGTGGGTGCTGCCTGCACGGAGGCGACCGTTTAGGAAGGGAAGGAGTATCCGAGTGAATCAAGGAAAAGGAAGTGTTCCTTTGTGCCAGATGTCCCTCCTCTGTGCCGGTGACCAAGTCTTCCCGTATTAAGAGAAAGTTCGGGATTTGAGAGCACACCCCTCCCTCCCTCCCACCAGGCCGAATATCTCCTGTGAAACTGCCAGCAAAGGTTCCAGCTTGCTGAACCACATGGGGGGCACCTGTCAAAAGTAGACCCCCAAACCCCCGGAAACATGCTGCAGGGAAAACGCACATCTCTGACGGGCTCCTCTCACAGAGCCGGGCTTGGTGTCTCATGCTCTGGTTTATTGGGGTGGGAGACTGAAGGTGTCCGACTAAGCCTGCAGCTGAATAAATCTTGTCCCTTATTGTCCCTGCTCTGCAGGGAGCTGTCAGCTGGGGCAAGACCTCCCCCCACCCCAGACGGTCCAGCCGTGACTGTCCAGTTTGCTGAGTCACCGGGGAAGGAGCACCACGGGCTGGGCTGACAACTGGGTGCCAGGTCCCACCGCATCACAGCTCGCCTCTCCACCCCCAGGGGGACGGCTTCGCCAGGCTCCCTCAACTAGGATTCGCTATCCACCTCCCCCAGCCTCCGCCCCTCCCAGGGCCAGGAGAACCACAATTTCAGTTTCGTGGTGGCACACTTAGATTTCACCAGCCAGAAGCTTCCAGTGCCCTGGGGCAGGCAAAGCCTCCCCAGTCAATCAAAGAAGAGGAGGTGAGGCCACAGGGCCTTTCCCGGGGACATGGCCCACCCAGATGGACAGGCCTGACCACCTACCAACCCAGGCTCTGGCAGGATAGGCAACCCCGGCACTGCGGGGCCTCCTTCCTCCAGGCGTTCCCCTGGCCAGGGAGTGCGGGCAGTCACCAATTAGCAAGTTGGGTGGGTTGGCCAGGCCGACAGTGATGCTCAAGCTTAGCCCCAAGCTGCTGGCCCGGGGCTCCGGGGCAGGGACTTGACTCCTGGCTGAGGGTGGGTGCCCTCCGCCACAGGACTGAAGAGGCTGAGCTTAGAGGTGGGCGGTCCTTTCTGGCCTTAGCTGGTGCAGGTGACAGCCCACCCTCACTGCACCCTGCCCACTTAAGCAGAGGACCAAGAGGAGCAGCTGGGCTGGGCTGGAGCTGGGAATGTCCTGCGTGCCCCGATGCATGTGGTGACCACAGAATTGTAGAAATCAGGACAAGTCTGGCAAAACTGCCACCATGGCCATTTCCCTCCCGGCTCCCAGCTGCACCCTGGGGCTCCCTCGCTTAGACAGGAGCCTCCAGCTCCTGTCCCTTAGAACTGCCCTGTTATAGCACAGTGGCGTGGACATCCGCGGTGGTCAGAGCAGTGATAAAGGGCAGAGGCCGGGCTGGCCATGGAGGCAGCGGGACACAGAGTTCTGCTCCCTCTCAGCCTGATCCGCTACAGAAGCCGAGGCTTGGGCTTCTCCCCCTCGGGGGACAGCTGCATTTCTCGGCATGGGTGTGGGGTTTTGGGCTCTGGCCAGCCCAGAACACGCCGGGACCCCTGCGCCGGACTCCACTTCCTCCGCCTCCCAGGCTCCACGCCAGCTTTAATTCCAGGAACATTCCTCACTCCTGAGGGGATCGGAGTTGAGCCTTTTAACGATGCTTTCATTTGACCCCAAAAGGCCCGGAAGCTCAGTTGCAGCCTGGGGACATGCTGGGAAGAGGCAGTCTGCCCTCTGCCTTGGTGAGCCTCATCTTCCCCTCCCAGAACTGGTGTCGGTGAATGGTTTGGGTGGGTTCCACGGGTCTGAGTGAAACTTGCCGTGCCTGACTCAGTTCTTATCAGCCCCAGGCCAGGATCAGGGTTGCTTTCTTGCCCCGGGGCTGCCTGTCTGGCATCTGACGTGGGCTTCGCTGGAGCACAACCCCTCCCCCCACCATTGTGATGGGCACCCCCATCCTGCTGTGCTCTGGGGGCTGCTCTCTGCTGTTCCTCCTTGAAATCCCGCCTGCTCAGAGAGCCAAGGTCACAGATGGCCTGTTCACGAGGAGGGTCACGCAAGAGAACACCAGAGACTGGAAACCTCCATCCCAGTAACCCAGCTGGGTGACCAGCCATGCCTGGCACACCCACACTCACAGAACTCACTGGGTCAAGAGGAAGCTCACCCTGGTTCAGATTGCCAGAAATTTCCCCTTCTGCTATACATAAACCATTTCCTGAAAGTCCCTCCACTGACCTTAGTGTCATCCCATAGGCCCCCCCGACAAGAATCTCACAGCCGCCAAGGAGAGCCTTTTGGAAATGGGCACGTCCTCCCTCTCTTTCCTCCTCCCCATTGTGGTTTGGATTCCCTTCGCCACGTGGGATTCTGTCTTCTGCGTGGGTTCCGGTTGGTCCATCCCTCTAACCTCGAGGCCAGAAAGTGGGGACGTGAGCCGGGGATTAATGGCACAGAGTAAGCTTCCAAAAGCCACGAGGGCAATTGGAAGGCCTGAGCTTAAAGATAATTTCCCTTCTCTGCAAAGACCAGGCAATTAGTCTGAATGGGCAGAGTCAGAGGAGAGCCGGGCCAGGAGAGGACAGGGAGCAGCACAGCCCAGATGGCCACCCCAGAAGAGCGAGCAACTGTCCCCAGCCTGAGACGCAAGGCGGCCACTGATCTCTTCTCCTAGAGGTAAGGGGGGGCAGCCTGGTCCCCCTGCTGTCTTCAGACCTGTCCAAGGCTTGCTCAGGAGCCCTCTCTCTCGGTCCTTCCCCTTCAGCTTCTCTCAGTATTTAACACCACCTTCCGTGTGCCCACCCTGTGCCAAGCCCTTTCCTCTACCTCTTCCCCTGAATTTTTTAAACTGTATCTTTATCTTCTTAGAGCAGAAGTCATATCCACTCCTGGGTTTTTTTAATGTAAAGATTATAGAAGTTAATACTAGAGAAAGAAATGCCGGAGCTTCTCCCCACACTGCACCAAACCACACTTCAGTGTGAGCCGTTCCGATTTAAATCACATGAGATATTGAAATTAAATGGCATGTGGAAAGGAAGTTCGTTTTCTTCCCTGTCGGCTGGCAGTGCCTGGGGGAGACGGCGTTCACCTGGGGCACCATCCGTTTGCTGGGAGAGTGGAGCCCGCTGCCCAGGAGAGAGTTTCTGAGAGTTTGGGTTTTGTCTTTAGGGCTGCAGGGAGCCGCAACCCCCTTCGCTCCCCAGCTAAGGCAGCCGGGGGCTTCCAGGGAGGTGAGCTGCTCTCCGGGGCCCCGGGACAGCTTGTGGGTGGATCTAGGACTCAGAATCCCCCCTTTCATTGCAGACTCCCACCCTGTGGAATATTTTTATAGCTGGGAGACATAAAGATGGGACTACTGGTGGCAATGTCCTCAGCAGCATTTAATAAGCTGATTGAACATGAGGTTCCTGGGGGCCCCTCAAGGTCACTGAGCACCACTTTGGTCTTCCAGAAAGGCTTGTCCATGCCGAGAGAGGGGCTGGCACCACGGCTCGGCCAGGAGCCATCCACAGCCAGAGTGGACACCACCTGCCTCTCCAGGTACCAGCCGGGGCCCCGAGCGCTGGCACCTACAGACTTGAAAAACAATTTCCCGCTCTGGAAAAGGAAAGAGCACCAGCATGATTAGAGGCAGTGTACGGAAGGGGGTAAAAAAGCCAGTTCTGAACCTGGCTGGCTGAGCTCAAATCCCGGTCCCACCACTGACCAGCTGGGCAACATCCTTACCCACTCTGCCTCAGTGTCCACATCTATAAAATGGGTCTAAAGAGGCCTACCTTTCATACTTATTGTCACTGAGTCCGTTCACTCGTGTTGGGCTCATAGGAAGCCCTCATAAACATTCATGACTGTTAGTGACTCATGGCTTCTATTTCCAGACGCTGGCCATGAAAAAGCAGCCACCCTTCTTCTCCACATCAACCCAGTTACGTAGGTACCATTATCCCGTCTCTCAGATGTGGAAGCGGAAGTGCAGAGAGGATAGATGACTTTCTCTAGGCCATTCATTAATTCATATCTTCAATTCAGAGGGGTTTGATTTTTGATTATGAAATATTTCAAGTATAGAAAATTACAGAGAATACCTGAACACACACTCATGAACCTAACATATATTAACCTTTTGTGGTATTTGCTGAATTTTTTAAGAGATGATATGTTAAGTTAAGACCACCTTTGTCCTCCTCTCCCATCCTACCTTTTCTCTCCTCTTCCCAGAAGCAAGGACCCCTCTGAAGCTGGTGGGCATCCCTCCCAGATAGTCCTAGGGCGTTATTATGCACCTTTGTAGTTATCATGTATATTTATACACTGCTTTGTCTTTTTCAAAATTCCGATCGATGTCATGCCGTACAATTTTGCTTTTCTCCCACTCGAGATGTTTTTGAGTACTTCCCATGAGGATGCTCATAGATCTAGTTCATTCACACTGGCTGCTGTGTGGTCCTCCATTGAATGAATAGGTCATGATAATCTGCCAGATTGTCTGTCATTCTTCTGACCAACGGTCAGAGCATTTCCAACTTTGCAAGTTTACGTGCAGTGCTAGACGGAACACCCCAGGCCCGCCTCCTCATGCTCACGTGTGTGTGTTTCCTGGCACACAGACCCTTCAGTAGAGTGGCTGGGGAGCAGAGCACAAGCCTCCCCAGGTGACCCCAAGTTGCCCTCCAAGAGTTACCCATTTCCACCCCACAAGCATGGAACAGCATTCTCAGCTCTGGCCAGGACTGGCACTTTCAGGTTTTCAGTCCGGTGGCCGTGGAGTGGCATCTCCTCATGGTTCATTGGTAAATGCTCGTCCTCATCTTCAGCTGGCCAGGCGTCGTGCGTGGCTGCCAAGTGACAATGCAAGGAGCAGAAACCCAGTCTCCTGAGCCCACTCAGGAGACTCTAGACAGGCCATCTCTGTTCTTGCATCCTGTGGCTCTTACCAAGCTCTGATTTACATAATCGGCTATTTACATGTCTGTCCCCGCACTGGGCAGTGATCCCCTCCATGACGTGGTCTGGTGTTACTATTTTTTGCATCTTGAGATCTGTGCTGTCTGATATGGCAGCCAGCAGCCACGCGCGGCTCCTGAGGACTTGAAATGTGTCTGGTCCCATTCGAGGTGCGCTCTAGGTGTAAAATACACACCAGCTTTGGAAGACTTAGCAGGAAAAGAAGGAATGTAAACTATCGGATTAATAAATTTTATATTTATTACATGTTGAAATGATAATTTTTGGATAAATTAGGTCAAATGAAATATGCTATTAAAATGAGTTTTGCCTATTTCTTTTTCTTTTTTTAACAAGGCTACTAGGAAATCACAAATGGCACCTGTGGCTTGAATCAGATTTATATTGGATGGCACAGCCCTAGACTTTGCCAGGCTGATGCCTTGTGGCGGATGCCCTTGTGGTGGGGAGTTTGATGAATGAATGAGTGACCGACCAGACACTTGAGAACGGGAGAACCATGGTGTATGCTAGTCCCCTCTGGACCCACCCCTGGTCTTCTCAGACTGCACAGGGAGGCTGGGCCCTTTCATGAGAACCCTGACACCCTCCCTTCCTCCTTTCTCCTCCTGCCCCTGAAGGAGCGAGGGAGTGGGCGAGGAAGCTGGCCACCTGTGCAGGGCAGACTCGCTATCTGCCGAGCCAGGCTTGCCCCGAGTAAGGCCTCAGGGAAAGCCCCACATTGACCAGGGGAACAACGTCCTGCAGGAAAGCTCAGGCCCCTTTGGAGTGTCGACACAAATAATCCATAACCAGTCTGTAAATCAAAATGAGGGTGAGTTTCCTACAAGCCAAATCTGAGGACTAGCGCGGGGCCTTCCTTCCCCAAGGAAGGAAACACACCTGAGAGGTGGGGTGGACAGAGTGCTTAGTACCCCAAAGAGCATGTATGACACATGATTGGAATGTCCCTTTTACGACAGTCACCAGACTGCCCTGCAGGCACAGCAACTGATGGACACAGCAGGGTGGCAGGTCTGCTGTCTTGAGCTGGGTGGTCACAGGGTGGGCGCAGCAATCAGTTCCCAGCCTAGGGAGAGATGCTTATCCTTAAGGAAACGCCAACGTGGGGGAAGTTACATCTTTATCTTAAGGGCATTTGTTCTCATCTTTGGGACACAGCAAATGCTTAAAGCAGATACTCAGTGCGTGCTCAACGGCCACAGCCACGTCAGGCCCTTTTGGAAAAACAAGGTCAGGCCGAATTAGGTTTACGTCAAATGGCTTCCTCATAGACTCCAATATGTCCTATTGCTTGCCCTTCATTTATCAGGGGTCTGGTGAGCACCCTCAGCCCTCTCCCAGCCAATGCATGTGACACCCCCACCCTGCTGGCATTGTCCCCTGTACGTTCCTCCAAAGCCCACAGGAAACCAGGACCACGCTTTAGAGGGCTGTGGGCCAGCCTCTCTGCCTGCCCAAGGCCTCACGTAAGAGAATGCCAAAGCTGTGCTCTGCCCCCGGGCGCGGCGCCCAGGCCCTGCACGCCACGGCGCCCGCTTTGATGTGAAGAAAGGTTAACTTTGAAGCTGCCAGTGGAGCGGCCGAGCCAGGCGGGCCTTGAGAAAAGAGCTCTAAGCTTCTAGCTCACAGCTCTGCCGAGTGACCTCTGAGCAGATGGGGACCCAGGTCTGACGGTCAGGCAATTCCCCTCTCTTCCCAAAGAGATGCAGAAGTCTTACCCATCTGGAATCTTTGGGGAGAAATATTTCACTTAAGTAGAAGTTTTGGGTAACTGAATTTTACTCCTTTTTTTTTTTTTTTAAGGAAGAGTAGCCCTGAGCTAACATCTGCTGCCAATCCTCCTCTTTTTGCTGAGGAAGACTGGCCCTGAGCTAACATCCGTGCCCATCTTCCTCTACTTTATACATGGGATGCCTACCACAGCATGACGTGCCGAGCAGTGCCATGCTGCACCCGGGATCCAAACCGGCGAACCCCGGGCCACCGAAGCAGAACGTGCACACTTAACCACTGCGCCACGCCACCGGGCTGGCCCCATGAGTTTTACTCCTTTAGGCACAATGCTTAAACATATTTTAATGGTTTTAGGTGGGAAATGTTTAACAATGGCAATTATCCTTTTCTCTGACAAATATGACCATTAGGTACGAGGGTAGAAGGTTGAACGGCAACACCCTCAGGCACTGTTGAGCATGGAGGGCTGTCCCTCCACCAACAGCCAGCCGCACTTTCTGGGTCTTCGGTCTGCTTTTCGTGGTCTTCATTCTTTTTCTCTGCTACCTGGCATCATCAGCTCGCGCTTCTTGCTGTATCAGAGCATCTGCCTTCTGCACCCTTCCGTGACCTCACTCTCGCTGTGGCCCATTAGAGCCCCTTGGAAATGACTTCTCAGCTGAGCTGGAAAGGCCACACTTATCCAGGTGTATGTAAAGTAAGGGCCGGGGTTTGGACCAGGTCCCGCCTCTGACCCCTGGGCGGAAGCGGCACAGAGCTTTTGGGCGTGGACAGGTGAGGTCCCCAGACATGCCCTCAAGTCAATGGCACTACTGTCCTTATAAGAATATGTTGCTATATGAACAGGAATGCCTTATCAAAAGCCACAAATTCCCGGCAGATGACAAAGTGCCAATCGCCTTCTCAGCAAGATGGCTCATGATCTGCTATTTCCCAGAATTTGGCAAGATCAAAATTAATTCAACAAAGCAACATGTCACCCCAGGGCTGAAGGAGGCCCTAGACAAGGAGCCATCATCAATTCCTCTGCCCCATCACATCCCACAGGCCGCAGATCCTGTCCCCGCTTCCGCCCCCCACCTCTCAGGACCTCCCCCATCTCTCCACACCCACCACCTCAACCCCAGCCCCGGGTGAGGCCCCCAAATCTCCTACCCTGGGAGGTCCCACCCCAGAGCCCAGAAGACAGATGGAAAATCCCCCACACACCCACCATTAAACACCACTGGTTCTGGAATATTTTTTAAAATAGTTCTTATAATTTTGCATTTGGCGTTATTTGGCTATACGCAACTAATGTAATTTAAAGTTGGCTGTGAGCGCTCAGCAGTCGCACAGACTTGAACGCTTGTGACGTTTCAAACTTCCTGAAACTTCTGTGAAGACTCAATTTAACAACGAACATTTCGATGTCTGAAGTCAACTCTTACTAGCTTCTAGTTTGTAGTTTTCTCTATAGTTTAGAACCCATGGATTTATTTATTTATTTTTTTTTTCACTTAACTCTTGGACTGGGGAATCCATTCTCCTCATTCAAGTTTCAAAGGGATAAAGGGATGGAGCGTCAATGGGCTGGGAAACACGTGATTTGAGTCCTGCTCTCACGGGTGCCCTGGGCTGTCAGAGGGGGCCCCTCCTCGACCAACCGTGTCAGGTTTCAAAGGGGTGGAGCACTGTCTCCTGCGGCCCTGCCCGGCCCCAGGCCCTCCCCACCCCAGGCCCTCCCCACGGCGGCCAGCAGAACTGCTTTCTGATGGAAGCTCCAGAGATTCTTCATGCATAGTCACAAGCCAATGCAGAGCCAGGCCCTTCTCCCTTCTTCACCAGAGGGGTGAACCTTCCTTCCCTCTTCTGCGCTCGGCTTCTTCACGTGGAGATCTTTCCAATTCAGGAGGTAAAGAGCTTTGCCTGCAGAGCGATCTTTTTTGGTTTTCTATTGTTTTTTTTTTCCAGCTCTGGGACAATTTTATAGGCTTATGGAGACCCCACAGAACAAGGCACTCCCACCTCCTGGTGCAGACCCCCCAGCCCCTTACTGCTTTCCCTGCCCGCCCCCTCAAGCCACCCCTCCCCTCAGCAGAGTGGAGCCATCTTTCAGCTGCCTCTCCGATCTGGCCACTTCCCTGCTGAACACACCTCGAAGACCAGCTCCTGCCATGGTTACAGAGTCCAGACTCCTGAACACGACCCCAGGGGCCTGCTGGTCTGGCCGCCTCGGACCCCAGGCCAACGCTCATGCTGCCCTCATGCCCTCAGCTCCTTCCCAGGGCCTCCAGCGGGCCTTCAAGGCAGGGCCACCTTGCTGTCACTCTCTTCCTGCCATCGTCCCTCAGGGATGCCTTCCTGCCTTGTCCCCAAGCCCTGCCATCTTCCCCTTCCGCCCCTGAACTTTGCTCCTGCAGCCCCCATCGTGCTTGCCATCATACGTATCAGGGTTCCCTGCCCCACTGGCCTGTGGATTCCATGAGGCAGGGCTGTGCTTGTCTGTCCCCAAACTGCCAGCACCTGACAGAGTGCAGGCCCGTGAGAGATGCTCAGGAAGTCATGAATGAATGAATGGATGAGCGAATGACTGCTCCAGTTCTCCCCATCACAAGTGTGGGCCGAGAAACACGTGACGTGATTCCTGCTCCCACGCGTGCCCCTAACGCACGGGCCCTGGGCTGTCAGAGTGGGCCCCTCCTCACCCGCATCTTCCGGGCAGCCCTCCGCCGCTCTGGGGCCACGCTCTTTCTTCCCTTCTATCATCGCCTGCCTCCACTCCTCACTTTCACCTCCTCTCTGCTCCAGCCGCTTCTGCTTTTGGTCTTCCTTCCTCTTTCCGCACGGCTCCTGCACGTCCTGTTGGAGGGTTGCCTTCTGCCCCCGCTGGCTCCTCTAGGCAGGTGGGCGGGCCCCTCCTTGAGGCCCCCAGGCTCCTCCTCTCTTTCTGCTGCAGAGCCAGCCCTCGGGCTGCTGCTGGGACTCCTCCGCAGGTCACCTCGTCACCTGGCCGGGTGCGTCCCTGGGGGAGCTGCCTCTTCCTGCCTCGGCTCAGGTGACTGCCCCTCGGAGGTGTTAACGTGGCAGCTGTGGTGGTGGTGGTCGTGTTACAGCTTTAATGAGGTGTAACTTGCATACCATAAAATTCACCTGTTTTAAGTGCACAATTCAAGAATTTTTAGCAAATTTACAGATCCCTCTGCCCATCTGCAGCCTCTCCTTATTCCCAGCCCCGACCCCTGGCAACCACCAATCTGCTTTCTGTTTCTCCATACATTTGCCTGTTCCGGACGTTTCCTCTACATGGAATCAGACCATCTGTGGCCTTTCATGTCTGGCTTCTTGTGTTCTGCATGACGGTTTTGAGGTGCATCCACGTCGTAGCGTGTCGGGGCTTCATTCCTTCTTACGGCTCAGTAATATTCCATGGTATGGATGGACCACAACTTGTTGTCCATCACCAGGATGGACATCTGGGTTGTTTCCACCTTTTCACTGTTGTGAATCATGCTTCTGCGAACACTCGTGTACAAGGCTTTGTAGGGACATACGTTTTCGTTTCTCTTGGACGGGTACCTAGAACTGGAATTAATGGATTATATGGTCAATAAACGTGTAACTTTTTTTTTTTTAAGACCTTTATTAACAGGTGCTTGCAGTTTGTTGACTTTTTTGAAAAAATCAAGTTGTAAACTTTTATTACAAATTAAAAATGAGGTTCTTAAAAATCTCAACTTGACCAGATATGAAACAATTTAAAAACCTTTAAAGGTGTATTGAGAAAAACCAGGCTTTTTTTAAAAAAAAAAAAAACACGTTTGTCATTACCAAAAAGAGACATCTTTAGGTAAAAATACTAAAAACCCCACGCTGCATAGATAATGCAGATAGTTCTCGTTATCTGGTCAACAGGCCAAAACCAAGCACTTAAGGTCTTCAGCTCCAATCTTTTGTTCATTTCTTATTGCTGGAATTTCATATTCATTTCTTCTTGTTGGATGACTAAACCGGACGATGGTAGAGATAGTAAGCCGGCACTTACTCAGCCCCGCCCTGCTCAGCCTCGGGAGCGGACGAATTCTCAGCTGGTGGATCGGCTGCTTTTGTCTCTTTGCCATCTTGTGGTTTAGGGTTTTCTGGGCGTCTGCGTCGGTAATTGAAGTTGCGGCGGTACCGACGTTGAGGTGGCTGCTGACCTTGGGTCTCATCTCCTTGATTTTCCTTATCTTCTTCATTGCCATCCTCTCTAGGCTGTCTTTGGCCAGGAGGGCCCCTGCGGAATCGTGGTCTATAACCCCGATACATATTCTGCCTCACTGGTCTACCTTGTTCTCCTCCACCCTGGTTGTCAGCACCCTCCATCACTTCTCCTTGCACAGGAGGGTTGGAAAACTGTGGTCGACGCCCATAGGGTCTCCGCATGTAGTAAGGTGGGAACCGTTGCCTGCGGTAGGGCCGGCGCTGTTGGGCCTGGCCTTCGGGAGCGCTCTCCGATCCCTCATTCTTTTCCCCACTCTCACTATTCTGGTAATTCTGCTGGTAATTGCGTGGAGGACCCCTGCGACGTGGATAGCGTCTATAATGGCTACGGTCTACTGCATATTTACTGCCTTGCACTGGAACTCCACCAGGGCCTGTAACATTTGCTGACTCCGCACCCTTTTCTCCTTCAACATCATCAAACTCCACAGTCTCTCCATCTCCTACACTGCGAAGGTACTTCCTGGGGTTATTCTTCTTTATGGCAGTCTGGTGTACAAATACGTCTTCCTTGGTGTCATTCCTGTTGATGAAACCATATCCGTTTCTTACATTGGACCATTTTACTGTTCCCAAAACCTTCGTTGAGATGACCTTCTTGTCCCCGCCGGCAGGCGCCGCCGATGTGAGGCCGCCCGGGCCGCCGCTCCCTGCGCCACTGCCCGTGGTGCCGGGCTTGGTGGGTGGGGCTGCTCAGGGCTCTCTGGGGTCTGCTCTCCGCTCCCGCTACCGATCGAACTCTAAACGTTTAACTTTTTAAGAATCTGCCAAACTATTTTCCAGAGTGGCTGCATCCTTTTTACATTGCCAGCAGTAATATAAGAATTTCTCCACATCTTCACCAACATTTGTTATTTTCCTTTTTTAAAAAAATTCCAGCCATCCTAATGGATGTGAAGTGGCATTTCAGTGTGCTTTTGATTTGCATTTCCCTCACGACTAATGATATGGATCTTCTTTTCATGTGCTTCTTGACCATTTGTGTATCTTCTTTGGTAAAATATCTGTTTTTTTAATTTAATTTTTTAAATTTAAATTTAGTTTTTAATTGGGTCATGTGCCTGCTCGCCAATGAGTTCTAACTTCTGGATGTGCGCGGTCCCCTATCAGATAAATGATTTGCAAACGTGCTCTCTCGGTCTGCAGCTTCGCTTTTCATTTTCTTAATGGTGTCTTTTGAAGTTGTTAATTTTACTGAAGTGGCCACTGGTTCTCGTGACTTTCCGTCCGTTGGCGGGTGTTGCTGTTTCTGCTGTTGAGACGGCCTGGGCTTTTGAGGGGCTGTTCCAGATCTGCCGTCTCCTACACACTTGGGCAGCCCCTGATTCGCGCCATGGGGGGGGATTGCTGCATTCTCACCTGACTCCCATCAACAGCGTTCATTGACAGGCAGCAAAGTACCCAGGCTCTGTCACCCACCAGGCTAAGACCCGGGGTCAGTGACAGCACCTCTTCAGGCCTCAGTCACCTCATCTATACAAGGGGGTAATAGCAGCACCTACCTCAGAAGGCCATGTAAAGTCAGTACTTAAAACGGTGTGTGTGGTACTTCGCTGAAAACGAGCATTGGCTGTGCTCTGTCTGGTTCTCTCGAAGTCACGGGGAATTCATGCGCACTCTCTATTTCGGTCCCGCCTGCAGCTGTCTGGGCTTGTACTCCTCACCCCACGTTAGGGTGAAAAACTGGGACTCAGAAAGGCTGAGTGACTTGCCTAAGGTCTCACCGCCTTGGAGGGGGCTTGCTGAGGCATCAAGCTGGGTTGGGGGTTCCGGACCCGCTGCCTCCCTCCCACCGATGCTGGCGGAAGGCGGAGCGCAACTCACTCCACTGATCCCGCCAGCTCAGGCAGACGCTGTCTCCCACTCTCCAGTCGACAGCCCTCGCCAGACCAACGTGTGCCAGGCCCCGGGCCAGGCAGGGGATGCAGAGACGGGAGCCTCATCAGCTGAGGACGGGACCACACCCAGCCTGGGGTGTGAGGAGGGGGTGGGTCAGCCTCCCTCAGGCGGGGTTAAGCCCCTGTGGCCCCTTCTGATGGCCACCGGAGCTACAGAGCGAGTCTGTGGCTCTCGGTGATGGGCAGACAGGCCCACAATGATTGGGGCGTCCCGCCTGTGTGGCCGGCCTCACTCCCATGCTCCCGTGGCCCATCTCCCCAGGACCTGTTTCTTCTTTAACTTTTATGAAGGCAATTCTCAAACATATCTTTGGAGAGAAAATAGCACAACCAATCCCACATACCCATCCCCCAGCTCCAACAATAAGCAGCGCAGGGCTAGCCTCATCCACACTCCCATCACTGAATAAATCCCAGGCGTCACACCACTTCATTCCTGTGGCCCACACTTCCGAAATCCTGCAGTGCGAGTGTGGGCACACACACACATGTGCACAAAATTTCCCCAGGAAGAAAGGAACCACCTGCTTCTGACTCCTGCCACCCACTCCGTGTCAGTGGGTCCTGGCGAGAGAGGCCAGCCCTGCCCCTTTCCAGCCAGGCATCCTTGGCCTAAACCACTTCACCTCTCTGAGCCCCAGTTTCCCCATCTGTAAAATGGGATGCCAATGCCTACCGCCTGGCAAGGTCGCTATGGAGACTAACCAAGACTATAGACGGTCTGTGGGGCCAGGTGTACAGCAGACCTGCGAACACACTGGGGAGGGTCAAGCCCAACGTCAGGATGGGGAGGGAGGGAAGAGAATGGCATTGGGGAGGGGTACACACACAGCTTCGAATATCTGTAACAACGAATTTCTTAGGGAAAAAAAGACAGCCAGTGTTCATTTGTTACAGTTGGCTGGTGAATATGTACTGCACATTTTCTCACACTCTATGCTTTTCTGGACATTTGGAACAGCTCATAAATCTGATTGGAGCAAATTAAAACAAAGCTTAAAGGAAGTGATAACTCAGAACTCATCCGTCCTTAGCACATAGTAGGTGCTTGTGTCAGCTATCTGTTGCTGGGTAACAAAACATCCCAAAATTCAGTGGCTTCAAAAAAATAGCAGCCATTTTGTATTTTCTCCCACTGCTGTGGGCTGCCTGGGCTCAGACAGGCTGTTCTTGGGCAGCTCATGACACCAGCTGGGGCTGCTGTCACCTGCTGGGGACTTGCCTGGGCTGGATGTCCAATCTGGCTCACACATGATGGGCGGGTGGAGCTGGGCGCCAGCTGGAAGCTTAGCTGGTGCTCTGCCAGGCAGTCTACACCACGGCACAGGTGTCTCTCAGCATGGTGGTTGGGTTCCAAGAGGAAGCCTTCTCAAGAGAAGCGCTCCAAGACGGAGGAGGCAGAAGCCACCAGGGCTCCTTCAGGCTTGGTCGCCTCTGCTGCATTCCATTAGTTTCCTGCAGCTACAGGGCCCCAGATTCACAGAGCTGGGAAATAAAGCCTTTCCTCTCAGTGGGGAGAGGGACCAAGAATTTGCAGCCGTCTTTGTACCACTGTGCTCGATCAACGATTGTTGAATTTGAAACTGAATTTCACAGACATGCCTCAAATAGGGAATTAACTGCTGGTGGGGCTTGGGGAGTTGGGAATGAAAAGATCTTGCCCCCACTAGCCCTGTTCCCCACCCTCCATGGCACCTTGTGGAACCAGGCGGAGCCCCCCTGGGCCCCAATCCCTCCAAAGCCGCCTGTGACTGGGTGGTGCTCCCAGCGCATGGGGAGATCGTTCCACAGTGACCAGGAAGACCCAAGGCTTCTCAGACCCACGTGCGTCTGCTAGGAGGCCAGTCTGTAGGGACCCCTGGTCTCCCACCCTCCTGCCACCGCTGGGGGCTCCCAGGCACTCCTGTTCACCGGCAATCCTGAGCCAGGGTGATCTTCAGCCAGCCCTTGGCCCCCCGTGAGCCTTAGGCCTGCCCTGACACCCTTCCAGGCCCAGGAAGCGTGCAGGGCAACCACACCTGCCACCAACATTGTCACAGCCCTGCCCTCCCCTTGGCTTCCTCTGGTCCCCTCTCCTGGGGCGGCCCGGTGGAGCCACCACCACTCTCATCATCCATGCTACCACTTTGTGGCGACTGAGAAGGGGCACAAACAGGCGGGTCTGAGCAGACAGAGCCCCCCTGTTTCTGGGCACAGTGACGGCCCAGACACGCCCTCCCCCTTCAGCTCCCCCCCGGCAACTCCGCCACTTTGGCGGTTTGGCATTTGGCAGATGGCTTCCTCCAGGAGTGGGCTCCAGCATCTGCTTCTTTACTAGGAGGGCGTCTGGTCCCCTGGTCCCTGGAAAACTTCTGAGGACTCGAAGTCCCTCGTTCACTCGCTCAGACCCCCACTAGGGCTGCCAGTATGTCCAGAGTGCCTGCCCTGTGCAGAGGACACCGCGGCCAGCAGTGCGGACCTGGTCCCCACCCTCAGGGGGTCGCCTGCTGGTGAAGGGACAGACCTTCAGTCGTTGGCAGGCTGTGGGACACCAGGTGCGGTTCCAGACCTGCCAAGGGACATCTGCTCAGAGCTCTGAGAGTCAGGAGGAGTCGACTGGGCAAGGGTCGGGGAGAAGAAAGGACGTTTCAGGGGAGGGAGCATCCTACGACTGTGCCCTCCTAGGGCCGCACCCGGAGCCCAGAACCCGTACAGCAAGCGTTTCCTCCTGGTACCACTCGGCTCCCCGCTCCCATCAGGGCCTTACTCAAAGGCCGCCTTCTCAAAGAGCCTCCTCCTGCCGCTTGTCTGAAATCTCAGCCCCACCCCCACCCCTCACAGCCTCTATTCCGTTTTCTCCCCCTCCCCCTGCCCCAGCACTTGGACTCCAACAGCCGCAAGGGGCAAAGGGTTTCAACTGTCTTGTCCCCCTGCTGTGTTCGCAGAGCCTCGACCGGAGCCTGGCAAGTGGTAGGCAGTCGGTGGAGGCTGGGACTCCTGTGGAATCAGGCACAGGAAGTTGCTCTCCAAGCCATTAATCCCGGAGGAGGGGGTGGAAAGGCTCTAATTACTCTCCCTCTGAAGACCAAGGGGTCTCGGGCTGCGAAGGGAGAGCTGTGGGGGACAGGTGTCAGGGGCCTGACTTCACCACCCGTCACCCCTGGGCCCACACCTAAGGAACCCCCACCTCCAGCACCTGCCTTTTCCCACAGCTCCAGGTGACTCTGGTCACAGGCAGGCGTGGGGCTGCGGCCCCAGCTTAGCCTGCAGGATCTGTGGGTTCAAGGCCATCTTTAACTGCTGTACCTGCTTCCAGTGGGTGGTGCGAGGTAAGCCCCCTGAGCCCACCTCTCCTCCCAGAGCCCATGGGGTCCCTCCCACTAGCTTCCCACTACCTGCCCCCACCCACAACCAAGACCAAATTCCTCGGGACGGGCACCTCACCTGGCTGCCAGGGAAACTGTCCAAGTGGGCACACATTCTCTTTTTTAAGAAAACCCTTTTTATTTTGAAAAATTTCAAACACTTACCAAAGTAGAGAGAACACTATAAAGGACCTCCACATACCCATTGTTTAACTTCAACAATTACCAACCTTTTTCCATTATTGTTCCATCTCTACTCCCCACCCTCCCTCTGCCACCTTTTTATTTTCCCAGACTCTTTTTTTTTTTCTGGTGAGGAAGATTGGCCCTGAGCTAACATCCATGTCAATCTTCCTCTATTTTGTACGTGGGATGCCGCCACAGAATGGCTTGATGAGCGGTGCGTAGGTTGGCGCCCGGGATCCGGGCCGCAAACCCCAGGCCGCCAAAGCAGAGCATGCAAACTTCACCACCACGCCACCAGGGCGGCTCCTTCCTGGAATCTCTTAAAGGAAAGCTATTCTTCAGACTAATTGACTCATACTTTTCCAGGTGTCTCACTGACAGATAAGGGCTTTAAAAAACACAGTGATCCCACTCCTGCATCTGTTAAAATTAGTAATAAGTTCTTAATATTATCTAACGCCCAGACTGTATTCAGTGTGCCGCTCTTATCTCACAGATATCTTGTCATGGTGGCATTTGTTCCAATTAGGATCTGTACAGGGTTCAGGCACCGCTTTAGGTTAATTCATCTCTTAAGTCTCTAGTCTTCCAACCGCTGGGGACTAGGGTCCCTGTGGTAGCAGCCGACGAACGTCCCCTGGGAATTTTTACAAAACACGCACACCTGGGCCCTACCTGGACCAATTTGGTCAGGATCCCTGGGGTGAGCCCGGGCCTGCGTGTTGACTTTATTCTTTTTTATTTATTATTTGTTGAGCTCCCCTGGCGATCGAGGCATGCCACCGGGGCTGGGCACCATTGGAACATATGTAGCGGTTCTCACCCAGCTCGAGCTTCCTAGGAGAGGAAGAATGTGGAGCTGCATTCTTTCCACGCCTCATCTCAACCCTTGACAGTTGGGAGATCGCATCCTCCTGGGCCTCCTCTCCTCAGCGCCCGTCCCCTCCCGCGGCGCTCAGTTGCCCCAGACTCTCCAGGAACTGGCGGCTCCCCAGGCTTGGAGCAGGATTGCCCAGGAGTGGAGACAAGGGAGGACAGAGGTCAGAAGGCAGCGCTCACCGGCTGGGTGACCTGCGACCTCCCTGTGCCGTGGGCCCCACAGCTGGGAAACGAGAGGACAACCAGCTCCCTCAGAGGGCCGTGCTGAGCCGGTGGAGACACCGGCCGTGTGCATGGCTGGAGTCCAGTCGGGGCTAGTTTTCCTGTCCACTCTGGTACCCGGTGCCTGGCACAGAGTCGGTGCTCAAAGAGCGTTTGCTGAAATGAATGGAATCCCCATTTCTCCTTGTGGAAACCGGGGCCCAGAGACTGGCTGATCTGACAACCAGCGCCAAGCCTTCTGCCTGCTCAAGGCTTCTTTACCTTTACCCTTCTGGAACAAGAATGTGGGTGGCTGTGCCTACCATCCCTGGGGGCCTCCCCACACCTCTGCTGCCACCGTTATAGAGATGATTCGGAGCAGCCCGGCCCCATGGTTCCCTCAGGGAGGAACAAGGACAGGGGTCCCTCGCAGCCTACCTGCCGTCCCCAGGTGGTGGAGGGGATTGGTACTTCCTGCCCCCTTCTGTCCTTCTATTTTGGGGCTTCATAATACATTTCCTGCCTGTCACTCTGGACTTAATATGGTCAGGGGAACCAAAAGATTGCCATATCTTTAGGGATGACTCAAAGGGACAACACAGCTGGGACGCTGACTCCATTTCCTGTAACTCAGTTCTTTCCTGCATTCACCAAGGGAGCGTCATTGTCTTGCTCTGTGACTCAGTTTCCCCTTCTAAGCCTCAGGAAGGAGACAGAGCACAGGGTGTGGAGGCATTGGGCTTGTAAGATGGAGCTGGCATGACAGGCTTGTGACAGTGACATGAAAAACACTTGTCGGGGATTGCTTTTGTTCCTCTCGGCAAGCTGGGCCAGTGCCTGCAGGGCCCTCCTCCCCGTGGGAGGCCTCCTAGCACACCCATCTGGATAAAAGGCCTCTGCACCCACAGCGTGGGGAGCTGGGGAATTTACTCCCAGCGGGGTGGCATCAAACACCCAAAACCGGGCCAGCAGGCCAGGAGGCAAGTCTTAACACGCCCTCTTGGGCTGCACCCCCAGGTCCACCTCCAGAAGTGGGGTGCAAAAGCATTTGCAGAAAACGCAAGGGCCAGACCCTAATTCCTGGGAAGCTGCCCTTTGATCACGATGGGGGGCCGCATTGCTAAAGTGTCCCCAGGGCCCAGCGCAGGGCTGGGAGCTTGGGGATGGTGACAAGAGTGGAGCCTCCCACTTCTGGCTTCCCCTTTCCGCAGCTGGGCCACCGGCTATGGAGGAACGCCGCCCCCTTTTTCACCACGCAGGGCTGGGGTGCAAGGCCACAGGGAGCCTGGCACCCAGCCGCGGGGAGGGGCGCGCGGAGAGCCTCTGGGCCTCAGCCCAAACTTTCCCCATGTCCCTCCCACCCCCTCCCGGGCCAAGCAAGAGGAAACTGAGGCGGGCCGGAGCAGTCCGCGAGGCCGGAGGGGCGGGCGCCGGGCGCGCCCCTGGCAGGCTCCCCGGGGAGGCGGCGCCCGGCCGGTGCAATCCGGCGCCCGTGGGCGGGGCGGGGCTGCGGCGGGCACCGCCCCCGAGGGGCCGGGGCGGGGGCGGCGGGAGGCGCGCGCGCGGCGGCGGCGGCGGCCGAGCGCCGGCCGGGGCGGAGCGGGACCCCGCGCACTGCCGGCCCGGGCCATGACCCCCGCTGCTCTCTCCTGCAGGTTAGTCGCCGCGGCCCCCCGAGCCCGGCCGCCGCCGCCACCCGCGCCCGGGAGGGCCCCGCGCGCCCGGGGCGCGGCTCCGCAGTGAGCCCACCAGAAAGCGGTGAGTGCCCCGCGCCGCGCGCCCCGGTGGCCGGCGCGGCACTGCCCACCGCCCCTTCCAGAAGACGCCGCGCTTCCGAGACCGCAGCCCGGCAGAGCGGTGTCCACGCCCCGCATCTCCCGCGGCGCGAGGGGCGCGCCCCGGGCAGGGCAGGGGCGGCGAGGGACCCTCGCGGGCCCAGGCGTCCCCCCGACTTCTCGCAGACTTTTCTGCGGAGCTGCGGGCTTGGGGAAAGTTGGGGCCCTCTCTGGCCCTGTTGCAACTCACACCGGGCGGGTGTGGGTGTGTCCCCGCGCGTGGAAGCCTCTGGTCCCCCCCTCTCCAACGGACGCCCCACGCTGTCACGAGCTCCTTGGGAACGGCCCGGAGCGCCATTCCTGAAAGCTGGAAAGGAGCCCGGCCGGGGGTGGGGGCAGGAGGCCTCGAGAGGAACCATTTCCCCTCTATCGAGTATTTCAAAATATATTATTTATGAACCGCCTCACTTAGGGGCCCCCTTCGCTCCCAGGGCATCAAAGCGGGTTTGCAAACCGCAAAGGGCGACCAGTGTGAACGCACGCGTGACTTCTCCTGGCCGGCTGAGCTCAGCGGAACTGGGGGGAGGCGCTCATGAAAAGGAGGACCCGCAGCTCCGCGGGTGGGCGGGGTCCGGGCGGCGGGGACTTCTCTCCGACTCCCCTGGCTGTTAGGCTGATGGAACCGAGAGAAGTCTGTGCAAGCTGAGAATCTCGGAGGACGAGGGAGGAAGAGGAATTGAAAGGCAGCGGTGAAGGCACCTCTGAGATAGTGCCTCCTTTGTGGGACTAACACTCCATCTGACAGATGAGGAAACTGAGGCTCAGAGAGGCTCACCTGGGTTGGCACCCGCGGGCGCTTGGGGAGCTCCTGTCCCTGGCTGGGTTAACTCCAGAAAACACCCCCTCACCTGTCTCCCCTTACCTGTCCAGGCCACACCCACCTTGGGTTCTGTGTCCCCAGCCGTGGGGACTCATTCCTCTGGATGGGAGGGAGGAAGGGAGGTGGTGTATTTATGGAAAGACTTAATCCGTCTGCCAGCCCCAAGGAGGCTGAGAGCCCGGCCTGCCTAATCTCCTCCACCTGGAAGCCCCTCCCTTGCTGGCGGGGTGCGGCCTGGGGGGCCCTGAGCCTCAGGTGAGAGCACCTTTGAGAGGACATGGGCGCTTCTCCTCGGTGGACATGGAAGAGAGCAGTGACACTGAGCTTGTCGAGCCCTCGTGGCGTGCCAGAGCCTGCACTCGGGGCTGATGCCCACCACCTGCGCTGTCTGTTTTCATCCTCTGACCACATGCTGCTGTTATCCCCATTCTACAGAGGAGGACACAGAAGCTGGTAAAGGTGAGGCGACCGACCCGAGGTCACGGTGCGGTCAGTGGCAAGGCCAGGCCTTGAACCCCTAGCCCTCAGAGTGCGTTGCTCTTGATCACAGCAGAGGCTAGGCCAGGCCTCCCAAACCACCAAGTGCCTCCCCCGTTAACATATTAAGGTATAATATACAACACTAAGATGTCCGCATCAGAAGGGCACACTCAGATCAGGAAACGGAACTTCCCCAGAAACCGCCTTGCAGCCGGTGGGTGCGTCTGTGTCTCCCACAGGTAGTACGACATCGCACTTTTTCTTTGGTGCAAAGGACATATTAGTTGACTTTTCCCTTTGCTTTGGAAACCTGCAGGGGGTGAGCTGGCGAGCTCTCACTGCCGTGGGCTCCTAGTTTGTGGCTCCTGCCTTCAAGGCTGCTGTAAAAACAATTGCATATTTCTTAACTAACTTTGTGGTTAATTAACCATTAACCCGACTTCTAATAGCATTCCCCTTATTTATTTATTTATTTGAGGAAGATTAGCCCTGAGCTAACTGCTGCCAATCCTCCTCTTTTTGCTGAGGAAGACTGGCCCTGAGCTAATATCCGTGCTCATCTTGCTCTACTTTATATGTGGGATGCCTACCACAGCATGGCTTTTTGCCAAGCAGTGCCATGTCCGCACCCGGGATCTGAACCGGTGAACCCCGGGCCACTGAGAAGCGGAACGTGTGTGCTTAACCACTGCGCCACCGGGCCGGCCCCTCCCCTTATTTTTTTACTTTTTAAGAACTTTTTCTTTTTTTTTTTCCTCCCCAAATCCCCCCAGTACATAGCTGTATATTTTAGTTGTGGGTCCCTCCAGCTGTGGCATGTGGGACACCGCCTCAGCATGGCTTGATGAGCGGTGCCATGTCCGCACCCAGGATCCGAACCAGCAAACCCCAAGCCACTGAGAAGCGGAATGTGCACACTTAACTGCTGCACCACTAGGCCGGCCCCTCCCCTTATTTTTAAACGAACATTTTTATTGACATATATGTTCGGAAAGGTACACAAATCATAAGCGTTGATCACACAGAGGCACAGAGCGGGCAGTGGGCAAGGATTTTGCTCGAAGTTACATGGCCAATCTGTGCGAGGCCAGGGCTGGACCCCAGGTGGCCCAAGACCCTGCCTGGGGACAGAGAAGCAGGTGGGGATTTCAGTGGGCGCCCTACCCCTCCCCAGGCCCCATCCTCTTTCGCTTCCGGTTTGAGAGCCGCTGTGGACCAGGCAGCTGCCTGACCTCCCCGAGAGCAGCTCGCAGGCTCCCACCAGTCCGTGAGCTAAAGCAAGGGAGATGCTCCTGTTTGCACTCTGTCCCAGGATGGGAGGCGTGTTAATGCTTGTCACATCTGTTCCCAGCACAGTCCCTTGGGCTGGAATTGCAGGAATTCTAATCCTGTTGCTAAATGAGAGTGCCTTTTCTAAAGAAGGAAGAAAACCAAGATGTGCCACGTGCCTCCTAGGAGCCCGGCTGGCCTGCCCGTTTGTACCTTCCTCCCTGTGTTTGCACTGGGGCTCAGAGAGCGTGCCCAGACTCCGCCAGCCGGGAGGGGAACCTGATTCTATCCGTTCTTGTGGGTCCACCCACCTCAGCAAACCGTCACATTCCTCAGCTGTGGTTCTTGCCCCTGCCCTCTCCTCGGTCCTCAAGTGAGGTCTTGTTAAGGAGGTGAGGCACGGTGCCACGGTGAGTCAGGACGTCCACGGGGTTATTCTGATTTCCTCTGGAAGGTGGCTCTCCAGGGACCAAGATCAGACTTCTAGCTTGACTGCCTTTCACTCGATTTCCCTCTCTGGTCCTCCTTGCCCTCATCTGGGAAACCAGGTGTTAGAAATAAGACAGCCAGATTTAGCAAATAAAAATACAGTACGCCCAGTTAAATTTGAATTGCAGATAAATGATGAATAATTTTTAGCCTAAATCTGTCCCATGCAGTAATTAGGCATCCTGTACTTTATCTGGCAGCCTGTCCACGGCCACTTCCAGCTCTAGATTTGCGTGATTCACTCCAGGAAAGGTTTTTCTCACACTCTGGAACCAACCTCCGTGAGCCACAGTAGTCGTACCCGAAGGGAATCAGCTGACTTTGGAGCCAGAGTTCTAGAAGCAGGGTCCCTCCGGGAGTGGTCCTCTGTCTGCGGCAGGCAGTGTTACATCTTAATTACGCTTTACTCTGTGTAAAGAACACATTCGTTTACTTTTCTTTTTGCATTGAAAACCCGTGGAAGGTTTGCTGGCGAGCACTTGCTGCTGTGGGCTGGTAGTCTGTGGCTCCTGTCTGCAAGGCTGTAAAAACAATGGCAGGCAAGCTTGTCCTTTCCTCTGGAGATGCTCATGGGTTTAGAGAGCACTGTTTTGTGTGCAGAGTGGCAGACATCTGTCTATTTGGCCACCACTCAGAGGAGGGGGTGGATCCTTGCAATAAGAAGGAAGTTTTAGGGACTGGCCTGGTGGCATAGTGGTTAAGTTTGTGCACTCTGCCTTGGTGGCCCAGGGTTCACGGGTTCAGATCCTGGGTGAGGACCTACACCCTGGTCATCAAGCCACGCTGTGGTGGCGTCCCTCATACAAAACAGAAAGATCGACACAGATGTCAGCTCTGACAATCTTCCTCACCAAAAAAAAAAAAAGTTTTTATCATTGCCCATCCTTGTCCCCAGAGAGGGTCGTGTTGTGGCCATTTGGTGGTAGAGAGATTTTCATGCCTGCTTGCAAGAGAGAACCTGTTCTGCTTCAAGCTGTTGTGCAAATAATTAACAATCTGATATTTCAAAGGGGACATAAACAGAGCCCAATTCATGATGAAAGGGACGTTTTTCACACTCCTGCAAATGTGTGAAGGAGAGAGACCATTTACCCCTAAGCCAGCAGCGCTCATGGGCCGACTGCGCTCCTGCCATCTTGCCGAGCTAAGCCCACCCCCCCATTCGGTGTTTTCTTTCCTCCCACTACGTCTTTATTTGCTCATTAGAAAAATGTGCATCTTTGCTTGTGACAGGTCCAAACAGTCTAGAACCGAGGCGTGTGGAATGGTACAGCCCCAAAGCGGCGTGGCGCGGCGGGCCCAGGCGTCAGCTTGGGCCTCCCAGAGCTGCAGCTTCCTGGCGCTTGACCATGTGGGGCTCTGTTCCCTCCTCTGTGCCACACGGTGGCAATAATGCTTCTCTCTTGGCATTGCTGGGGGTCGGTGGAGTCGTTTTTATAGTGAATTCCGCCCAGGGCTGGGCCTCTTAAAGCATCAGCGAGACACCTGTCCGCTGTGACAGTCGTGATGCCCCTGACGATGACGTTTCAGGGAAAAGCAGCCCCACTCCCCACAGGGGGGCTCTGTTGAGACGGAGGCAGAATCCCGCTTTAATTCCTCCTTTCCAACATCTCATCCCATTCTCGGGGGGCCCTCTCCCATAAAGCCTCAGCTCTTTGCAGGGGCCTGGCCCCCACCCACCTGGCAGCCCTGATGGCAGAGGGAGTGGCGTGGGTGGGCTGTGTCCATGCTCCCGAGTGAATCCCCTGAGAGCGCTTCCTCCCATCCAGCAGGCCACACAAATCGGGAACCATGTTGTAGGGGGGCTCCTGGGGGTCTTCAAATGCAGTACCCTCACAGGAGCACTCCGTGGGGATGCTACGGCAGTGACAGTGATGATAATGACAGTGATCGCTGTCCCAGGCCTTGTCCTGGAGGCTGGGGGCAGGATGTCTGTTTTACAGATGAGGACACGGATCCTGGCAGGGCAGCGCTTCACCACCTCAGACTCAGAGAAGGCAATGACCTGCCAAAGGTCACACAGCTCCTCCAGACTCCAGATTCTTCCTTGTTCCTTCGGCCACTCCCGGGCCTACTGCCTTTGTTCTGTCCCTGTGGGGAGGTGGGAGCATGGGGCCGAGAGTTATAGTATCGTGTGTTGGGATAAGAAAAGTCAGTGTGTGACGACTCTCCATTTGGGAATTTTGGAAACCTGAAATGGAATTGCTATATGTGGACATGACCCCTGGATGTGGCGTTTACCTGACCAGGGCGCAGCTTCTTGTCCCCCAGTGTCCCCTGAATCCAGGGCCTTGTCCTCTTTTTTCTCTTTCTCTCCTTCTTTCCTTCCTTCCTTCTTTCCCTGGGTGTTTTGAGATGGGTATTTTTAAAGTACAAGACAGCTTTGGGGACAAAACCTATCGATTCAGGACAGCTCTTCTGGGGTGGTGCTCCTGGCACCGCGTAACACAGAGCCTTCCTGGCCCGGAGCGCCGGCCCTGGAGCGCACCTGCAGCTGTATCCCGGAAGTTCTAGGACAGCGGGATGTGACGTGGCGTGCCGCGGCTGGGGGCAGTGGCGTCGGGCACAGAGGCCGTGGCTCCTGTCGAGCTGCGCCGTCTCTCCTGGACATTGTCTTCTTTCCCTTGTTGACTTCTCTCGAAATAGTTTCAAACTTAGCAAAAAGTTGCAGGAACACCAAGTCCCCCGTCCGTCCTTCCCCGGGGACGAACATTGACCACATTTGCTTCGTCATCTCTCTCTGTCTGTACACGTATGTGCGTGTTATGAGTTTCTGGCTGAACTCTTTGAGAGTTGAGTTGCAAAAATGATGAGCTTGACCCCAAACACTTCAGTGTGTTTCCTAAGAGAAGGACCACCTCCTACAAAACCCAGGACAGTGATCAAAACCGGAGAACTGGATGTCAGCCCCGCACTGTCACCTAATGGACAGTTGTCTTTCTTTTGCCCATTGTATTACTTTTTGCACAAACACCAAGGCAGGTCATGAACCCCATCTCCCGTGTCAACAGCAGGCAGGCTCCTGTATCCCCTGGCTGTATCCCCCCCGCGCCCCACACCACTCTGGTTGTTGTTTTCTCGGAGTGTTTCACAGCAGAGTCCTGACGTGGTTCATCTGTGAGGCTCCAGGGTAAATCGTTTTTCAGACCCTGGGATGGCATGTATGTAAGATCTGTCAGGTGGGCTGTGACTGGCGCTTAGCAGAGACAGACCGGAAGAGAGTCGACTGTAAGATCGGCATGCACTGTGCACAGTGTGTCTGCACGGTTGTGATGTTAGGTGTGTTTCTCACAGTGGTCCTCGGGGGTCCTGGGGTTTATTTGTTGACGGTCCCGACCTCAGGGCTGCCGGACCACTCGGTGGGAGACCCAGCCTGGGGAGGGTTGAGGAGAGGGATGCAGGTAGGGTCCGTGCTACCACAGGTGTGCTGCGTTCGAATCCTCACCCTGTCACTTGCTGCCCATACGACCTTGTGCAAGTTAACAAACCTCTCTCTGCCTCAGTTTCCCCAGCTGTGAAGTGAGGACGGGAATGGTCCCAACCTCGCAGGGCTGTTGTGAGGATTAACTGACCGTGACTGTCCAGGGGCTCAGACCAGTGCTGGCCAAGCATTGATGGCTCAGGAAAGACGCCCGTTGTCCCCACAGCCCTGGCCTAGGGCTCACTCTCTCCAGTTCCCCTGAAAAGGACACGCTCTCCTTGATATCTCATCCTGCGCATTAGAATCTCCAGGGGAGCTCTTAAAAGTCCCAGTGCCAGGCCACACCCCAGGCAGCTCCCCCCGCACCTCTGGGAATGGCACCAGGCGATTCTGATGTGCAGGAAGATGCGGTGCTCAGCGCATCGTCAGCTGTCACGAGCATTACCTGGGTCTTGTTGAAATGCAGCTCCTGAGCCTGCGGGCAGGGTGGGTCCTGGGAGCCCGTATTTCTCACAACCTCCCAGTGGTGTCAATGCTGCTGGTCCAGGACCACCCAATGAGTAGTGAGGCCATGGAGAAAAGGCTGGAAACCACCACCTCCCTTCCCGCCGTCACTGTCATACGTAATAGCAGCAGCTGAATTTCTTGGACTTTTGTTGCGAGCCTGGCTCAGAGCGAAGCCCTTTTGCAAAAAGTCACTACCTCTCGCCGTGCAGACCTCGCTGCTGCTCAGTGAGGCTGCTGCGTGCATCAGCCCCGTTTCAAAGATGAGGGGAGCGAAGTCTTGGCAAGGTGAGGAACCTGCCTGCTGCCACGTGGCTGAGCCAGGCTCTGGTCCTGGCCCGGCAGCTCCAGCACCTGCTCCTGTGTGGGAAACGCTTCCTTTTGTACTCAGCTGTCCTGAATCTGTTCCCATCAGTGTCTGTCTGTCTCTCCTGCCCTCTCTCAGCATCTTTCTCTCTTCCCCGCTCCCCTCTTCCCAGGTGCCCCCCAGTCCGTCTCCTAACGGATGTCTCCAGGCCACCTCCTACCTGCCCACAAATCCAACTTGGCTAAAATTGAAGGCTTTATCCCAGCCCCTCCTCCAAACTGGCCCCTCCTGGGATCCCACCGTCTCCCAGGCCTGCGTGTCATCCTCACTTCCGGCTGCCACTCCCTCCTCTGCCCCGCCATCTTCAGTGTTCAGGCTCCAAATTTCTGGCTCAGAGCAGAGCTGCTCTGACCTTGACAAGTGCACCAATCCCCGGGGGCCTTGTTAATATACTGATTCTGGCTCAGTGCTTCTGGGTGGGCCCGAGATGCTGCATTGCTAACAAGCCCCCAGGCATGCCGAGGCCACTGGTCCACCAGCACAACCAAGTCGTGTAGGCCTGGGGGTCCCCGACGTTGCCTAGTGGGCCCCTGGCCGGCACAGCCTCCTAGAATGCAGCCTTGTCCCTCGGTGCCCTCAGGATGACCTCTGAACTCCATAACCAGTCCCCACAGCTGCCAGGGTCCAGCTCATCTTTGGCCCCTCCTCATTCTATCCCTGCCCTGACCCCCCACTCTCTGGTTCCACCCATGGGTCACGTCCTTCTTGTCCTCTGGGCCTTTACAGATTCTGTTCCTGAAACCTGGGAGGCTGTTCCCTGCTTGGCCCACTCCTGCCTCTCTTTAGGGACATGGGCTCCCAGGCTGGGGCAGGAACCCACCTCTGTCCTCCTGGCCTCACTCTGCTTCCTCTGGGCTCACCACACCTCCATCAGGGCCAGCTTGCTGTCTATCTCCCCCACTTGTCTGAACAACCTATATTCAACCTAAATATACAGCCTAAAATAAACAACCTCAAGGCCCATTTGGCCTTGTGTTGGGTCCTCGGAGACCAGGTGCAGGGTGGGAAATGTGTAGGAAGTGTATTAGGGGACATGGGAGGGGGCTGGGAGGTCTGACCCCAGGGATGAGGGAGGCAGGAAGCGTTGGAGGCATCCAAGGACGGTGTCGCTGAGCCAGAGTTGCCCATCGGGGTGCCTGCGTCTCCTGGCCTCATGCAGGACACAGGGACGATGGACTTAAGAGTGCAGGGCTGGACATCAGCCCCACACCTGGTGGGAGATCTGAGAGGCGCCTCTCCTGGCCACCCTCCCACCCCCGGCCTGGGCACATAGCTCTCTGTGAATGAAGGGATGAGCTCAGTGTCCCCCACCCAGAGACACGAGGACCTCCCAACATGGACACAAGAACCTCTGCTTCCCCAGAGGGGCCTGCAGAGTCTCACCGGCCCCTGTGGGGTGGGCCCCAGCTGGGGGTCAGGACAGTCTTGGGTTCTAATCCCAGCTCCACTCTCCTAGGAAGCTGGGTGGCCTCGGGCAGCTGATGCCACCTCTCTGAGCCTTGATTTCCACATCTGTAAAATGGGGCAGTAATAGCACCTCACAGGGGTGTGGCTGAGGATCGAGTGTCGAGAGCACACAGTTGCCCAGTGCCTCAGCTGCCGCCACTGTTCTGTTCATCAATTACTCAGAACCCGAAGGGCGCATCTCCCTGCAGGAAGGCGGTGGGGACGCTGGTTGGGACAACTTTAACACCCTTTCAGCTTAGTCTGTTAGGTCTCCCGAGAATCTGTACTTTAAAAGAAGGCAGTGTTGTATCACAGGGGCCCCCATGCAGTGGGCATAGGGCCACCCCGAGGCCCTGCCCGAGGATCCGTACAGCCCCGCATCCCTGGAGCCAGCCACCGTCTGCGGCCCCCTGCAAGGAGAGGCCAGGTGGGCTTGGTTCCGCCTCGTCGGCGCCCGCCACGCCCTCACCTTCAGCTTCAGCGGGGCCGTGCTGCTGGGCCTCCGGTATATTTAGCTTTGAGGCCCTGAAAGTTTTTTCCGCCAGCACAGACGCATCTTTGAGCAAATTCAGCCCAGATGTAGGCAGCAGGCGCCGTGACCTCGGGCCGGCGGTTTCTCTCCCCCACTGCTTCCTGTTGTGCACCCGTCAGGGCCTGGGGGTGGGGGCCCGGCCACACGTGGCCAGCACAAAACAAGCCTCTCCTCTCTCCGCAGGCCTGCCGAGGCGCCGCCGACATGGGGCTGAAGCTGTCCTGCCTGAAAGGTAAGCCCGGTGGGCAGCTTTGCCCCACCAGCTCTTCAGGGGGCAGAGGGGGAGGACTGAGGCTGGACAGAGTGGGAGGCTGGACCCTGAGACCCCGGCGTTGCTGCCCTGGAGAGGGAGGGGGCACCGCCACTTAAGGCAGCAGCTGTACACAGTAGGTGCCCTATAAATGCTTGCTCTGACTCTGAGTGCTCTTCCTGGCCTTCCCTCGCACCGGCACTTGAGTGATGTGGGAAAGTCACAGGCCCCTTGGACCTCGGTTTCCCCCTCAAGTGGACTGATCCCAGGCCGTGGACGGGAAAGGAGTGAGAGGCCCCTGCTGAGTGTGCCAGGCACACCCCAGGGGACGTTTGCTCTCCCCCCCAGCGGGCCTGTTATCACTGAGATAGAAGTCTGGCCTGCTGGGGTGCTGGGGAAGGTGGGCTGGGAGAGGAGAAAGGCCAGCAGGGAGAAAGTTCTGGAAGGACACAGAGTCACCGAGGGGTGTTGTAGCTGTTGGCAAAGGCAGCTCTAGACCTTTCTGTCTGGTGTCTGGATCACCCGGGGCACCTCAGATCAACGTGGCTCACACAGAGGCCTCTCCCCTTGAAGCCAGTTATTCGGTGACAAAACCTCCCCACCCGATGTGTCCCGGGCCTGAATCCGGGAGTGGCCCTGCCAGCCCCTCACCCACATGCAGCGTGCCACAGGGTGAAGGGCCATCCTCTGTCTGGCTGCTGGGATAGGTGAGCTCGGGGACTGCATCTGGTTGGCCCAGCCTAGGGCTTATGCCCGCCCCTTAGCCAGGGGGTGGGGCATCTTGATGGACAGCTCCTCTGAGGCTGCATGGAAATGGGGAGCAGTGGTTCCGCTGGAGAAAATCAGGGTGTTGTTCGCAAGGTGGGACTGAAACGCTGGAGAGGCACAGACAGCCGAGTCCCCTGCAGAGCCTGGTCCCTCAGGCTCCAGGCCGAGCCCACGGAGGAGGGAGGGAGGGGTCTGCGGAGCAAGCCTGCGGAGGGGTGAAGGCCGGTGGTTGGGTCCAGAGACCCAGCCCCTGGAGCCCGAGGACCCTCTTCCCTAGAGTTTGCTGGGGGTCTCCCTGTGCCCGGCACAGACCAGGCCTTCAGGACAAGCTGTTTGCTTTGGTTTTTAACTGTGGTAAAAGACATACATGAGATTTGCCATCTAAACCATTTTTAGGTGCACAGTTCAGTGGCATTAAGCACACTCACATTGTTGTGCGGCCATCCCCACCATCCGTCTCCAGAACTTTTCCATCTTCCCAAACTGAGACTCTGTCCCCGTTAAACACTCCCCACCCGCCTCCCCCAGACCCCGGCACCCGCCGTCCTACTTTCTGTCTCCATGAACTTGGCTCCTCCAGGAACCTCATGTGAGCAGAATAATACAGTATCGGTCCTTTTGTGACCGGCTTAGTCCACTGAGCACAATGTCCTCAAGATTCATTGTTGCAGCGTGGGTCAGCCTTTCCTTCCTTTTTACGGCTGAATAATATTCCGTTGTGAGTCTAGACCACATGTGGTTTATCCGTTCCTCCACCAATGGACACTTGGGCTGCTCCCACTTTTGGCTGCTGTGTCAGGACATCTCTGACAAATCAACCATGGCCTTGGAGGTCACATACCTTCCAGCCCAAGGCTGGGGGCTCAGCCAGGAGAGAGAGCCCAGAGCTGCAGGTGCTGAGAGGCCCTGGGAAATAGACCCCCATCTCCAGTCTACGGCGGGACTGAAAGCCCGGGCAGCCAGCTGAATGCTCCCGTGTCTGGGAGCTTTGAAAAGGGCCGCCATCTGGCTGGCCGGAGGAGCCAGCGCTAGGACGGGGCTGGAGCCGCAGCGCCCGGCACAGTTGGCGAGGCCAGCGCAGGCTTGGGTGTGACTCAGTGCACAGGGCCGGGGCAGGACACAGGACCCCTCTCTCTATGCTAAATCGAGCCGGACCCAGGCCCACCGGCCCAGACACCCAGGACCTTCTCTTCCAGGAGTCTCAGCTTTGCTTTTCCTGTGAGGGATGCACCACTTAAGAGGAAACTTGGAGCACCAGATACCCCGCAGCCCGGTCACCCTCCCCGCTCTCCGCATGACCTTCTCTTCCCTCCCTGCCTGCCGGTGTGGTGGTCCCTGTGTCTACGCTGGGATGTGCCGTTCCGTGCACTTCCATTAATTTTTTATTTAACGTTTGGGTGCTTGTGCCATATTTCTGGAGGCGGCATGATTTCACAGTTCTTCAGTTATTGCGAGTTTCAGGTTCTGCCAAGAGTTGGTCTTTGGCTCGTTTCCAACTTGTTGCTTTTGGTAGATAACACCATTTTGAACATCTTTGCTTTCTGACTTTTTCAATTAGGATTTCTTTGGGAAAAACTCCAGAAATCAGAACGGCTGGGTTAAATAATTAAGATGAATGGTGAATTCTTGTTGGGGGCTTAGCCTGGGTGAGGCCCTGTTCTGTGCACTCTGCATGCATCAATTCACCCGGCCCTCCTCCCACCACGAAGTGGGTGCTGTTGGGAGTCCCAGTTTCCAGATGAGGATGCTGAGGCTCAGAGAGGCAGTGCAGTTTGCCCACGGCCACACAGCTGGAACCCAGGTAGGATTTGAATCCAGGCAGACTGATCTCAGGGGCCTGGCTTCAGGCACCACCGGTATAGCCTCTTCAGAGGAAAACATTTTAGTTCCACATCTGAAGGTGTCACTGTAGCCAGAAACTTTATCAACATGATCTCGCTAGGGCTTCACGTTAACCCTATAAGATGCTGGCTTCGTTCCCTGGGCCGCTGTAACAAATAACCACAAGCTGGGGGCTTACAACAACGGGAATCTGTTCGCTCCCACCTGTGGAGGCTGGAAGTCTGAAACTCAGGTGTCGCAGGCCGCGCCCCCTGTGGAGGCTCTGGGGGGGATCCTTCCTGCCTCTCCCAGCTCCTGGGGGCCCCAGGCGTCCCTTGGCTTGTGGCCACGTCCCTCCATCTCTGCTCCGTCTTCACGTGGCCCCCTCCCTGTTTCTCTCTCTCCTTTCTCTTATAAAGATGCCCGTTTTGGACTTAGAGCCAGCCTTAAGTCCAAGATGACCTCATCCCAAGATCCTTAACTAATTGCATCTGTAAGACTTTTATTTCCAAATAAGGCCGCCTTCTGAGGTTCTGGGTGGGTGTGAATTTTGGGGGAACGCTGTTCAACCCGCTACAAGTCACTTCACCTCTGAGCCCTCCCGCATGTGGGTCAGGAATGTGCTTCTCCTGACTGGCAGTAAAGACTCGGCCCGAGGTGGGTGGTCCTGAGGGTGTGACGTCGCAGAGAGGGACACAGCTGTGCCGAAACCCTTTTGTTTGTGGTTCCAAAGGAGAATGGGCACAGTGGTGCGCTTTCCGTGGGGTCCCTCTGTTCGATGGCCTGGCCGTAGCCACTGTGATGTGCAGGAATGTTCCACTGTCCAAAGAGGGCCTCCCTGGTCCCTTCCCATGTAAGGGCTGGCATGTGCTGGCTGTCCCTGCCGCCGGGCACTGCGCCCTAAGCGTGTTCCCTGAATTTGCTCATTCCACCCTCAGGACAGCTGGGCGGTGGAGGTGACTTTGAGGAGGGGGAGACCGAGGCACAGGGGAGCTCTCGCTGGCTCAGGGTCACATGGCGGGTCACGAGGGGCTCGCCCCAGCAGAGGGCAGGGAGGGCGCGTGGTTTCCCTGGTTCCCGGTCAGCAGCCGGGTGGCGCTGCCAGGAAACAGCGTGGTAGGGCCACATGGTTCTCAATGGGGTCCCTGGTCAGCATCATCTGGGAATTAGTCAGGCGGTCAAGTTCTTGGGAGCGGGGGGTTTTAACAAACCCTCTGGGGGATCCCGGTGCCTGCCCGAGTTTGAGAACCACTGGTGAAGCGATTCTGAGCTCAGAGAGATCTGAGTTCAGATCCCAGTTCTGCCCCTGACAAACTGCAGCCTTCTGCAAGTCACTTTGCCTCAGTTTCCCCATCTGTAAAATGGAGTGATGAATGAGACTAGCCCCTGGCCAGGTTTTGAGAATGATCTGAGATAAGCACTAAGGAGATTGCCTATGAACAGGGTCCCCCAGCCCCTCCCCCTGGCCCTTCGCGCCTTCCCATCCTGCAGGCAGCTCCAGGACCTCAGAGGGAAAGGTGAAAGTGGAGGCATGGGCTTGCCGGTTGGGGCCAACTTGGGGGCCTGGCGTGGTTTCTGGGGTTTCAGAGGGCGCCAGCTCCAGCCCCAGGCAACTCCAGCATCACCATGGAGAGAGGCTCCTGAGCCGGGGCTGGTCCCAGCGGACTGTGCTCCTGGGGCCCAGCGGGAGAGGGCAGGAGAGGGAGGCGGCCCTGGGTTAGTGGTTCCTTTGTTTTAAGACTATTTTTTACGACAGTTTTAGATTTATAGAAAAACTGAGAAGGTAGTAGAAAGTTCCCAAATACCCCACAGCAGTTTCCCCAATAGTTACTGACTCCCTCAGTGTGGCAGCTTCCTGATGATGAAGGAACCAGCGCAGAAACCTCGTCATGAACTGAAGCCCACGCTTTATTCCGATTTCCATAGTTTTCCCTCCTGTCCCTTTTCTGTCCCAGGGTCCCAGCCAGGATCCCACCTTCTATGTCGTCATCCCGTCTCCTGAGCCCCCCGGGCTCTCACGGTTTCTCAGAAGGTCGTGTCTTCGTGACCTTGGCCGTTCTGAGGGCTGGGCAGGAGTTTTGTAGGGTGCCCCACTATCGGGATTTGGCTGACTTTGGTGGGTTTTTAGTCTGTTTCGCCGAATCTGTGATGATGGTGATGGGGGGGACCAAGGAGGACACGGGTAGAGCCCCCCCAGGCCACCTCGGGGCTGGGACCCTGACTGCCCAGGTATTTCTCCCCGCTCCCTTCCCGGGGCCCAGGGCCTCTCCTTTACTCAGCCTGTGACCCAGACCGGGGGCTGGCAGTTCCAATGCCCATTTTCTGTATTTTATTCCATGTTGGTGATCAGAGGCCTGAGACTAGCCCCAGGTCACTCTGGAAGTGAGAGTCACACCACACTGCCCTGTCTAGTGTGTAAACCCTTGGCTCCAGCAGCCCCACAGCTGCGGGCCAGAGCTGGTCGAGAGACTGCTCGTTCCACAAGCATTGATTATGTCCCTGCTGTGCGCCAACCCAGGCCAGGTGCAGGGCTCCAGGGATGAGCAAGGCAGCGGCGGTTCGTGACCCCGAGGAACCGGGAGAGGAAGAAGGGGATGAACCTTACTGGGAACTGTTACCTGAGGACGACCTCCCGTGGGCTAAGATGGAAGCGGCCAGCCTGGCCCCCCGGGAAGGATGGCGTCACTGAGGAAGCAGCTGGCCTGGGAAAGAGTCGGGAAGGGACGAAGAACGGAAGGAGCGGGTGCCGTCAGAGGAAGGAGAGGAGGGCGCCCGGTGGGCGAGGAGAGAACTGTAGCCGCCCGATGGGACTGGCAGCCACTCTGGGGCTTCCACCCGTGGGGACCGGGAGCTCTGGGGAAGGGGCGGAGAAGAGGCATTCGTCCGTCGGGCTGATACATTCCGAGCAGTTTTCAGGATGAGTTGGGGCCTTCCTGCGTTTGCAGGAAAGGCCACGTGGAGGGATCCGCCATGAGGCAGAAAACCACCGAGGTCGCTGTCTTCATTTATTGAGCCTTGGTGTTCCCGTCTGTGAAATGCACAGCTTCCTGCCCATGGGGTCCTGGGGGACATCCCTAACCTTGCTGCCCCGCGGGGCCACTGCCAGCAGGCAGGGGTCTTGGTCTGCTCTGTCCACCCCTGGGCCCATGAGAACCGAGCCCTGCACACAGCAGGTGCCCCCGTCCTGTGGGGACAGAGCCCAGGCCACAGCTGGATTCCGGTGTCACTCTTCTTTTGTGCAGCTGACAGTTGCTGAGCGTGGGAGACACGGAAATGAATGTGCAACCCAGAGTGGTAGATTTTGTGGTGCCAACTGTGAGGGGAATTAAAGGGCTACAGTAGTGGGATGAGGCGCTGAGAGCCTGTCTGTGGTGCCAGCATTGGAGCCGGCCACGCAGATGCGCCGAACAGTGTCCCAGGCAGAGGGAACAGCAGGTGCAAAGGCCCTGAGACAGGAACAAGCTTGGTGAGCTGTTGAGGAGGCAAGTGTGGCGGGACTAGGGGGCTGAGCAGGAGGAGCGGAGGTCGCTGGGGCAGGCAGAGCCATGAGAGCTGAGGAGTGGTGTCAAGAATTCCTTTTCAAGGTAACAGGAGGGGCCGGCTCGGTGGTATAGCAGTTAAGTTCGCACTTTCCACTTTGGTGGCCCAGAGTTCGCAGGTTCGGATCCTGGGTGGGGACACGGCACCGCTTGTCAAGCCATGCTGTGGCAGGCATCCCACATATAAAGTAGAGGAAGATGGGCGTGGATGTTAGCTCAGGGCCAGTCTTCCTCAGCAGAAAAGAGGAGGATTGGTGGCAGATGTTAGCTCGGGGCTAATCTTCCTCAAAAATAAATGAATAAAGGTAACAGGAAGCAGTAGTATCATTCCAGACCTACACCTTCACCACACATCAGGACGACGAGGGAGGCGTTCAGAAAGGTGCGGCCGTGGCCACTCCCCAGGGTGGGCGCTGGGCTGGCGTGGGTGAGTCCTGGGCATCGGGTGTTCACGAAGCCCCCCGGCTGATCCTCTGGCACAGCCTGGGGTGAGCACCACTGTCTGCACCCACTGTCCTTGCTTTTGAGATGGGGCTTGGACTGGGGACTGACTGCCCGGGGTGACAAGGAGCAAATTAGCTTGGCTGGGAGCACACGTCTGCAGGCTCCAATCCAGGGCTCTTTCTGGAACCTTCTGAATAGATCTCTGCCCAGGATACAGGGGCTTGAGGGCTGGGAGACCCCCAGCCGTCTCAGAGGAAGGGTGGATAAGCAAAGCCTGAGCAGATGGGGCTTACTCAGCCCCGCCCTGCCCCCGGGGGCGTGGGGAGAGCCGGGGTCCTTCTGGCTCAGGGCAGCTTAAGCCAAAGCTCCACGCTCCACGCCTGCCGCCTGGGGAGGAAGGAGGGCGGCCGAGGGCATCTCAGTCGGTCAGCCCGCGGCCTGGGACGCTGGGGCATCACCGCCCACTGAGGGCAGGGGGAGCCGGCTGGACATGGTAGGGGCTGTCCCCAGAGGGGGCATAACCTTGGGCAGGGCCCAGACCACAGTGAGGGGCATGAGGCCCAAGCCTAGCCCCGAGGGTGGGCACCTCCTTACATCGTGCACCCTAAGCATCTAGCCTGCCCCACCCCTGTCCCGCCCAGCTCGGCTGAGGGCAGGTCCGAGGAGGTATGAGCCATCAGCAGGCAGCACTCCCAGGGCTGCTGGGGACAAGCCTGGTCCTAGAGGGCGGGTCTGGGCCCCAAAGCACAGCGTCCCCTCAGTCCATAGGTTCAGATGAGGCTTAGACCTGGGGCTGTGGGACAGCAAGGGACAGGTCCCAAGGACACCTGTGCTTTAAGTCATAGCCCCTGCCCACAGCCAGCCTCAGCTCCTGATGTCTGGGCTGCCCAGGAGTTGGTCAGAAGGGTGGGCCATATAGGAGAATACTATGCAGCTGGGAAAAAGGATGGGCAGCTCTGAAACCATAGGGTACCATTTCCAACATGCAAAGTTAGGTGAAAAGAATGAGGTGCAGAGCAGTGGGTCTAATGCTGTCACTTGTGTTGGAAAAAGAAAAGCAATATGCCTGTGAATGCATTTGGATGTATATATACAGAACATTCAGGAAAGAGACACAAGGAAACAGTAACAATGACTGTCTTCAAGTGGAGGAGTGAAGAAGAACTGGAGAACTGGGAGTGAGAGGGAGCAGGACTCAGGTGGACTCTAGTCTCTCTCAGCTGCCTATGTCTCTGGCCTGGGGAGACCAGCTTGACCCAGCGCCCCCACCCCCCAGGACTGTGGGATTAACTCTCGGCTTTCCTGGGCTCCTGCGACCACACACTGGGCTGTTGTCCTGAGTGGTTCAAGGGAAAAGGAGTGTTCCTGTGCCCCTTGCTGCCTCTCCAGGCCTACACTCCAAATTCTCTGCCTGGCCCTACTGCTGCCTGTTTGCTGTCTCACCTCCTCACCTTGATCAGACCTCTCCTGCAGCAGCAATGCCCCACCTTCCTGCTTTCCCTGTTCCACCTCCTGAGTCTGTCTGTCAGCCTCCCTTCAGAAAATGTTTTTTCCCTTTTTAATTACTTTGTTTTGAATATGTAAAACATCTTCACGGTACAGAATGAAAAATGTGCGAAAGAATATGTAGTAAAAAGTGAGTCTGCTCTCACCTCTCTCCCAGCCACCTGCTTGGAGGCAGCCATTGTCAACCACTTCCTTGTGTCTTCTTCCAGAATATTCTCTGTATATACATGCAAATGTGTTCATAGGCATATTCCTTTTCTTTTTCCAACACGTGGTGGCATTAGACCCACTGCTCTGCACCTCACTGTTTTCACTTAACCATGCATGTTGGAGATGGTTCCGATCAGAGCTGCCCATCCTTTTTCACAGCTGTGTAGTATTCCCCTGCGTGGATGCATCCTCCTGTTCTAACCCATCCCCAAATTGCCTTATATCTTCTTATGTCTCATCCACTTACAAGGGGGCCGAGCCGTGGAACCTTCCTAGAAGCAGCACTGCTAGGTTGAAGGGTCTGTGCCCTTGTTACTTTTGGAGCTTTGCCCCCTGACCCCCCGAGAAACCCTCCCGTCCACCCCGTGGGGAGGGACTGAGCTAACAGTGTGGTAACAGCCTTTCTTATTTCTGCTAATCTGATGAGTAAAAAAACGGCGTCTCAGGGAAGTTCATGTTTCATTTCTCTTTAGCAAGAAACATTTCACTTCTTGTTGGAGTAAAACCTACAGGGAAGGGATACAGGTGGGAAGGGAGCCGCTGGATGCATTTTCACACACTGACCAGCATCCAGATCAAGAAACAGAACATTCCAGTCCCCCAGAACCCCCCCGCCCAGGCGGCTGCTCCCCTGATGCCAGCAGCACAGACGAGTTTCTCCTGCCCACCAGCTCCTGTGGGCTCCCTCCTTTTGCGAGCAAGGAACTTTTACCACCCAAACCCCATCTGAAGCTCCTCTGAGACCCCCCTCTGAAGTCACTCGAGGCTCAGCCCACAGACCCCCAGGCCGGGCCAGGACAGCCGGGAGGGTCCCAGCGGGCGCCTCAGAGCTCTGGGCTGGGGTCTCACCTCCTCCCCGCAGGGGAAGGCCTGAACTTCCCCGAGCCTGAGAAGTGAGGGCTGGCCGGCCCCTCCCAGCCTTAGCAAGAGGACGGACGAAGTGGGATGCGTGGGGAGATGGGATCACTTCCTGTCTGTCACCCTCACATGTCATTCGTCACCAGACAGAACTTTCCAGCAGAGGGGGCACTGCCTCTCGTAGGACAGGGCGTGTGCTATGGGGTTGATGGGCTGTGGGCCTGTTGGCTGTGTGACCTGGGGCAAGTGGTCAGCCTCTCTCTGCCTCAGTTTCCTGCGCTGTCAGATGGAAGGACACCTGTCTCTCTTTCAGGGTATCGTTTAGATGATTGCAGGAGCTGACACCTGTGCAGGAGGGTCCTGTCCTCGCTGCACTGTCTGTCCCCTCCACCGAGGCCAGAGCCCTGGGCTGGTCCAGTGCCACACGCCCTCACGATGGGTCCCAAGGTTGTGCTGGCATCAAAGGCGTGCGGGGCCGTGGCTGCCGGTGTTCCTGCACCCGGGGCTCTGGATTCCAGGGCACATGGCTGCTGGGAGGGCCCTGAAAGGCCTGGCCCGTGTGGGGCTGACCAGGGAGCTGACGGGAGGGGGTGGCGGCGCTCCAGGCTCCCTGGGGCTGGGCCTCGGAGGGCTCGCAGGCAGAGCCGATGCCCCGAGTGGTGGGCGGCGCACTCCCTCCTTGGCTCTGAGTGCCACTCTGGCCCTGAGCCTCCTGTCGGCCCTCCTGTCTGCAGCCCTTCTCAGGCCTGAGCTGCCCACGGCAGGGAGGACACGTCCCCGTCCCCAGGGCCCAGGCTCCCCAGGAGCCCCCCGGTTTGCACAGGACAGCATCGCCCGCCACCTTTCTCCGGGACCACCTGGAATCTGCTGTCTGATTTCCCCGGTACCAACAGCAACAACAGTCCCCATGATGAGGCCGCCCAAGCACCTGCTGTTGGCCGGGCTGCCCCAGACAGCTCCGTGTAATGTCGCACGTCCTTATGATAGCCCTTCAGGTTCTGGGTCCTTATCCAGGGCGAAAGCTCCAGGGGCCAACCGCATGTAGCCCCCTTTGACTTAGCTGCTTTGCAGGTGAGGAAACAGGCTCCGAGAGGGTAAGAAACTTGCTCAGGCCACACAGCAGCGAAGGGCAGACTGGGGAGGCCGGTCCCTCTGGCCCGGGCTGTACTGCAGCTCTCGGGCGCCTGCTCTGAAATGCCACGCTGCTGTCGCGATGGTAACAGCTATGGCCGTGGTTCTCAGCGGCAAGGGATCCCCCCACCAACCAGGTAGAGATGCCAGGTTTAGGAGAAACAAAACACAGAACAGGATGCAAGGTACATTTGAATTTCAGGTAAATGAGGAATAACTTTCTAATGTAAGTATGTCCCAAATATTGCGTGGGACATACTTATACTAAATAATTATTTGTGCTGAATTTTATCTGGCAACCTCATCTCCAGGGGACACTTGGCAGTGTCCAGGGACATTTTTAGTTGTCACAACTGGAGGATGCTACAGCAGGTAGAGGCCAGGGATGGTACTCAACAGCCCCACCACAGAGAACTGGAAGGGTGGCCGGGCGGGCAGGCTGGCGGGCCTGCCAGAGGCCGTGCTGGGGGGCAGGAGGGCAGGTGGGCTGGACAGGGAGGGAGGGCAATGCCTCGCCCCACCTGCCTCTTCCTGGCTCCGCCGCCCAGGTTCTCTCTCCAGCTGTTCATCCCTGACGCAAGCTGGGGCTTTTTCCTTAATTAAAAAGAGATTTAAAATATCCACTGCCGTCTTCATTGGGCCCAGGCTGCCTCGAAAAGGTAAAACCTCCCAAGCTGCCGAGGCCTCATCCAGAATAATGCAAGGCTTTCCCCTTAATTGTAATTAAAAAAAAGAGAGATTAAGCGCATCTGGAACCTCAGGGGCATTTGTCAGTTTGTTTTTTGAAAGACCTGCACTGAATCCAGACACTCAGTCATCTCTGAGGAATTAGTGCTGGCCCAGCTTCCACCCAGCCCCGGTGCCCGTGTTCCTGCCCCCGGGCCTTTGTGCGTGCTGTGGCTGACCCGAGCACCCTCTCTTCCATCTCTCCTGCTGCTCTCCTGGAGGCCTTTTCTGACTCCCACTGTCTCCTGCAATCGTGCTGCTCCCTCCCACCATCTGCTCCTCGCTCCTCCTGTCACTGACGCAGATTCTAGAAGGTGCTTATTTGTTCCCTGGCCCCTCGGAGGACAGGCTGCACATCCAATCCCACATGACCCTGGGCAAGGCCCCTGACCTCTCTGTGCTTCGGTGTGCCCATCTGGAAGATGGGCGTCTCACTGTCAGCCTCACTGGGAGGACCAAATGATGAATCTTCACGAGGAGCTCCCACGGTCCTCACAGCCCAGCAGTGTGGGCCCCTCTCTCTGTTTTTCCCAGCAACCCTGACATCTTTGGGTCCCAGTCTGCTGCTGGAGCCTGGAGCAGGAGGTGAGGAAGGCAGAGAGGGTGGGGAGGAGCAGAGAAACACCTGTCGAGACTGTTCTGTTTTCTGCTGTGTGCCCAGCACCCGGAACAAGGCCCAGCACACAGTAGGTGCATGATAAATGCCTGTTACTGGGGCCGAGCGCAGTGAAGTCACGGCCAAGGAAGCAGGAGACCTGAGAGTGACACCAGCTCTTGCCTTCCCCGGAGCCCGTGGCTGTTCCAATGCAATAAGGAAAAAGTGTCTCCAGGTGTTGAGTTGGGACCAGGGATGTTTTATGAGTCGCCCTGCAAACAGTGTTTAGCCCCCACACCAGCTGTGCGACTGTGAGGGTGAGACGGGGTCCCTCACCCACGTTCAGGGGGTGGGTGCACCCAGTAGGTGCTCAACATTGCCTGAATCTGCGAATAAGCGGTAAGATTAGAATCTCTTGCTTTTCTTAACAGCTTGTGTTAGTTGACTGTGCGCCACGTGGCCAGCCCTGGTCTTCTCCCCTGCAGAATGCATGCCGCGATGGCACCCACCTTGGCTGGAGGGAGGCCTTCAGGGGGCTTCTTAGTCCCCTCAGCACCCCCTGGAGGCAGGGATTGTTACTTACCCCCATTTTGCAGGTGGGCAGACGAGGCTCCAAGAGGTGGATTGGAGCCCAGGTGTACGTTCTGGCCTCGGCGGCACTGTGGGTCCAGCAAGCCCACTGTGCACGCGATGGTGCCTTGGGAAAGGGTGGACACATTCCCAGATGGAGTCTCCCAGCTGGCACCAGGATGCCAGTCTGAGCGCCGTTTTTAAAGGGACCAACAGAGGGCGCCCTTGAGCCGCGATGGCCGCAGAGTCTTGGCTGCAGCCGCATGACCGCTGTGGACACTGAGAGGCGTGGGGGCCACTGAGAGCTGGCACAGGGAGTGGTGCTCTGTCCCCCAGGGCCTGGAGCGTCCTGAGCAGAGCAGAGGCCTGTCTCAGGGCTTCTGAAGGATGAGAAGTGGTGGCTGATACCAGGAGGGGTGGGGTGGATGCCCCGGCCAGGGGCCACCTGGCCTCTGTGTGTCCTCGGGCACGTCGCCTCCCTTCTGCAGGCTTTGGTTTTCTCATCTGGAGAATGGCCACAATCCTAATATCCACCCTGAGGATTCATGCAATAGTGGAGATCTCATGCTCAGCCCAGAGCCTGGCATGGGCGATGCTTAAGGAAGACTAGCTGGTCTCAGGGGGAGAGGGCAGTGGTCCACACCACCCCCTCGATATCCCCCAGGCCCTGGCCAGCTGGTTCACTGTCGGCCACTTCTCCCAGGCTTGGCAGCACACACCCCACAACAGGTATTCCATTCCTACAAGATTGGCATTGTAACTCGATTTTTACAACCGGGGAAACTGAGGCTCAGAGAGTAAAGCCACATGTTCCCACAGTCACCGTAGCCCAGGGGTTCCCAACTCTGGCGGTTAGACTCCTCTGGGAGGTTGTAAAAATCCTGGTGGCCACGCAGAGCAGTGAAATCAGGCCCCCTGGGCTGGGGTCCCGCACTGGTGCATTTGTAAACTTCTCTGGTGATTATAGTGGGCAGCCAGGACGGAAACCACTGCCCTCCGGCGGGGAGAGGGCAGACCAGGTTTCAGAAGTCTTCTGACCTCGCGTACAGCCCTCACCATTTCGCCGGCCTCCTGGAGCCCAGGGTTTTCTCCATCTGGCTTGCTCTGTGCCCAGCTGAGACAGCGTATGCCCCAGAGCAGGGGCCCCGTCAAGGCCGGGTCACAGCCCCCCCCAAGGCTTTCTGCACAAGCTCCCCGTCGCACCCTAAAATCACCCTGACGGCTTGGGATGGTTCTGGGGCGCTGGGATCTGCCCCCGGCCCCTCTCTCCCTGGGGCCTGGCCCCCAGGAATCCCAGCCAAGACCTTCCCCTCAGGAAATGGGCTCTTAATGGCCCGAGGCGGGCACATAATTAACAAATAACAATTCTGGCGTTAGCACAAATGAGCTCCTTGTCTGGGGCAGGGTTGGCATTTGTTTTTAATCCCCAAAGTCGGCTTTATCTCCTGAGAGCTTTCCCTCCTGCTCAGCCATCTCTGCTCGAGGCTGGGCCACCGGGGGTTTGAGAGGAGCTGGAGTCCCACCCTCCCCCCTCCTGCCTCCCCCTCCTCCCCCCCTCCTCCTCCCTCTCCCCATCCCCCTCTCTCTCCCCTCCCCCTCCTTCTCCCCTCTCCCTCCTTCTCCCTTTTCCCCTCTCCTTTCTCCCCCCTCCCCTCCCTCCTCTCCCCTCCCCCTCCCTCCTCCTCCCTCTCCTCCCTCCTCCCCTCTCGCCTCTGCCTCCAGCATCTCTCCAGGGCCCCTGAGTGACCTGACGCTTCCAGATGAAGAATGTAGGCTTTGTCGCCAAGCTCCCGGAACATGTTAAAATGCAAATGCGGGGCCCTGGGAGGAGAGTGGCTTTTCCCCATTAGCATTTTATTTTAGAGCTTTGGAATATTCCCGAGGAAGGGGCTTCGAGGCTGGGCAGAGAAGCTCCCTCCTGTTCCAGATAGCAATAACCAGGTCTTCCTTTTGTTGCCGGCTCTCTGTGAGCCGCTCTTTGTGGATGATAATGGAGAGAGCTAACAGGACTTGAGCACCCTCCAGGCCCCACTCGCTGGGCCCGTGCTTTCTGTGAGTTCATTCATTTCATGGTGCCCACAGCCCTTCAGAGGAGGATGCTGTCACTGACAGCCGCCAGCGTCAGGGTGCTGTTTTGTTTTTGGCGTCAACGAGCCTCAGGCTTTGAGGCTCTATAATTGCCTTTTAGGACAAGGGGCATGCCCCAGATCCAAACTTCCCGAGGCCTGGATATTAGAGAGCAGGGATGGCAGACCTCGGTCCTTGGGCCAAATCCGCTGCCCGTTTTTGTAAAAAACGTTTTATTGAGACACGCCCATTCATTTACATATTGTCTGCACTGCTTTCCTGCTGCAATTGCAACAGTGATGGCAAAGCCCCAGAGTAAAGGATAGTTACCGTCTGGCCCTTCTCAGGAAGTTTGCCAGCTTCGTGCTGCAGAATTGTGCGTCCAGGAGGCACCGGCCTTTGGAGTCAGAGGGACTCGGGCTGGACTTCATATGCTGGCTGCACACACACTCGCTGTTCAACAACGTGCAAGTCCTTACTCGCTCTGGTCCCCAGGCTCCGCATCCTTGGGGGTCGTGCTTATCATGCCCGGCGCCGTGTCTGGCATGTGGCAAGTGGTCTGTGGATGTCTGTGGTTGCCAGTGATAACAGGAGGGCCTCCTCTCAGTGGCTTCCTCTTCTTTTTTTTTTTTTTTTTTAAAGATTTTATTTTTTCCTTTTTCTCCCCAAAGCCCCCTGGTACATAGTTGTATATTCTTCGTTGTGGGTCCTTCTAGTTGTGGCATGTGGGACGCTGCCTCAGCGTGGTTTGATGAGCACTGCGATGGCTGCGCCCAGGATTCGAACCAACGAAACACTGGGCCACCTGCAGCGGAGCGCGCGAACTTAACCACTCGACCACCGGGCCAGTGGCTTCCTCTGATTGGTCTCACGTTCTGCGTAGGAACGCAGGAAGAAAGGGCTCTAGGACTTTAAAGGCGGCCTGGAAGCCACCACTTTAGATCACGTGGGCAGTGCTTGGTGGGTGTTCCGAGGGCCTTGTACTCTGACGGGGAGACATGGCCTCTTCCTACAGGACTAACCAGCCATGTCGATTCAGGGGATCCTGGGGACTCCCCGGGGAGGAGACAGGACTGGGGTTCGGAGGATGAGGAGGTGGCTAGGAGGTTGCCTGGGGGAGGAGAGCAGAGGGTGCTCATCCCTCCAGGCGTGGGAGTGGCGTGAGGGAGGGGAGGCAGCCTGTGCTCACTGAGAGCTGGCTGCAAGCCAGACTGTGTCATTCTCTCCCCAGCCCAGGGGGGTGAGTCATGCCACCCCCATTTTTGTCAGTGGAAACAAGAAGTGAGAGGGAACCCAGTCCACACGAGACCACCCTTACTTCTGACACCAGCTGTGAGTTTCAGGGTTCCCAAAGCCACCGTCAGGTTCAATAGCTCCCTAGAGAGACCCACAGAGCTCACAGAAAGTGCTAGAGGTCACAGTTATGGTTTATTACAGGGAAGGGGTACAGATTCACGTGAGCCAAGGGAGCAAGTGTGTAGGACAGGGTCCAGGAAAGTTCCAGATGTGGAGCTCCCATTGTCCTCTCCATGGAGTCACAGGTGCATTGCTTTTGGCAGAGGCATGTGACACACGCACACACACACACACACACACACACAGTATTGCCAGCCAGGGGAGATCACCTGAGCCTCAGTGTTCAGAGTTTTCTTTGGGTGTTCTGGGCTGAATTGTGTCCCCCAAAATTCATATGTGAAAGCCCTAGCTCCCAGTACCCTAGCATGTGACCTCGTTGGGAATAGGGTCATTGCAGATGTCATGAGTTCAGATGAGGGCGTGCTGGAGCAGGGTGGGCCCCCAGTCCGGTATGACCGGCGTCCTTATAAAAGGGGAGGTTTGGAGACCGCCACGCACACAGGAGGAACAGCGTGTGAAGATGAAGGCAGAGATTGGGGTGGTGCTTCTACAAGTCAGATGAGGCCCGAAGACGGCCAGGAAGCCACCAGAAGCTGGGGAAGAGTTCTGGGACAGAACCTCCCTCACAGCCCCTGGAAGGAGCCAGCCCCGCCGACAGCCTGGTCTCGGACTTCAGGCCTCCAGGACTGTGGGAGAATACAGCTCTGTGGTTTGAGCCTCCAGTGTGGTACTTTGTAACGGCAGTCCCAGGAGATGAGTACACTGGGGTTCCCCTAGGAAGGCAGGATTGATGGCCCAGGTGGCACATCTGCCTCCAGTCCCTCTGGGTGTCACCCACTGCTCACATTTTTCGTCTGTCCAGTATGACCAAGGCCCCTGGGCAAACAGAGGCCCTCCTGCCAGGCCTGGCATCCCGAGGCCTCAGAGGTGGCCTCCCAGAAGCCAAGGACAGAGGCTGGACCTCCTTTGGGGCAAGGTTAGATTCTTTACTACTCAGAGGCCCAGAGAGGAGATGTGACTTGCCCAGGGTCACACAGCTTGTGAGCAGTTGGCCTGACTTTGGAGCCAGGGCTCTCACCCCTGTGCCTGCTGCCTGCAGCTTTCCCGAGCACACGGCCCAGGTCAGGCTGCAGGTGGGCGTAGAACTGGGCCTGATTGCATGTGCCTGCCTTTGTAGAGTCAAACAGACTGTCTTTGACAGTCCAGGCATGGACTGCCCCTCAGAGCAATGCCTCTTAGGTGACCAGGTCACCCTGAGACGCCCCACAGCCGTGTATGGTGTTCCCACTGTGCACTTGCAGTGCCTTCCTCCTAGGGTTGGGGCAGGCCGCGCTAACTGTATCAGTTATCTAGGGCTGCGTAACAAATCACCCTCAAATTTAGTGGCGTAAGCATTTATTATCTCACAGTTTCCGTGGGTCAGGAAATTCAGGAGTGACATGGCTGGGAGGCTCTGGCCCAGGGTCTCTCCTGAGGTTACGTTCAAGCTGTGGGCCAGGGCTGCGCTTTCATCCGAAAGCTTGACTGGGCTGGAGGATCCACCTCCCAGGTGGCTCCCTCACACGGCTCTTGGCTGGAAGCCTCAGTTCCTCCCACGTGGGCTTCACCACAGGCTGCTCGAGGGTCCTCACGGCATGGCTGCCAGCTCCCCCCAGAGCGAGAGGGCAAGGAGGAAGGTGCAGTATCTTCTATGACCTCGCTTTGGAAGTCACGCACCAGCCCTTCCGTCTTATCCCATTTGCTAGAAGCCCTTCTCAGTCCTCCCACTCTGAAGGGGGGGGGAATTAGACCCCGCCTCTCGGGGCCACACTTGAGAACCACCACACTGACCCTGTAGGGGTCATTTAGGAGCACTGTCTCATGTGCCCAGGGTGGACCTGAGGAGCAGCAGGAATAGAAATCACCCCATTCCTTAGCTCCTGCTGTTGGCCGGGGGCCAAGATGCTTGAGCTAGTGTCATCCCAGTCTGGGGCTGTTTGGGGAAAACACAATGTGGGGGGGGCGGGGGGGAACGAGACAAGTATTGTGGACGCCCAGCTCAATGGTGGTGGTTCTTTTCCATGTAAGTAAGACACTCCACTTGCCCTGTCCCGGGCGCTGTGCTGGGCTCAGAGGAGACAGAGATGAGTGAGGGAGTGGCTGCCTTGCGGACGCTCACAGAAAAGGGAGACGGAGCTAAGAACTAACCATTTCAGTACATGTGATCAGCGCTGGGAGACTGATGGATGCCTGAGTGTAGACAGACGAAGAGGGGTGGGGATCAGACCTGTGAGACACCTTCCCCAAAGAAGAGCCTATTGTGTCGGGCTTTGAAGAGTAAGTAGGAGCTCGTGACCCTGGCAAAGGGAGAAGGAGCATTCCAGGCAGGGGAGCAGCGTGTACGAAGGCACGGAGGGGCTGGGGAGCCCTGGGTGTCTGGGGGACGGTGAGCACTTTGGGGAGTGTGGACGGGTGGCTGGGAATGAGGCTGCAGGTAGTTTGGGCCACATTGTCAGGGCTGAAAGCTGGGCTAAGAGGTTGACTCTAATTTATGATCAACAGTTCCCAAAGTGTATTTCATGACTCATGGTTCTGTGAGATGTTAACAGACATTCCTCCAAAAACAGACCCCAAGGTTGTCTACGTGCAGGAAGCCCAGGGTGAAGCCTAATTCAAGCAGCTTCCTTCCTGCAGGACTTCTCAGAGCCTTTAACTCTCTAACATGCTTGGGAATCTCCAAGAGAGGGAAAGAGTAGATGAGATTCAGTCAACCTTCAAATATGTGGTATTCCCAAACTCATGTGATCATGGAACCCCCTTCCTGACAGAGTCTTAGGAGGCCAGCATTCCAGGGAACACACTTTGGAAATGCTGCTTGTAGGTAATTGTCAAGCGCTAGTGCGTGTTTTGAGCAGGTACGTGCTGTGATGAGATTTGCCGTTTCTGGCTGCTGGTGGAGGGTAGACTGAAGAGGGAGAAGCCAGGAAGCAGAGAGACTAGTTAGGGCCATGAGGAGAGAGAAGGAAGGATGTCACAGACATTACAGGGTGTCATCTGCGGGCGAGGTGGTTGATGAACCTGGCTGGGGGTTGGAGCGGAGGACGAGAGGGAAGACCCGCGGCTGACGCTCTGGTTCTGGCAGATGACGATGCCGTTGACTCAGACGAGAGGCGTGGAGGAAGGAGTTTGGTGGGGTGGATGGTGTGGGTGCTTTTGTCAGGGGGGACCCGTAACTGGCTCGGTCGAGTTACCTGTGCTTAATTTACGGGAGAGGTGGGACAACAAATTCAGCCACTTAGAAGAAATGGACAGATTCCCTGAAAAGCACAACTTGGCGAAACTGACACAAGATGCAACAGAAAACCTGACTAGCCCCATATCTATGAAAGAAACCAGATTTGTAATCAAAAGTCTTTGCACAAAGAACATTCCAGGCCCGGACACTTTCATTGGTGAATTCCATCCAACACTTGAGGCAGAAACAACACCGATCTCGCACTCTTTCAGAAAATCATTTGTGGGAGAGGCAACTTCACGCCTGGCTTTGAGTCAGACAGGCCTGGGTTCCAGCTCAAGCTCTGTTGCTTTCATCTGTTTGGAGTCAGGTTTTGAGGACCTACTATGTGTCGACACTGTTCAGGGCACCAAAGATACCTTAGTGAACAAAGCAGATAAAACTCCCTGGACTCACCAAGTTATGCAGGCGTGGACGGGTCATTTAACTGTCTTGAGCCTCAGTTTCCTCATCTGTGAAGTGGGAGCAGCCGTCCCCTCATTCCCAAGAGTTGTCAGGACTCACAGTGATGGTCAAGGGAGGGAGGGAGGCAGCGGTGGGCAGTTCCCAGCGGCCACTGATGCTTGTCTCTCTGTCATGTGTGTGCATGTGTGTCCCCCACGGCCTGCCTTCTCAGGCCTTAAAATGTGTGTCAGCAGCAGCAGCAGCCACGACGAGGCCCCCGTCCTGAGCGACAAGCACCTGGATGTACCCAACATCATCATTACCCCCCCTACCCCCACGGGTATGATGCTGCCAAGGGACTCCAGGCAGACAGGTGAGGCCACCCCGCCACACTGCCAAGCCGGGTCGGGTCTGGGGGACAGCTCACGGGGACCCCCTTCTGTGCTCCGGGTCTGAGCTCATGTCCCCGCTTCCCCTGGGTTTATTAAAAATTTATGCTTGGATCTGCATACACTCCACCGTGGGCCCCTCGCCACGGCACCAGCCCCAGCAAGATGTGGCATGTTAAGTAATTAGCGAGACAGCCCCTGCCGGCAGCCAGGCGAGTGATGGATGGGGCCAGGCGGGCTCGCCAAGGTAATTGATGGATGCGCCTTCCCCTGCCAGCCGGGGCCTGGTGCTCCATCTTGCTGGCGCAGGGGTTCAGCTGGACAGAGCAGGCTTGGAAACATATCCACGCCAGGGCTGGGGCTGGTCTCTGGGGCTGCCGGATGCAGGGAGGAGAGAGGAGATGGCCTTGTTCCCGGAGAGAGGGGGAGAGGGAGAGGCCCGAACTGGGGCCCCACGTGCCCCTCTGTGGATACCATTGGAGCCAGAGGGGAAAATCGTTCATTTATTCATTATACAGAAGTGTTGAGCCAGACCTGCGCTTGGTGCTGAGGCTGCTCTTGTGAATGATAATAATCATAATACTAAGTAGTGGTTATGACGGCAGTAAACACTTTCCCATTGAGCCCTCACAGTCATTCTGCATTAGGTCCAGTTTTCATCTCCATTTGACAGATGGGTAAACTGAGGTTCCGACAGGGTGCGGCAGTCGCTGAATAGCCAGTAAGTGGCAGAGGCGGGACTCAGCCCCAGGCTCTGTGATCTGGAGTCCACCCTGTGCACCCCCAGGCTGGACGCCCTCCCAGCGGCTAGCGTCATTCAGCCAACCAACCACCGTGACACAGTCCTGCCTGGCTCGTGCTGGGGGGACACAGGCTGACAAGGCTGACGTGGGGCTCGTGCGAGTCTGGTGGGGGGACTTGGGTAGACTTTTCCAGAAGGGCTGAGTTGGGATCTGAGCTTGCCCACCAGGTGAGTGACCTGGAGAAAGCCATGGGACCCCCTCTGGGCTGGGCCCTGTGTCAGTGCTGCAGCTGGGCCTTGCTCAGTCATGATTGCAGTGGGTCACACTGCTGTCACCTTCCCAAGTGCTGGGCCCTGGGTTAAAAGCTTTTCTGAGATCTTATTTAATTCTCATTCCAACCCTATGGGCTATGAGGACTGCCCTTATCTCTAGTTTATAGGTGGGGAAACTGAAGTGCAGAGAGGGACAGCGACTCACCCAAGGGCACACAGCAAGGTGAGAGAAGAGCTGGGCTCCTGCTCCAGTGTCTAATCAGAGAGCTCAGGGTGGGCAGCAGAGGCCCAGGTCCTTGCTCCCCACTTACGCTCCCTTCCCTCTCCCAGCCTCTGTGTCCTCATCTGTAAAATGGGATCATAACCACCTTCCCTGCTCCCTGTGAGTGCAGAGGAGTCTGATGGTTACAAGGTCTGTGGGGTGAGAGCCCAGAGGCCCTGGGCCCCCAGGAGACTCCTAACCCTGGGAGAGGTTCCTTTGAAGCTTAGGCAGTTCTGGGGGTGGATTAATGCCCAGGGGCCAGCACAGGGGTACCCTCCCGTCTGCTCTCGCCGGCGGCAGAGCTCGGATCCCGACCCTCTGCTCTCCCCATTCTGAAAAGGGCAGCAGAACGGCCACAGGCCTGGAGTCAGGACACCCTGAATTCAGATCCCAGCTCTGCCGCCCGTCAACCTGGGACTTTGAGCAAGAGGCTCCGCCTCCCTGTGCCTCGGTTTCCCCATCTGTGAATGGAGATGATAATGGTGCCTCGGTTTCCTCACGTGGAGGATCCGTGACAGGGAAGCTGGAGGGCCTGATTTCACGCCCTGTGTTGATGTTCTCGCCAGTGATATTAGGATGGGAGGACAGACCGCCAGGCCCGGGCGGCACGTCCTTCAGGCCACAGGCTGATACCAGGGGCTTCCCTGGGCAGCAGGGGACTGGCAAGAACTCTGGCCCTACCTGGACCACCCTGCTGATTGGAGCAGGTCTCCTCCACTCTGGGCCTCAACTTCCCATCTCTAGGCTGGGGTCAGGGGTGAAGGAGTTGACCTCCCGCCCAGCCCTGGGCTCAAAGGCACCTCCCAGAAGAGACTGAGCCAAGAGCAGGGCCCCGGGCTACAACCTCAGGGACTCAGAGTTGGGGAGCGTGGCCTCGAGCCTGGGCGGAGGGGCCGTGGGAAAGCACCATGAGACTCGGCATCTGTGGGGTCCCCTTTAGCATCCGTTGACACTATTGCCCCTATGTCGGGGGAGCTGAGGTGGCCCAGAGGTGCCAGCTCCCAGGGAAAGGGGGCCTGGATGGGGGGGGGTCCATCCAGATGTTGATTCCCCCTCTGTCTTCTAGTCTGGCTGGATGAGACGGGGTCCTGCACAGAGGATGGGGAAATAGACCCCGAAGCCTGAGGAGGAGGCGGTGGACACGCATCCGTCGGCACCAGCTCCTGCTCTGGCTGCCCCTGGCTCCACCTGCCCCGGGGCGCGGGGTCACCTGGGACAGAGCTGCTGAATAGGCTGGATGGGAAACAGAGCAGATTCGGGCATCCGACCGGGAGAGATGTGGCCGGATGAGCAAGGAACCAGCCCGGCCCACCTCCAGAACGACGTCTTCCAGGCCCCACTGAGTGGACTGGTCCCTGACCTCCTCCGTGTTCTTGCCGACCCCAGGGCCATGGTGACAGCCCGGCCATCCGGGTGCCAGGGAGGGGCTTTCTCCTGGACAAACACACCCTCCCTGCACCCTGGGCCAACCAGACGGGTCAACACCCACGAGAACTTCTCGCAGAGGCGCAGCTCCATTTTTTATGAGTTGTTTTACAGATAACAAAACAGTCCAGAAAGTGATTTATAATTTTTTGCATTATAAATAAAGATCTTCTGTAACAGACAGTGAAGCCTCCTTCTTGGGCTGGCAGAGGAGACGGAGCGCGCCCGGATACGAGGTGGGTTTAAGAGCATCGCTTGTCACGGAGGGGCCAGTCCGACGGGTGACAGCTGGTGATGAGCCTTTGGAGAGTCTCGGACCCCTCGATTGGCAGGCCTGGGTGAGGCCAAGGGCACGGGCTCTGAAGTCACACAGACCTCATGTGAGTCCAAGCTCCGACCCTGCCAGCTGTGGGATCCTGGTCATAACGCATCTCTCGGATGGGAGGCAATGGTTTTTGTTTGTTTTTAGAATAACATGAAATTGTTGGTGTGCCCTTCCCCCGTTGACGGTTCTGATCCTGGCACGTGTGTTTCTGTTCGTTTTCTGTGCCTTCTGTCGAGGCTGCGTGGCTTCTGCTTTGGGTTTGCCTACTGTCTTAGTTGGGGTCTTCCAGAAGCAGAGCCCGAGCCAGGCTTGGTGAGCAAGGGGTCTGTTTGGGAGGTGACCCCGGGATACACAGGTAGGGGGGTGGGAAGGTGCAGATCAGGGGTCCCCGAGGCCACTCTCAGGTTCGATAATCCACTAGAGGGACTCAGAGAACTCAGGAAAGCCATTATAGTTGTGATTATGGTGTATTACAGCAAAAAGGATGCAGATTAAAATCAGCAAGGAAGAGAGACACAAATGGTAGGGTCCAGGAGAGACCAGGCGCATGCGTCCGGGAAAGGCACGCAGACGGCACTTCATTCTCCCAGCAACGACGAGGACACATGCATGGGGTGTTGCCAAGCAGGGACGCTCACCAAGCCTGTGTCCAGAGTTTTCACTGGGGGTCAGTCACATAGACATGGCTGACCGTCCATGTGGCTGACCACCGTCTCCAGGCCCTCCAGAGGTCCGGCTGATACCCTGTGATGCAGGTCCCCACCATGGAGCATGCTGTTAGACTGTCCCTGTGGCCCAAGGCCCCAGGTCAACAAAGACACTTGTATCTAGCAGGACATCCCAAGGGCCTAGTGGTCACCTCCCAGGAGCTGAGGGCAGAAACCAGACCTCTCTGGGCCTGGTACCTTCTTTCCTGCACAAGAAGCGAGGCAGGGAAGGGAAAGCCGTGAAGGTGCTTCTGGAGCCCGGCCTCCTGGGGCACCTCGGTCGGTCTCTGGCCTCTGCAGAGGCAGCGTGGAGCTCCCCTCAGCATCCCCCACCCCAGAGGGGTGAGGCAGGGGGCTGCATCCTCCACCGGCATCCACCGCTGGCTGAGGGCTGCTCCGGACCCGCCCAGCACTTCCCACCTGTCCCCTCGCGGACAGCAGGACTTGCAGAGGGGACGCGGGAACACCCTGGAACACAGAGTGCCCCGGGCGGGTATGCTGGGCCCCACAGTCAGGGCCGACTCCGTGGGTGAGCAACCTGCGCCTTCCAAGAGGGCCCACCCTCAAAAGGGCCCCTCACCTGGTTTAACACTCTCCTGTCACCTCCTTGAAATTCTTCATCGTTGTTGGACAAAGGCCCCACGAGCGACACAGCCTGTCATCTTCCAGCCCCCATGGGCCTCTGTGCGCCAAGATGCAGCTCGGGTCGTCTGTGCATCTTATAAGGCCCCACCCCTCCACGGGAGCAATGTCAAGGGCACGTTGTGGGATGGAGATGTCGTGGGATGAAGAGCCTGTGGGATGGAGATGTTGTGGCCATTTTTGGAACTCTGGCCTGCCACCTGGTCATGCAGTTCGGTGCCCCCAGAATGCCTTTGCTCGCATTGCCAGCCCCGACCCCTGGGCAAGGCCAGGGCCGCTGCAGCCAGGTGCTCCTCCAGGCCAGGCCCTGCCAACTGGAAGTCTTCCGCCCCCGACTCCCACAGCACCATGTGCCCCACACGTCTCCTGCGGGCAGGAGACGCGTCTGTTGTTTCATAATCACCGATGTGCAAGTCATCAGAGGATGGGGTACCCCTGTGCGTTGGGGCTCAGGCCCTAAGGCTGATGTACCCACACTCAACCCTCCAGCGTCCCCACACACGACCCTCAGAAAATAAAGCCCCTAAGGTGAGACTCGGGCTCACGCTCCAGTATGTTCCAGACCTTGCACGTAGCAGGTGCCCAGGTTTTTATTTATTTAGCGTGTATGTTGCTGCTGTGTGCAGGGCACTCACTGTTCTAAGCACAGTACATCTATTTTAACTCATGTGATGCTCATGGAAACTGTGAGATGCTGTATTAGTCAGTTTTCTTTTTGCCATGTAACAAACAGCCCCTTGGTATAGGCTGAACGTGGGTCCCCACAAATCCTCACGCTGAAGCCTAACCCCCAGGCCATGGCATTTGGAGGTGGGGCCTTTGGGAGGTGATTAAGTCGTGAGGGTGGAGCCCACGTGAATGGCATTAGTGCCCTGATAAAGGAGAGCCGCAAGAGCTCCTTCCATGTGAGGACAGGGCCAACTGTGCGCCAGGAGGCAGCCCTCACCTGACGCCAAATCTGCTGGCGCCTTGATCTTGGACTTCTCCTCCTGCGGAACTGAGCCGTAAATTTCTGTTGTTTGTAAGCCCCCCAGGCTGTAGGGTCCTGTTACAGCAGCCTGAACCCCCAAACCCAGGGACTGAGAACTGATTGCCCACTCACTCGTCTCTGGGTTGGAGCTGAGTGGCTCTGAGGGGCTGGGCTTCGTCGGGCTGCAGTGGGGTTCAAATCTGCTCATGTGTCTCCTCGTTTTGTGGCCAGCAGCTACCAGAGGATGCTCTCCAGGAGGAAGGCAGGGCACAGAGCACGAGCCAGGCCATGCAAGGGCTTTCCCAGCTTCCGCTCAGGACCCCCTGCCCCAGTCCTGTTCCCACAGGAACCCAGAGGTTCTGGGTCTCAGGGCTGGGGCTGGGTGCTTGCCCTGAAGGCCGACTGAGCCCACGGTTTGAGGGGGACCCCACGTCTCCCTGGGCATGGCTCAGAGGCCTCCAGCCCACTCAGCAGCCTGCCGCGGCTAATCATCGCCTCATCCTGGGCATTTAGTGCCCATGGCAACAGGAAGAGGGCTGCAAGCTGGAGACCAGGCGGGAAGGGCGCTGGAGGCTGCACAGCCCCAGGACGCTGGATTTGCCTGTCTTATCCTTGCTTTCCTGGAGGAAGATCCTGGGGCCCCTGGTGTCCACACCAGTCCTGGGCTTTGAAACCCACTCAGCTGGGAGGCTCATCCCTGGTGAAGCCAGCAGTTAGGAGGGTGTTACCCCAGAATGTTGTCTGCTGAGTAAGAGGAGAGAGACCCTTCCTGGTGACATCTGCACCCCAGCAGGAGTGAACCCTGTGACAGTGCTCGGTGCCCAGCACCTGTCTTTGAAACTATGCCTTCAAGTAAGCTCTGTCTCCCCACAAAGGAGGGGCGAGGTGGAGGGGGCCTGCTCAGTGCAAGCTCTCACCCAGGGAGGGCATGGGGGGCGGGGCAGGGCACACCACTGCAGCCCCAGCGTCCCTCTTAGGAGCTGTGAGAAGGAATAGGGGGAGTGGGTGTGAGCAAGGACTTTGGCATCAGGCAAATCTGCATTGTGCTGTGTGACCATGGAAAGTCACTCAACCTCTCTGAACTTTTTCTTCTCCTGTAAAGTGAGGATAATCACAGGCTCTACCGCATGGGGAGCATATGAGGATTAAGTAAAATTATGTAAAACCCCCACATGGTGTCTGGCACAGAGTAAACAGTGAATAAATAGTAGTCTTCATGATCAGGTGGGTCACCAACCTCTCTGGGCCTCAGTTTGCTCATCTGGGGAACGGGGACCATGCCATGGGGCCCTGAGGATGATGGGAAATGGAGGGTGTGACTGTGGGACGGGTGGGAAGAGTGAGGGCTCTGGAGCAGACCTGGCATCACATCTGCCGTGGTGCCCCCTGTACCTGACGTGACTCCCACTGCATCACCCGTGCCTCCCTTTCAAGGGCTTTCTCGGTGCAGGAGCAGGTAGGGTGGGGGCTCTCTAGGCCACCTGGAAGACCTGGGGAGTTGACACTTCCAGGAGCACCCCTCACCCCCGTGCACGGGAGAAAGCAGAGAACTAGCCCCCTCTCCTTGCCCCTTGCGGTGGAGGTGAGGTGGCTCTGAGGAAACTTCTGGTCTCCCCAGTGCTTCTCAGACTTGAGCGTGCTCTCCGTAGAGATCTGGTTCAAACGCAGACTTGGTTTTAGGAGCTCTGCGATTGTGCATTTCTAACCAGCTCCCAGGGCACCGGTGCTGCTGGGCCACAGACCACGTTTGGAGTCACGAGGGTTCCTCGCTGCCCAGAGATTCCCAGGGGTCTGAGGCCCGGCCGCCAGCGTAGGAAACCTGCTCCTTAACCTGAACTGGTCCTCCTGGAGCTCCCCGCTCCCTTCCAGGTGCTCTCTGGGATTGCCTTCCCAACAAACCACTTCCCCTTGAGGCCTTTCTCGGGGCCTGCTTCCCAGCCGCAGTCAGCATCCGTCCCTGTGCGCCATTTATATCAGCTGGGTGACCTTGAGCAAGTTCCACTGCTTCTCTGAGCCTTGGTTTCCCCCCTCTTCAAATGGGGAGAATAAACTAGGTTGTTGGGAAGATTAAATGAATGGACACACATATAGAACCTAGAATAATGCTTTAGGGTTCAAAATGTCCTCTAGAATGTTGGCGATAATGCTGAGGTTGGCAAAGCCGCGATTGGGAAGACCCACCAGGCCCGTCTGTGCGGTCGCAGCCTCGTGGGGTCGTTGCATTCTGCACGGACTTGACCCTTCATTAGAGGTCGGGGGTGCTAGAGCGGTGGGATGGGTGCCTCTTTGGGGCTGGTCTAGAATGACACCTTATTTTGAACCCAAAACATGGCTCCCTGATTCTTATTTCTTGAGTCTGTTCTTCCTTAAATACATCCTGGGGGAATGGATGCTAATGTCTGCCGTTTATTTTTCATTTATTTTTAATGCCAAAGCTGCGCATCCTGATTAAAACCAACAATAAAAAAGCTTTGTAAATGGCTCCCCCCCAAAGTGTGTGTGTGTGGGAGGGTGGGGCAGGGGTCCCAGTCAGAGGCCACCGAAGAGGAAATGGACGGATGGACTAACAGCTCTGGCCGCCGACAAAGCCCGTTAACCCTAACCCTGCTGTGTCCCGGAGAAGTTCCCAGGCTCCAGGAGGTGAGGGGACGTTCTGGTCCACGACTTGGGATTCATGCTGTATGCCTCCAGGAGGGGAGGCTGGGAGGGGAGAAAAGTGTGAAAACAGATGGAAATGTAATTTTTAATGACAGCAGCAGATGGCAAAAAGACACAAGAGTGTATTCGCACCATGTCGGAGCCATTTGCGAGCGCCCAGCTCAGCCGTGATATGCGCCGTGCGGCTGGCGTGTCGGCTCCCCCGCCAAACCCCGCAGGCCGGCGAGCTGCAGGGGGGAACACGCAGGCCCCCCGGGGAGGGGCCGGGCGCGCTGCCAGGCTGTGGGGAGCCACAGGTAGACGGGAAATACCTGTGGCCACCTGGGGGGTCCGGAAGCGTCTCCGTGCCTGGCTTTTCCGCACACAGGCAGGCAGTGAGGCGCTCTAGTTTCACACAGCCCCTCCTCCTGGTCTCCATGGCAGCTCCCCAAGGCCAGGCCATTGTCACCACTCACCTGGACTTCTCAAAGTCCAGGTGAGTCTCCTGCTGCCAGACCGCGTCCCACCCTGACTCCATCCACCAGAGCTGTGTTTCTACAGTGCAGAGCTATTCCTGTCACTCCTCGCCCCGCATCCCTCACGTGGCCTCCCGATGCACTCAGGATCACATCCCTGTTCTTGGAGGCCGCTTACCAAGCCAGCCCTGGAGGTGTGGCTGCTGCTTGTCTTTCTTACTCCTCTCCTCACCACACTTCGCAGGGAGAGGAATCCCTGTGGGGCGGTGGTGAGAGAGAAACACCACCACGGCTGGGAGCAGGCGCCCCCGTCCACAGAGCGTGGCCCGGTCAGCCGCAGCTGACAACTCCTCCAGCTCTAGGTGACATTCAGAATAGGTGACAGCTGGGGTGGGGTGGCCCCAACCAATGGGAGCTGCCCCTGGCCAGAAACAGCAGCTGAGGTCAGCCCCGCAGGAGGTCATGTCAGCCCCCCACCTTAGAGACAGGTGGGGGCAGCAGTCACAGTAGGGGCTGTGGCTCTTGGGCTCCTGGAGCACAGCAGGGGCCCATTAGGGACGCAATCACGTCTTGCTGTCAGGGCCCTGCGCTCCTCCACCCCTCCGTCTTGTTTCAGCTGAGGCAAGGGGAGGGAGGGTTACCAGAGGAGGTATTTCCATTCTGCGTTTCTCTCTCGCTGCCATGACTGTAATTCTACTCCTTCCTTAGCTGGGTGATACCACCAGCTGTTGGTCACCGCATCACCGGAGCCACCCCCGAGACGGCAGGTTTCTGGGTTCGGTTTATGGGAGCAGGGGCTCTTGCCCTCGGCTGAGGCCTGGGCCTGCCCCACAGCGTCTCATCCCTTCCGTCCAGGTGTGGCCCGGGACTCGGGCAGGTGATTCTCACACACAGGCAGGGCTGAGTCCGGGGGGGCTTCTCGCCCACCTCCTCAGGTCCTCACTGTCATTCATCGTTTCCTAGGCCGCTGGTCTCCTCACTCTAAGAGAATTGCTCCCACGTGCAGAGATTCAGACTTCGAGGTAGGCTAATCAAGGATGGAATGAACACGCTTGCGCAGGTGGACCACAGGTCCTTCCCAGACACGCTCAACCCAAGGGTCCTGTGGGGACGCACTGACGGGCCGCCAGCCCAGTGTCACTCACAGGAACGAATGCCCCTGCAGAGGACCCCAGACTCCATCCAGTTGCTCATACTACGAGTTCTCCATTTCCACATGGGGCGGGGGCCGCCCTACAGGACGGGGCGGCTCCAGGAGATTTCCATCATTGCAGGAAGATCTCTGCTTTCAAAGCAGAAGTCCCATGGCTGACTCATTTTCGGAGCACTGCTCTGCGGCTTAAACTCTAGTGTGACCAGGTGTTGTGGTACAGACCACCCTGAAGGGGGCTGTGGGTTCACGCTTCTGGAGTGTTCTAGCTTCCCTGGGGGAATCTGGCAGAGGCTTTTTCTTAAACTCTTTTTTTGCTAAGAATAGCTTTAGCCTTACAGAAAAGTTGCAAAGATAGTACAGAGGGTTCCCATAAACCCCACACCCGGTTTCCCCTGTCGTTAATCTTATGTTACTCTGGTCCATTTGTCACAATGAATGAACCAACTTTGATACATTCTTACCAACCAAAGTCCATTCTTTATTCAGGTTTCCTCAGTTTTCCCCTAACGTCCTTTTCCTGTTCCAGGATCCCATCCCCATTTATTCCACGTCTCCTTAAGCTCCTCTGGGCGGTGACGGTTTTGGGAGGTGGCTTTTGATGACCCTGGCAGTTTTGAGGAGTGCTGGGCAGTTCCGTAGAATGTCCCTCTGTTAGGGTTTGTCTGACATTTTTCTCACAATGAGCCTGGACTTGTGGGGTGTGGGGAGGAAGACCCCAGAGTGAAAGCACCTTCTCATCCATTTCTCCTCCATCGTATCAAGGGTGCATGCCATCACCCTGGCCTGTCACTGCTGATGCTGACGTCGCTCTCCTGGCTGAGGAGGTCAGGTGTCTCCATGGTCCTGTAACTCTGTGTGTCCTGTTTCCATCCTCTCCTCTGTGGAAGGAAGTGGCATGGGGCCTACACTTCAAGAGTGGGGAGCATCTCTCTGTCCACAACACGTGGAATTCTTCTGCATGGAGATTTGTCCCTCCCCACCCCCACCCATGTATTTGATCGCCAGCCCTTCATTCCTGACCATGGAGCTCATTATCTGGCTTTGCCATCTCCTTCCCCCACTTCGAGAGCCCAGCGTGAGGCTGGGCCTTCAGAAGTCCTCTCCGGATCCCGGGAGTGGCTCAGAGCTGGACTGGATTGGGGCAAATCGCTTCCCTTCCCACTTTTCCCAGTTAATACAACTTCCGGAGGAGTGTGTTGAGTGTGCGGTTTCCATGAGTCACAAAGTCGGAGCCTGGAGCTTAGGCGGGGGCATTTTCAATAACAGCTTTATTGAGGAATGATACACATATTATAAAGTTTACCCTTTGAAAGAGTATAATTCAGTGGTTTCTTAGTATATTTACAGAGTTGTGCAACCAGCACCACTATCTAATTCTAGAACATTTTCATCACCCCACACGCAACCCCGCACCCATTAACAGGCCCTCCCCGCTCCCTGCTCCCCCAGCTCTTGGCAAGCACTACACTAGCATGTGTCTCCATGGATGGTTTATCTATTCCAGACGGTTCATGTAAACGCAATCAGATATGGTTTTTGTGTCTGGTTCCTCTCACATAGCATAAGGTTTTCAAGGTTCAGCCACGCTGTAGCATGAATCGGCCGCATTCTTGTTCATGGCCGAATAATATTCCACGGCACGTACAGACCACATTTTGTTTATCCATTCCTCCAGTGATGGACATGTGGGTCACTTCCACCTTTGGCTCTTGTGAATAGTACTGCCGGAAGGCAAAGACATTTAACAAGCCCCCAAGGGACCCAGGTGGACCCTTGAGTCTGAGACTCCAAGATGCCCCCATTTTGCAGTGTGTAAAGCTGCACACTTGTTCTCCCAACAGCCCAGTGAGGTAGGCAGCAGCACTGTCCCCATGTTACAGACAAGGACACCGAGACTCAGGTGATGCGGACACCGGGCTCTCCTACTCATCCCGCCATGGTCTCTCTGAACCCTGGCTCTCCCACTGGCTCTTTTCCTCTGCTCTTTGACAGGCTGAGAAAATCCAGGAGGGAAGCCTCGCCAACTTTGGAACACAAATATTTTCCAGTCAAGAAAACAATCCCCCATCCATCAAAACCCAGACAAGTTGGCACACGCTCTCTGCAGATGCCCGAGGGAGCTTCTATTTCAGGAGGGGCCAGGTGGCCTGAAGCTTCCCCTCCTCCCCAGACACCCTGGGGCTCCTTCTCTTCCTACCTCACTTTTGCAGATAAGGAGACTGAGGTTCAGAGTGGTCACTTGCCATTGGTCACACAGCATCCAGAGGAACTTTTCATGTATTTTCTTTGAAAGTATTTGTCATAATAAATGACCCACAATGAAGGTAATCTCCAAGCCTGTAAATGACAATTTCCAATGCAGATAAATAACAGACACAGCTTTCCAGGACATGTGAGTGGGCAGAATTTAATTATGGCCTTATTTCATCTTCCCAACAACCCTACACGGGCAGGTTTCGGTGTGTGTAGGGGGGCATTGGAGAGGAAAGCATGGAATCATCTCGGGTAGGGCAGCTCTCCGGCATGGGTACAGAACCCCGGAATCCTCCTGTCCCTTATGCTTTTTCTCAGGGCCTAACGATCAGGGTTTTGAATTCAAGTCCAGCTCACTGCCTGTCCCCACAGATCCTACACTCGCTGCCTCACATCCCAGGGAGCTGTCCTGGCCTTACCACCCCACCGAAATGACCCTGGGCCTGGGGAAAACTCAGCTTTCTGTCCCCACCCCAGACCCCTGAACCACAGCTCTCCAGGAGCGCGCGTGTTGACGCCCAGGATCTTCTAGGGGACTCTGACAGCGGCGAGTCGGAGAACCACTGCTGTTCCGTGTCACACAAGCCGTCCGCACAGAGGGCTCCCGTTCCCCGAGCAGACGAGAACATCGGTACATACGTGCTCCAGTCGTGCAAACCTGTCTCTTCATGAGTCTCACCTGGGGTGCGGCCCAAGCACAAATTCTGAGCCTCTCCCCGCAGCTTCTGAATCGGAACATGTGGGTGGGGTGAAGGATCTGCATTTTTATAGATTTTAACCAACGCGTGTAGAGAGAACGGAAGATTGAGAAATTAAAGGAGGCAACGCCTTCTCTCACTCCGCTGGGCGCGGCCCTGTCTGTCTAGCCAGGTCACGCCGTGACCCAGTAAATGCATTTACTCCTGGCAGGGTGCGGGCCCAGTGTAGACGCACCCCGAGCCCCACCCCCAGCTTGACTCAGGGTGTTGGCAGGAGGCGCCCGGGCTAGGTGAAGGGACACGGAAGTCCGGCGCCAGGGCAGGAGGGCCCACGGAGGCCAGGTGCGCGGCCCAGGGGGGAGGCGGGGTCGGGGCGCCGAAGGGGGTGGAGCCCGGGAGAGGCGGGGCCGGGACGCGGAAGGGGGTGGAGCCCGGGAGAGGCGGGGCCGGGACGCGGAAGGGGGTGGAGCCCGGGAGAGGCGGGGCCGGGACGCGGAAGGGGGTGGAGCCCGGGAGAGGCGGGGCCGGGACGCGGAAGGGGGTGGAGCCCGGGAGAGGCGGGGCCGGGACACGGAAGGGGTGGAGCCTTGGAGGGGCGGGGCCGGCACGCGGAAGGGGTGGAGCCTTGGAGAGGCGGGGCCAGGACGCGGAAGGGGTGGAGCCTTGGAGGGGCGGGGCCGGCACGCGGAAGGGGTGGGGCCCCAGTGGGGCGGGGCCAGGACGCGAGACTGGGTGGAGCTGGGAGACGAGAAGGGCGGGGCCGGGACACGGGATGGGGTGGGGCCGGGGCGCGCGAGAGTGTGGAGCCTGGGAGGGGCGGAGCCTGGATCTGTCCAGCAGAAGGGCGGGGTCTGCCTACAGCCTCGTTCAAGCTCGCCAATCCGCGGGCTCGTGGCAGCAGCGGGCCCCGCCTCCTGCCGCCGCGCCGCATTGCTATAGGCCGGTCGAGGCTTCTTCCGGCCTGGGGGCGGGCCCCACGCGGTGGCGGGAAAGCGGCGGCCGCGGCACCTTCTCCTGGTCGCTGTGGGTCGGAGGCGGCGGGGAGTCCTGGTCCGGCTGCTACGCCACCATGGACGCGGCCGAGGTGGAGTTTCTGGCCGAGAAGGAGCTGGTTACCATTATCCCGAACTTCAGTCTGGACAAGATCTACCTCATCGGGGTGAGGGCGCGGGCCGGGGGCGAGCGGCGGGCGTTTGCCTCAGGAACCGGCGCCTGGGAGAGGCCGGTCCCCGGGGGTCGGAGCTTGTGCGGACGCCGCCCTCTCCTTCGTCCTACCCTCCTCTGCCCCCGCCTCTCGGAGGGGCAGCCGGGCGGCGGGCTCCGGGGCTCGGTCGGCGCGGGGGCGGGGCGGCGGCTCTGAGGAGACCGGGCACAGGTGGGAGCACAGGTGGGCGGAGAGTGGGATCGCAGGTGGACGGACAGTAAGATCGCAGGTGGGAGCAAAGGTGGGCACGCAGGTGGGCGGCAGGTGGGATCGCAGCTGGGAGTACAGGTGGGTTGCAGGTGGGTGCAGCTGGGAGCAGAGGTGGGCACACAGGTGGGCGACAGGTGGGATCACAGGTGGGCTCCGGCCTGTCCGGTGCCCCTCCCCTTCCTGGCCGCAGGGAGGTCGGTCATGCCTTTGTGCCGTCTGAGCGGCTCGTTTTCCTTCCGCAGGGGGACCTGGGGCCCTTTAACCCCGGCTTGCCGGTGGACGTGCCCCTGTGGCTGGCCATCAACCTGAAACAACGACAGAAGTGTCGGCTGGTTCCTCCCGAGTGGATGGACGTGGGTGAGGACGGGGTGGACACGGTGCCGGCCTCCCGCTGGCGGAGGTGGGGGGTCCTTCCATCTGCTCCGTTGACCACTGATGGGCCGGAGTTAATGGTCCCAGACTCACCCCTTGGAGGCTGCTGCCCGCTGTTATTGATGCTGTGTTAGTTCGGGGTGTGTTTACCAATCTTAGTTCAGATTTTCGTTTTAAGATATTTCAACTTGCTCTAAAACTAAGGATGCTATAGGACCTTAAAGAAGCATTTGTTCTAGTTTAAGAAAAAAAATAAGTATAGTCTAGCAGGTTGAGGAGCAGAGTCGTTATCGCACGTGGTAGAGAATGCACGAAAATAATGCGTCATCCACGGGAGGGAGGGTTATTCGGCCATAAAGAGGAGTGGAGGACTGATCCCGCTGCAGCGGGCGAGCCCTGAGAACAGGATGCTGCGTGAACAACCAGACACACAGACCACGCATTTATTGTGACATTCCGTTTATCCGAGCTGTTCAGAACGGGCACACCCGCAGGGACAAAGCAGATGAGTGGCTGTCTGGGGCTGGGGTTTGGGGGTCGATGGATGGTGGGGTTCCTTTCTAGGGTGGTGAAAATGTTCTAGAATTGATTGAAGTGGTGGACGCACAACCGTGTGAGTGTACTAAAACCCACCAAATTGTACACTTTAAACCAGTGAATTGTATGGTATGTTAATGATGTCCAAATAAAGCTGTTAAAAAAACAGAAAATAATGCATCGAAGGTGCAGAGGGACTTCATCCTGAGCCTTTGCAGTCTTTTCCCCACCTGAAACATGAGTGGCTCATCATAGCAAAGAATCTTAATTTTATTTGGGGTGGGGGCATTTAGAATTTGGAAAGCCTCTGAGCAATAGTGATTGTCCCCTCCCTGGGGACATCTGGGAGTATGTGCCTCCTAGAAGCAAGGACACTGTCAGCCGGGCACTCTCGAATACTCTTGAATACAGTTTAAGAAGGACTGGGCATTTTCTCCTCCCTCCCCGTCCTAAAGGGCAGAGGGACTCTGGTGGTCCTGAAGCATAATGGGAAACTCATGCCTTCTGCTTGGAAGGGCCTTGTTAGCGGGGAGTCCCCCCAGGCCTGGCCCTATTAGCGCGGCATCCCCTTCTGGCAGTTTTGGTGCATCCAAACCCAAGGCGGTACGGGCCAAGAGCCAGAGTCAGAGAGCAGGCGTGGAGAGAGCGAGCCCCAGCCTTTTCCTGTGCCTGGGCCTTGATGTGGTGCGAGGTGGTGAAACATCCTCATTAGACGTAGGCCCCGCCCAAGAGCCAGCTGCCTTCGGGTTCTGCGGCTGCGATTAGTCCCACCTGTTCTTGGACATAATCTAAATGGAATCAAGTGTGTCAGCTTTTGTCTCTGGCTTCTCTTATTCGATCGATGTTTTTGAGATTCGCCCCCAGTGTTGTGTCTGTCATTACCTCACTCTTCTGTTTCACCCGCTGGATGAGGATGCCACAGGTTGGTCCCCCATTCTTCGGTTAGTGCATGTTTGGGTTGTTTCCCATTTTGGGGTTTGTGAATGAGGCTGTTGTGAACATTCTTGTCAACGTCTTTTTGTGGATGTATGTTTTTATTTCTCTTGGGTAAATGAATACCTAGAGTGGTGGAATTCCTGGGTCATAGGGCAGACTGTGCTTAACTTTGAAGGAAACTGCCAACCAGCCCTCCAGAGTGGTTGAGCCATCGTTAGAATCCCGCCAGAAATGTATGAGCCTTCCCATCGTTCCACATCCTTGCCAGTGTTCGGGGTTGTCCTTCTGATTTACCGCAGGGTTTGAACAGGTGTTCTACACTCTGCTTTAGATGACAGAAAAGCAAAGAATCCGTCCGCCGTGCAGAGATGTGCTTGGGGAGAGGGTAGTAGGGAGTTACCCAGGCGAGAGCTGAGGGAGGCTGAGCTGGTGGTGGAGGTGGGTACGTGTGGTTGGAGTGTAGGGGTGTTTTGAAGAAAGAATCAGCGGGATTTGCTGACGGACAGGCCTTGGATCTGGGAGAGGAGTTAAGGATGCCCGCCAGGGTCATCGGCTGAGCTGCAGACGAGGTGGAGCTGCTGTATCCTGGGACAGGAAGGCTGCGGGAGCAGTGTGTGGGCTGCACTGGGAACCAGGAGTGGGGGTTTGAATGTGTCACCCCGAGGTGCCTATTAGCTATCCAAGTGGAATTAATGTGGGCAGTGGGGCCTGGAGTCAGGAATTCCGAGAGGGGCTCATCTGGGGATGTAAATTTGGAAGTCGTGAGCACGTGGTGTTTCCAGGAGGCAGGAGGAGATCACAGGGGCTGTGGGTTTAGGCAGTGGAGAAGGGGCGGGCACCTGAGCTCTATACCCCACTGTTGAGAGGTCAGGAAGACCCGGAGGGATCAGCGAGATGAGAAGAGATCTCCGAGTGGTGTTCCAGCCACGAAGTGATAAATATGCTCCAAGGAGGACTGACCCTTGTCCGATGCGAAGACTGACGTGTGGCCGTTGGGTTTGCCTGGGCCTTGGTGAGCTGTGTTGGTGGCGGGGCGGGATAGACCCCCACCCGAGTGGTTGAGGGGAGGAAGTTAACGCCAGTGTCAGACAACTCTTGAAGTTTTGCTGTAAAGGGCGTGAGAAATGGATGGTAGCTGGAGGAGGATTGGTGTCAGGGGAGGGTTTTCTTTTTAAGATGGAGGATGTTGCAGTAAGCTTGATGGAATGGTAAATAGTGACCGAAACAGTGATCATTCAAGAGCGAGAGAGAGCTGCTGGAGTGGTGTCCTGGTGGGAGAGAGAGCAGGGTCCAGTGCACGTCCAGGAGGCTGTTCCTCCTGTGTGGGGACAGAGGCAGGGAGGTTGGGAGATGTGGTGGCAGGAGAGTGCAGGCTCAGCAAGGCCTCGAGGAGAGCCGGGGCGGCAAGATGAGGAAAGAAGGCATGAAGAGGCAGGCAGGATTGCAAGTGACGGGGTGAATGAACCCGGGATGTACAGTAAGATTGCAAGATGGCACCATGGGCCCCCAGAGATGGATGGTCAAGCATTTAAAGTGAGACCGCCCAGCATAGTTGCGTCTGTGTGTGTCCCTTCGCCACAGTGGGCAGTCCAGACTCAAGACTAGGGTTTCCTCAGGCCAGTGAGACAGGAGCAAGGGGCAAGGCAGTTGTGGCACGTGGGGAGGGGTGCTGCTGCTGCTTGGGGCTGGGCTCAGCGGCTGGTTCCAGATGCCCGGCTTTCAGCCCTTTACCCTCACCCCACCCCCAGGCCGGAGGGGCGGTAGCTGTAGGTTGTCTCGCTCTCTTCTGAACTAGGCTTGCTATAGATAAGTAAATCTCTCCAGTCACTGGTTACTTTCATCACTTCTTGCTTCAAAGGTAGAAAACTTTGCTCTTTCCCTCAGAAAAGAACTTCTGACTCTGGCGTTCTTTTCAGTAATATTTCCTGCAGGTCAAAGCAATAACAATAACAAAAATTTACCACCTTCTCTAAGAGAAGTTTTTGAGGAAATAGGCCCTGAATCACCTAGCTAGTGACATGTTATCCCAAAAAGTGTTTTTTTCATGTATTTGTTAGTTGACTGAATAGGTAATATAGGCACTTGGTAAGTTTGGAAGATTTAAAAAAAATGTTTGGGTTATGGTGATGGTAAAATGTATTTATTCACTTCTGAAATTTCAGAGAAGTTGGAGAACATTAGGGATCACGAACGAAAGGAAGAAACTTTTACCCCTATGCCCAGCCCTTACTACATGGAACTCACCAAACTCCTGCTAAATCAGTGAGTATATCTCAGTTCTTAGAGCCCACAGGCGACATGGAGCTCACGGTTCTCACCCCCTAACCGCTGGCTACCGAGTGAGCGGTACCCCTGGGCCCGCCTCCTCAGATCCGTGCTCTGGGAGCCGTTTGTGTGCGGACGCACGCTTGCCCCCGGTCTTGCTCGCTCGCTCCCTCGTTCTCGTTTTTCCTCTTTGCCTCCCTCTCCCGGTAAATCCCTTGGTTCTTTCCCTCCTGCCTCCTAATTCATTCGACGTTGGACCCCAGTGTGGAGACTCCATCACACCTCGGGTGGCAGGCTTTTTCTAACTCCACGTTCTGTTAGTAAAGCTTCCCCCCTTTTTCTTCTTTGGGCGCGTGCATTTGAGTCTAGCACGTCTTTCACGGGAAAGGCCCCAGGGCTCACACTTGCCGCTGACCCTGAGCTGTAAGGAGGCCCTCTAATAGCAAAAATGTGCCCTAGCAGCTTCTCGTTTCCCTCCATCCAGTTCTGGCTCCCACCGGCCTCTCCTTCGTCCTCCATGTTGCAGCTGGAGTGGGCTCTTCGAGACGAAGCTCCCTGTGACTGCCCTGCTCCTCACGGCCTCTCCAGGCTTTGGTCTAAAGCCCTGGGCCTGGCGGTCAGGGCCCTGCACAGCCTGCTCTTCCTCCTCCTTTCACTCCTAATGCTTCCTCCTGCTGATTCTCCAGCTTCCAGCCTCATGTCGGTCTCTTTCACTTCTTTATACACCAAGGTCCCCAGGGCTTTGCATATGCTGTTCCCTCTGCCCAGTAGGTCCATCTGTCCCCTGCCCCTCTTTTGGGTTAGCGTAACAGGTACTTCCTCCCAGGTTAAGTGTGCCTGTCCTCTCGGCAGTCCTGTACACCTCCATGGCATTTGTCAGCTGTAATTTCTTATCACCTGTCTAGCTGTGCTCTCCCCACCTCAGTTCTAATGGGCAGGGGCTGTATCTTGTGTGCACCAGCACAGTGCCTGGTGCTCACAGGTTTGTTGAATGAATGAATGTATGTATGAAATCAGTGGGAGGGCCGGGCAAGTGTGGATAATTTTGCTTGGGAGATACTTAAAATGTAAGTTGCAAAATGTCAAGCTTTTGAAGCCCTGAGCACCTTTTAATTGATGGATTCAAGGGCAGAACTAGAAGAAAAATTCAGGAGCTCCCTACTGCCTGCTGTAGAGCAGAAGGGCCAGGGGCCCACTGAATGGCACTGCTGAATGCAAATGGAAGTTGGGGTGCATATCATGGACTCGTCCTTAAGTTGTCATGAGGCTGCAGGTCACAAGACACTAAGCATATGACAGACTAAGTGTGCCACTAGACAGAGGAGACAGTCGTGTATGCTGGAGTTCCCAGTTTAGATGGGAGAGGTGTGAACCTGTTAACCAGTAGCCACACTGCGGTATTAAATACTTTTCAGAGTATGTCAGGATGCAACCCTAATGCCTGGTGGTGCCAGAGAAGGGATCCCTGGCTTGAAGGATGAGGGAGAATTTGCTAGGGGAGAGGAGTGTAAGCGGAAGGCACGAAGTGTGAAAGGCACGGTGTGTGTGGGGCAACAGAGAATGTTGGGGCATGCATAGAATGTGGGAGGGGCGGGTTACCCTGTGGTGGAGAGTCCCTGGGAGGGTGTTCAGGCAGGGGTGCATCATCCGCTGGGTCTGAGAGCCTGCTGTGGCGGTGGGGAGTGACTCGGAAGGGAGAACTTGGGAGCAGAGATGAGGGGCCTGTTCATCCTTGGTTTCTGAAATTCAATGTATTAGGTGTGCAGTTCCTATTGAAAACCTTGTTTCATAATTTTTTATAATTCATTCAACTAAGGGACCTAATTTTGCCTTTGTTCTGCAGTTCAGTTAACAAGGAGCTTTGTTCTTTAACCTGCTGTTCAAAGCGTAAAATCCAAATGTTTGGGTCTTAAATAAAATCTGCTACATAGAATTTATGCCACTGGTTCTCCATTTACTAATGACAGCTGAGTTTAACAGGTGGCGGCCATTTCAGCTTACCCTAGAATGCCTGGTGCTGGATGACGTTGGCTTCGGCTTTTATCTTCTAGGTTGTCTTTTCCTTCAAAGGTTAATGTAAAATATATTTCAAACAGGAAGGCTGTCATTGCCCCTCGCCGACTCCAGTTCAAATTTTTACCCAGAATTTGCTGTGTATAGGTGTGCTCAGTTTATGCTCAGTTATGCAATTTGTGACTTTTGTAAATGTATTTTTCTTTTCTCTGTAGAGTGAGGCAGTACCCATCCTTCAGGGCTTTTGTGAGGTAGAAATGCTGCGTAGTGCTCAGCACAGTGCATGGCACAGAGCCTGTCGTCATCTTTCTCTGGTGGGTTGTAAGCCCTTGGATACGGACAAGCTATGAGCAACAGAAGTCATGACCTCCAGCCAGCCCTTGAAACAAATTCGTTCTAGATGGAAATTCTCTAGCACGGAACACTGAGTTATCCTGAGACAGACAATGTCCAATTTAGAGCTTGTTCCCCGATCCCTAATTTCTTTAGGTAAACAGAAGTCCTGGGACCACAGCCTGCCATGGGACAGTTAACGTGAGCACAGATAACTCTGTGGATCATGGCTGCCTTTCCCTGGCACCAAACTTAGCTGCTAGAAATGCTTACGTTTTAAAATTGAAAACAAAGCAAAACAAATTTTGAGTCTAGAACAGCTCTTGTATTTTGCCTGAAGCCGAGCAGCATTTCTTAAAAAGCCACTTCTCCCTGGTCGTTGCTTTAGTTTCCCGAGTGCTCTTAAGTGACTGATTTCACCTCTGGCTTCCTTTAGTGCTTCAGACAACATCCCCAAAGCAGATGAGATCCGGACCCTGATCAAGGATGTGTGGGACACTCGCATCGCCAAGCTTCGGGTGTCTGCTGACCGCTTTGTGAGGGAGCAGGAGGCGCACGCCAAGGTGGGTGCGTGGCTGGCCCTGCCCCCGCAGCTGCGCCCCTCGGAGGTCCGTGCGGGCCTGGTGCTGCTGAGCGACTTCCCAGGGCGTCCTGCCCGCTGAGGCTGTCGCAGGCAGGGTTACTAGCTGGGCTGGGCTTTTATTATTGGTTTCTTGTTTTTATTCAGATTTTACCTTTTTCTCAAAAATCAAAAACTCGACCAACCCAGCCTGTTTCCTTGTTTTAGCTGGATAACTTGACCTTGATGGAGATCAACACCAGTGGGGCTTTCCTCACACAAGCGCTCAACCACATGTACAAGCTCCGAACAAACCTGCAGCCTTCTCCGAGCACCCAGTCTCAAGACTTCTAGAGAAAGACACATCTGTAAAGGCCTCGCGTGTGCTGCCGGAGGCATGCCGGGTGGCGTGGGAGCGCTCGGGACGGACAGAGGTACTGGAGTTCTGGAGTTTCAGAACCATTTTTGAGTGTGGCAAACGTGTCGTGAAGTAAGGGATGGATTCCTAACATGGTGGGGAAGCAACAGGTCTGCGCTTAGTCATTAAGGCGCTCTCGTTCCACATCTGTCCCGAGAAGCCAGCTGTTCTTTTATGGGGGAAGAAAAAAGCTTTGGCAAAACAAGTTCTTTTTCCCAGCAGAGCCTCAGGTCTCCCGCACGGAACTGTCACGTGTGGGTGAGTGCTCAGCGACATCAGGTGTTGCTTTTAAAAGACAGTAGGAATGGCCACGTGGCCTAGGGCTTTTTTTTTTCTTTTTGATCCTGATCTCTGGGCTAAATTTAGAATCTCCTTACAGGGGTTGCTCAGAGGATAGCAGATAAGCAGCTAGTGACGCTGGTCAGTGTTTACCACCTGAGCCCTGAGACACAATAAAGATGGCAACCCAAATCTCTTTTGAGATCTTTTTCCTGCGTAACTAGCAAGTAAAAGGAGCGAGCCATGTGGCTACAACGATCTGATGGACTGAAGCGAACGGTGTATCACAGGCGACTAAACTTCAGACCGACACTCTGGGTGTCTCTCGTTCTCTCGGCTGCTTCTGGTTAAGGTTTAAAGGGTCGCTTATCAAGGGGAAAGTCAGGGAGAAACTAATTCCATGTTATCAGGCGCACAAACGACGCTGTCTTCACGATGCTAAAGCAGGAAAGTTGGACTGATACCACTCTGCTCTTGATGGGCTGAGGGGAAAGCTTTGTTATAGGTAGCATGGCTCAAATAAGGATAAATTCTTTTTCTTCATAGGAGAAAGTTTCCGATTGTAGCGTTTTGCAATCGCTAAGTCCCTTCTAGAAATTACATTACCTCGCCAGGGGAAATGATTGTCTAGTCGTGGTGAGCAGGTTCTGTAACCAGCTGGCTTTCCGCTGTGGCGCCATTGTTAAAGCAGTAGCATGTTATCTCGAGGGCTTTCTGATGAGTGTACATATCTGATCAGCTGAACCTAAGGAATGTGTGGTGCTCTTTGCCCTTCCTTCAGTGTTTCAAGTCCAAACTCACTCCAGGTTACTCGACCACTACTTCTCGGTTCCAAATCGCTACCCAGGTGTCCCCCCGACAAGCAGCTGTGACTGTTTCAACACTGAAGGGCCAGACACAGAGGGATTAGGACACAGAAGACCTGGTCTCCATCATTTCAGGTGGCTGTTGAGAGGGTTGCTTTCAGATGACAGGACTTGCCTTTTTACCTCCCTCGGGATCCTTCAGATTTAATTTGAGGAATCTTGCAGTGTGAAGCCACGTGTCATGGTGTCATGGTGGAGGTCAGGAGTCCTGTGTATCTCGGCTCTCACCTCATACCACCTTTCTCTTCAAACCTGGCTGAGGCACAACTGAATCTGTCTTTATGTTTTACCTGCAAAGCTATAAAGCTGTTGAGCTTTTTTTTTTTTTTTTGGCCTTATTATAACATAAAAAAGATTTCCCTCTGAATATGATTTAGGAAGATTTTATTTTTTTGGATGTTGTCAGAAATTACAGCATATATTCATAAATACCTAATTACTACATTCAACAAATAATATTACAATACAATTAATTCAAACAAGTACACTTAGAACAGGTTTAATTTCACAGCATCTAAACTGCCCCCAGAGTGACCGAGGCACCGTCCCTCCTCCCTCCCATGACCGGTGACTGTTCTAGCTATTAAGCACAGGGTACATACCAAGTAACACAACCAATTAGCATGGTCTTCCTCAGGTGAAGGCAGGGTTAGGAGTGTAAGTCAGGCGCTGGAGGAGGAGTGGGGGCAGGCTACTGCAAGTGTAGGAAAGTCAATAGCTTGGTTACTGAGAGAGCAGAGGGGTGCTGCTAAGTGGCTAAGAGACACTTGGAGAGTAACAGAATCGGCCTGTGCTGATCATCTCCATCTTGTGGTGGATCCTTGGAATTTTCTGCACTTTAAAACACGGCTCAGAGGGAAAGGGGGTATCTGATTTAATTTCTGAGATTTGGCAGCACTGTCAGCTACTTGAGGAAAATACCATTCCATGCACAAACTTAAGATGTCCTGGGTTACGATTCTTTGCTGCTAGAGCTGTGGGCTCCTTTTAACATTCTAATGGAGTATACCCTTACGGAAATTCAAAGAATATTAATGCCAATTAGATGTTTTATTTGCTTTAGAATATAAACTGTTGGAAATCCTATCTTGGTCACTTATCTGAGATGATGTTCTAAGATCATGATGTTTTGTCAGTTTGGCTCTGATTATATGAAACAAAAATAACTCCTTTTCAAATGATCAGATTGTGTAGTATCAAGTTTGGGAAAGCTCTGGTTTGTTTCTAACGATCTGATTAAACGTGGAACCACGCGATTCCACTTTGGAAGGTGTCCTCACAAGTGTACTGAGATCCGTTTCAGAGGACAGATGGCAGCCGTCTCTTCCAGATGCTGTAGGAAGACACGAGGTCGCAAAGGACTGAGGTCTTCGCGACAATCCTGACACACAGCTTGCACAATCAATTCTGGAGCCAGCCTGGGGTGCTTCTGAACTTTGTCCTCTCCACTACACGCAATAGCTGGACCAAAGGCTTCAGAGATTGCATGGCAATTTTTGTTGAACTCAAAATGAAAAGAGACTTAGGTGCTACCGTTTTCTTTCAGAATCATCTGAAAACAGGAGTTTTCAGATAAAAATTATTGGATGGAAAAAACCATTACTGGGTTCTATGTCTTACTGGTGCACTTTTGTTTTCGAAAGATGCTTTCTTACCTTTTTCTTAGTTAATTCATGCTACCTTATATTCTGATTGTCATATTACTTCTTGAGCCCAAGACTATGAGTTCTCCACAGAGGTGGTGTGTGGCAAGGCAGAGTGACAGAGAAGCTCCGAGGCAGGGGCAAGGGGGGGTTTTCAACTGGAAGGGGAACAAGCAGTTATTCTAGCTCGGTGTGCACAGCTTCACCCAGCCCCCCAGCCCCTCACGAGGCGGAGACCGCCCCTGTGACGGTGCGCGCCTTTGTCCCACGTGCCACGAGCCTCTCCCATAACAAAAAGCCCAACCGAGGGCACTCCCCTCGGACAGTGAAGATGGATGGGGCTGTGCTTTCCTGCCGAGTTATTGGATTTACTTTTCCCTTTTGCTTTAGCCAAGGCCATTACCAAAGCCGATTAGCAAAGGCATCCAGACATTTTCTGTGATGGAGGAGGACTGTGAGGGGAGGGCTAAGATGGAACTCTCAAGCCTTCCGACCAGAAGCAGCAAGCAGATCCCAGAGAGAAAAATCAGTGCTATTGTGCCCTGACTGCTGGCAGCAGAGCTGCCTCTCCCCACCTGTCCCCACCTGTGGAACGTGCTGCGTCAGTGTCTTTGCAGGGGAGGCGGCCCACAGAACAGCCCTTAGTTCTCCTCAAGTCGCTTCTGTGGAGAGGAAAGCGCTTGTTGACTGCTGATAATACTGGCGGCACTTTTTGTCTGAGTTTGCTAATAACTGGAAGATTCTTGGCAGACATACAAAGCAAACTGTGTGGGAACAGATAAAGCGACACAATGCCATCTGCCAGCAAGCTGTTCCGCACAGCTAAGGTCTGGGGCTGAGGGCGCGGCCACTGACCGCAGTGAGCGGCCTTCTGAAGGTCAGCCAGCCCTTCCCCTGGCCCAGGGCAAAGCGGGAGCTGCCCCTGCCCCTGCCCCTGCCCCTGGCAGACCCAACCCCTGGCTGCTTTGGCCTCTGGTTCGGGCCCATTCAGGCAAGATACCATCTTATCTAGATTAAACACTGCCCGAACGAGCAATAACTGGGGCAAGAAAGGAACTGCCCGCTGCTTCGCAGTGAGATGGCTAGCCCAGGTTTGAGCCTGCAGTAAGTTCCAAAGGAGTTCAGCTCAGCCGTTGTTTACCCTACTTTCAGGCTTTTACAAAGCTGCCCATCTAAATGAAGCCTCTAAAGTTTCTACTTTGCACCTGCTCTCAGACTGCTGTAGGACACCTTAGAATGCTGTCACAGAGAGCGCTCACTTCCTGAAAAGTTCTCGTCACAAAGGCCCCCGCACTCATAGCTGCCTGGTTTCCCCTAGACCAGCCCCCCCTCACTTCACAGCCACTGCTGCTGTCTGCTACTCGCGGCCGGGCCGGGGTCCAGGAGGGACGCATGGCTGTCTATGTCGCTGTCTGGTGCAGCTCAGAAATGAAGTGCTCGCACAGGCGCCAGTGGCAAGCTCTTTCACTTTTCTTCTTCTTTAATTTTTAAAAACACTTCAATATTTTAATGTCCTGACCAGCAGCAGTACAAACACTAAAAGCAAGGGTTTTTTTTTTTTTGCCCAGAAAAACAAACAAAAAAACAAACAAAACCCCCAAACAGGAAAACAAACAAACAAAAATCCCCCCAAACCACATATTAAAAATGGCAGGCTTTTTATAACAATAATTAAAGTAATAAAAACATACAAAACTTTGTTTTTTAATATATATACACAGTACAAGGCTGAAGCACCTTTGACTTTTCTCTCAAAATTTACGTTTGTATGAAAACACCGCCCACTGCAGTAACAATTTGGTGGGTGTGAACATGTCTACACAGAGCGCTGTACATCGTCCCCCACGGAGTAATGAAAAGGTACCTTCAGTGTGTCGATTCGCTTTATCTTTAGGGAAGAGCTTTTCCAGGGAAAAGCCTTTGGGTGAGGCTTCAGGACTGCCGCTTTATGTGCTCCTAGGACCTGTTGCTTTGATGGGAATTTTGCAGAAAAGTAACTGAATAAGCCCTTTACTTAAAATGCACCCCACCTCCAGTCAGCGGAAGCAGGCCTCGGTCCCGGGCGGAGTGAGACCGACCCCGCCCCGCAGGAAAGCAGACCTGCTTCTTGCGGCACAGGAGTATGGCAACACAACAAACAGAATGCAATCAGTTTGATCCAACCTGACACACCAGGGGCTAGAAATGATCAAGTTTTAGTGTTGGTAATGGAGCCTTCATTTTCAGGTTAAAAAAATAACGACGTGGGGGAAGAAAGAATGTTTAAAACCGCCTTTAAAAAGAAAAAACTACGGGCGTCCTACATTGGTTGCTCGCTGAATTACAAAGGTGATTCGATTGCATTGAAGTCAAGGTGAGTTCGTTCTGTTTTCTGGAGCCTGGAACCCTTTGCTTCATGCATGGCACATTCTCATTTTTTTTTTAAGCTTCAAACCTCCCAGTGAAAAATATTAAATATTCAAGGTAATAAAATAGATAATATTTCTATACTATAGGTTCGGCCTAGCGCAAGGGAAACCGTCACCTCGGATATCCCTTAAAATAACCCCTAGGCCAATGCAGTGCAGGCAACGCAAGGCACTTCCGTAAGTGATCCAGTTCTGCCTGGAGGCGCTCCCTTTCTGACACAATCTTCTGTTTCTGGCTCCTCAACTCCTGGAGAGAGAGAAATTACGTTAAACAAACTCACTTCACACTGCAAGGAAATGTGTGTGACGCACAAATGGGCTGGAGGCCCTGTGGAAAGGCCAGTCTTCACTGCTTTGAAAAGCCCCTGCCCAGTTCAGTATCCTCACAGCAGCTTCTGGAAGAAGCACTTCAAACTGTCCCCAGAGTCTTGGATCCCTGCAATACCCACTCTCTCGCATAGTACCAGTGTCTCTGCTGTCTCAGCTTCAACCCTGAGGGTTTTTTTTTTTTCCTGAGGAAGATCAGCCCTGAGCTAACATCTGTGCCAGTCATCCTCTATTTTTTTACACGTGGGTCGCTACCATAGAGGGGCTGACGAGTAATGTAGGTCCACAGCTGGGATCCACACCTGTGAATCCGGGTCACGGAAGCAGAGCGTGTGGAACTTAACCACTAGGCCACGGGGCTGGCCCCAACCCTGAGATTTTAAAACTTAGCCCTGATATTATAAAACACTTGCTGCTGCAGGAGTGGCCAACATGTGCAGACCTGGTCTGAGGCAAGCCCCACATCCTCGCACGCTGGGAGCAAGGCTGCAGGCAGGTAGGAGACAGTCCATTGTGCCTCAGTAAAATCCTCTTCCATCCTCCTTAGCAAATCACAGGAGGGGGCAACTGATGCCGGCAACAAATTATTCCCCTGAAGGGATATATAAAGAGCTTCCACACCCTTCCAGGATCAATATTCCGCAAATTTTCCTTAGCTAAATCTTGGGTAATCAACTGACTCCTGAATTTCCCCAGAGACTACGAGTCTTGATGTCTTACAGAGCAGGAGTTCCCCACAAAATTTGTCAGTATGGGTGCTCTTGAACCCAAACTTGAAAGGTTAAACAGAAAAAGCACAGTGTGTTTTAAGAAAACCCCTGAGGAGCAGATCTTGAGTCCTCGTCCCCAACACTCACCGCCATGCTGTGGGAGAGCTGCTCTGCCGTGAGACTGAGGCTGTGGTGCTGGGCCTCCAGCCGTCTGCACTGCGTCTGCAACACCTGCCGCTCCAGATTTTGCTCTGAAAAGACAAGTGATGCTGATGTGTTTTCTGTACACAGGGGCGACGGCTTGGTGTCTCCCTTCTCTCTCGTCTTCATGCTCTCTGGGCCACAATGCTCCCAGCCCTTTGAGTTGCCCTGGTAAATCCATGAGCGTTCCTAAATTAAATCCAGCCCAGGGATCTAGCATCAAAGGGCAGCTTAAGGGACACAGGTAGGAAGGAAGTAAGGGTGAATTTATGGCCTTAAAAATGTACTTCTCAAAAAGAAAGATAAAAAAATAAAGGTTAGGCTCGGAAGCTTTTAAGCTGCTAGGCCAAGTGAACTGGGAAACTGAAAGAATAGTTTTCATTAGAAAATTAAAATCTCTGCCTTCCCGAAACACTGGGCCTGGTTTTAACAGCAGAGTGACGTCAGCTCTTCAAGGCTAAGTCCCTACTTTATACAGAGCGTTTAGAGAGTGAAAGCCAGGCAGAGAAGCTAGGACAGTCATGATAGCAAAATAAGGTACTACCACAAAATTAGAGGCTGACACCACTTAAGGACAGACGTTACAAATCTCAAAGGCACTAACAAATCAAATTCAGCAAGGAGGAAGCAACACCAGAAAACATCAAAGTGAAAAAAATAAGGTCGTCGCCTCCATGGGTAATAGGAGATACATGAGTGAATTTTTGACAATCAGCATCAACTCAGCAGCAAATGGGAACCCTTGTTCTTGAATGGAAGGCTTCTCAAGCTTCACAAACAAGAAGAGAGCCCCGTTAGAGCCTCTTTCCAACAGCCTAGAGGCCCTAGGCAATGCAGTACGACAAGAAAACATGTAAAAATTCAAAGAGAAGGAACTAAATTTATGTGGAGGTCTGATCATCTACGATTATCTAAGGAACAAAAACTGACCACCAGACGGAGCAGAGCAGAGCACCGGGAGTCAGACCCGGGCATGTGTGAGGACGCTGCATGGCAGGCTCACCCCAGGGGCGGAGGCATGCTGTAAACCACCAGGGTGACAGGGTGTTCAGGGGGAAAGATAAAGGAAGATTTCTACCTTATTCCACAAAAGGAATTCCCAAACAAGGCACCCGGAAAAGATAGAGACATTTCATTTCACTCAAATTAAAAAATAATGTTCTATATTGCTTCTGGATATGTAACATATGTCCTTAAAGAATAACAACATTTAAGGAGTGACGGACAGTAAATTCAAAATAAGGATCCCATTCAAGGGAGGAAAGGAAGCAAAACGTAAGCACTGATACTTTGGTAGTGGCTCCAGAGGCATTCTTTTTGTTAGTCTGTACTTCTCTGTTTTAAAATGCTTATTTCAAAGTATTTCAAATGATTATGAAATTCATAATCAAGTGTTTATATTTAATATTTACTATATCATAACACTTGATAAAAATTGAGTCAGGAAGTGGTGGCCTGGGTTTGCTAGCCAGTGGCTAGCACTCCCCAAGTTGTCAAGCTGCTTCCCAGTCCTGCCAACACAGCGAGGATGGTGGGTACAGAGGGGCCACGGCCGACCATGTCAGCAGGGCCCAAGGGCCAGGAGCTCGCATGCATAGTCAGCACTCTGCTCCAAAGAGGTCCCTGCCGAGCCGTCTACCTTGCCCGTCCCACTGCAGGGGGGGGACTGGGGGCCTTCGCTTCTCCCTGCATCAGTTCACAGCGCCACGGCCTCCGTCTAAGCTAGGCGCCTGTGCAGGCATTTCAAAGAAGTGGAGGCGCAGAGAAACGAGGTGCTAGCAGCACAGGAACAGTGCCAGAATTCCACCAGCGCCCAAGCCTGGTGACGCACTGGTGCCGCTCACCCCGAAGCAACAGACCAGCGTGGGAGAGGTGTGCCCGAGTCCCCTGGCGCTTGATTCACCAGGCTGCCGGCGAGTGTGCACTCACATCCTGGTGGCTGGTGAGGGCTGGCCTCCCGGCACAAAGTGCTAGTTCAGCAGGGTGACAGAGCCTGGAACGGGTGCTTCAGATGTGAGGTGGGCTCAGGCAGTGACCAGGCCTGGCTAGTTAATAAACTTTCCATTTTCCAAGACCCTTGTAGGTAGCCACAAGTGTCAGGGCTGAGCGAATATTGAGAAGCAGAAAGAGCAGGGCCCAGGTTTGGGCAGTCGCACTGAGCGCTGACAGGCGCGTGGCACTGAAATTTCTCCAGTGAGAATGGCCCCAGCTTCATCCACAAGGAGTCCCGTTATAAGCAAGCCTGGACACCTGCAGAAGCCTAAGGAACCGTTCCCGAAATAGGCAAAACGGCAGAGGGAAATTTACCTGCCGGCATGTTCATCTAGCAGTGTCCCAAGAAATGGAATTGCCAGTGCTGTCACCTAGAAACAGTCCCCACTGTTGGCAGCGAGGTCCTGCACTCATGGGTCTATTAAGCTTTCCTCCACTTTCTTTACCGGGCCACCCCCCTCCCCTTTGTACCTTCTATATGTTCTTGGTAAGCTTCTAAAATTGCCTCAATCCCTTGCCACTTGCGCCTGGGGGGCTCCTCCTCATCCTCGTCTCCGTCTTCATCGTCCTCCTCTTCTGAGTCCTGGTCCACCTCCTGCATGAGGGGGCCCTTCCTCACGGTGGGGGTTTCCTGCTGCCCGTTGTGCTGGGGCAGAGGGAGCCGACTCGAGGACTGCAGCTCAGGAATGTTGTAGTGGATGGATGTGTCAACTTTGTGGTTCTGCTCTGCAGACAGCACAGCGACGCTCCCTGGGGAGGAGAAAACATGCTGGTCACCGGGCCTGTGGGGGCGTGTGCTGGGAGAGGGAACAGGGCATGCTGGAGAAGGCCTGGGTTGCCCTGCCTTGGGCGACAGAGCCAGTGACTGCAGGTCTCGCAGCGACCAGAAGACGAAGCATGGAGACGCCTGTGACCTTCAGAGATCAAAGACGGCACCATACAGAATGGTTACGAAGAGCCGTAAAGACAGCAGCAGACCTGGATTCCAATTGATCATAAGGTGTGTGTGATCCCAGCGCAGTTAATCTCTGAGCTTCAGTGTCTCGCTCTGTAAAATTGTGGGTCTGAGCTTGGTCTATAGCTGGCCCTCATAAGGGTCAGTCCTGCTCCCCGTGCAATGGAGGGACCTCAGTCCCTGAGCACATGCAGTGTCCTGCCCCCACCAGGAGAGCTGGTAAACTGCTGCTGGGACCTGTTCAGATGAGGTCTGCTCTGCGTGCGGCACAGCCCTGCCGCTGCAGTTCTGACAGGTGCACGCTGCCTCCCCGTGTGGACAGCAGCGTCTGAGTGGGAGCTGCTCCATCACAGGACGGGTTCAGCTCAGACTGCCGTGGGCTGGACGACCCGGAGACCTGAGGGACTGGGCATTGGGACGTCAGGGGAGGCCAGAACCAAGCAAGGTAGGCCAGACGGGCCCCAGGGCTGCAGAAAAGCCTGGGAGGAGAGGCTTGGATGGAGCCTAGAGCTATTTCACCTAGTTATCCAGCCAAAACATTTCCTTCTTGAAAAACAGGATTAATTCAAGTAAATTCACGAGAAACATCCAGTAAAGCATCCTCCTGACTTCCAGCAAGTCCTTACTCCGTGGGTATTACCACATCTGTTGAGAGCCTTACCTCAACCTCTGAGAAAGATGCTGTCCAACAGCAGACCCGCGTGTCTCAATGCTTACCTATCTATTCAGCTTTTCTAGCTTGCAGTCATGAAAATTTAAAATGGTTTTGGCCTAATAAAGTCTTTCCTTCTGGCTGTTGGAGTATACGGACTATTTTATCCTCAGTAGTTATTTAGCCATTGAGCATTCTTTTCTAATTTTGATTTGGTGGGAATAAAACGTGGCCACCCTTGTTCTCCGACCTTCAGTGATCCCACCAAATGTTCAAAGGGAGTGAACCTGGGGCTCAAGCGTGGGGCTAAAGCAACCTCTGTCACAAAGTGCTCGCTGGGGCCGCTGGAATGAACACCCCCCAGGTCTGGGTATCAAAAAGTGGGAGATTTCCAGGTTGAGTCTGTTTGTGGGGTGCTGAGAAATCACTCAGCTGGAGGAGTGGATCTTTTTTTTTTTTTGAGGAAGATCAGCCCTGAGCTAACATCTGCTGCCAATCCTCTTCTTTTTGCTGAGGAAGACTGGCCCTGAGCTAACGTCCGTGCCCATCTTCCTCCACTTTGTATGTAGGACACCTACCACAGCATGGTGTGCCAAGTGGTGCCATGTCCACACCCAGGATCCAAACCGGCGAGCCCTGGGCCGTTGAATTGGAACATGCACACTTAACTGCCACGCCACTGGGCTGGCCCTTGGATCCTACTCTTGACTGAAAGGCACCTTGCCTGGCCTTACTAAAAGGAAGTGCTTCTACCAAACTCAGCGGCATCACCTGCTAATTTTCTTAAGTGTGGTCCGCAGACCAGCAGCATCAGCATCACCTGGGCACCTGCCAGAAATGGAGAATTTTCGGGCTCCATCCTGGACCTGCTGAGGCAGAATCTGCCTCTAACGAGCTCCCCAGGTGCCTTGTGCACGCCAGGTTCAAGAGGGGTGAGCCCACGGCTGCAGCTGCGTGACTGCAGGCGCTCTAGGAACATTAGCAGCTGCGACAGAAACCCAGGAGCAGAGGGGGATGGGCCGCCTCGTTACCTTTATGCTTCTGCAGTGCCTTCTGGGTGGACTGCAGCACGGACTCGTGGAACTGATGTGCAAACTCTTCTGCTATGAAGGGTTCCCACGGCTTGCTCTTCCCGTTGATGCTGTGGGACAACGGCACAGGAATGTCCTTGGGCGGAGGGCCCCGGATGTAATGAAGCATGCTCAGGCTCTTCTTGCCCCCAGGGGCCTCACTCAGCCTGGGCTTCTCGCTGCTGGCAGGAGCTGGCTCCTGGACTCGTGACAGCTCCTGGGGCCGGAGCTGTTCCAGTCTCCCAGGCTCCGTGGCCTTTGGGACATCAGACAAGGAAGCGGCAATACCCACAGGCTTCTCCACATCCAGAGAGGCTTGCTGCGTGGCTTGTTCTTTTAGAGAAAGAAAGCGAGGAAAATGTTAAGAGCTGCAAGTGAAGAGGCGGACCCTGACCTCTAGAGCTTACACTTAATAAAGACCTAGTACAAAGGCCCAAGACTCGGGGGCCGTTTAATTAAATGTCAGCGCGCAGTGTGGTCTGAAGACGGGGCTGTTTAGCAGCAAGTCCATCCTTGAAAGGTGCCCCAGGAAGGCATCTGGGAAGAAAAAGAATCAGAAGCAGCAAGTCGCTTCAAGTCATCCGAGAGAGAGGAAGTTACGTAGCCCAACCCAAAAAGAAAGACCACGTTAGGAGCTGAGAGCAGGGCTGGACCACAGAGATCTCCCGCTCCATTCCGCAGCACAGCGAGGTATAATCAAAGCCGTGAGAGAGAGAGAGAGAGAGAGAGAGGATGTGAAAGCAGGCGCTGGAGAGACCTGCAAGGCAGAACGACCAAGACAAAGATGCAGGAGAAGAGTGCCAGCGAAGGGCGGACGGGAGCAGCAGAGCCGAGGCAGCAGGTGCGGAAACCCGGGACACAGGGCCACCACTGGACTGACGGTGGCTACACCTAAGCTGACCACCAGACACAGCTCTGAGGAAGCCGGGCCCTCTCAGCTCTGAGCCCTGCCTTCCAACTCTCGCGCTCCGGCCCGAGGAGATCCTTCAGTCGTGCAGGAAGCTTGTACGAGATGGAGAGCAGCACTGTTTCCAGAAGGAAAGATTCAGGACGAAGACCTTGAGCGGTCGCCTCCGACCCTGGGCAGCCCTCGGGACAGTCCCGGGCGGTGGCGGATGGGGCTGTCCTTCCCGCCCTGGGCCTTACCGCTCAGGGAGACAGCAGGACTGTCCCTCGGAGAGTTTCTGAGCGAGTCTGCCACTGCTGCTGACAGGGCCTTCTGCTTCATGGCATGGAGCATTGCAACAAGTTTCTCTTTGTCTGTGAGAAAAGCAGCCTGAGATTAACAAGACAGTTGCATCATTTCTGAGAGGGAAGGGAGCAGGAGTCTGGCCCAGGCCGTGACTGGCAGGTACAAATCCTTTAAACCAAGAAAAACGCAAAGCGAGCACCACAGGGACGGGCTGTGTTTAAAGGAAGAAACTTTCATTTTAGAGTGAGCCCAGGTTCCTCTCGACTTTTACTAGGCAACATTTCAGATGTATTCCAAAAACAGCTGTGTGTGTGCGGCGAAATAATGGGTATCTATGATCTTCCCAGGTGGCTTCTGAGGATGTATTTGTACTTGAAAGACAAAAATGTTGGCCCCAGCACAAGGAAACAACCCTGAAGATCCACACACCGCCCAGGAAGCACAGGCTGCTTCTGGGCGCACTCTCTTCCCCGACCGCTCCCAGCACACAAACGCAATTCCTACGCGGGCTGCCGTTTACTGAAGAGGAACACAGACCTCTGGGACCTATGATGCTGCAAACTCCTGTTGCAGTGGCACTTCTTGCTGACTGAGACTTAAGTGGCCACATCACCAGTGGCTTCCTCTAGGAATTAAGTCAGGCAAAAAGATGCTTTTTACAAACAAAACTACGCACGTTCTCAGGGATTTGTACTGGTAATCAACACATCAGCGCCCCTTTAAGGGAAAGCAAGAATTCCAGCTTACTGGTTAAGAACAGAGTAAACTCTACACCCCAACAATGAAATAAGCAGACTCAAGCAATTGACCAACAGGCATTTCTGCTTTCCTTCTGCCTGCCCTCCAGAGGCGACCAGGTCTCAGCGAGGGGACTTGGATGTGTGCAAATGAGCACACCAGACAGTCCAAGTTCTCACCTGAACCAACACCCCGGCCCTAAGTGTGCAAAGGAAGAGGATCCCCCCAAGAAGAGATGAAGCCGCAGCCTTTCTTCTACACTATGGACTCCAGGCCAAGAGTCGGCCTCACGTGGCTCTGCTGGAGGCGCACACCACCCTCGACCTCCTGCCGTTGAGAACGTGAAGCCCAGTGGGCCGTGGCAGCGGCCCACCAAGAGGAAATGCCCACCACCGTGGAGCTGCAGCCCTGCCACAGGAGGGGTCACCAGACCTGCCTTCTCAGGTGCTAGGAGGTCTGACAAGTGACAAGAACAGCCATCAAGCTCACAGCAGGCTTTACATACAAACACCAGCGAGCCTTCAATTCCAGCAGGGACGCAACAAGAGAAGACAGGCTTTGAATGGGGCGATCTGAGTTTCAGAGGGAGAGAGGCGGGATGGCGAAGAGACACGGGCAGGTCTGTGAGAGCAGAGCAGCTGCTTCCTTGGGGAGCCAAGAGAGCCCCAGGACTGAGGCATTTTCAGATTCCACCTGCCGTGTGGGCCCAGGACACCCCAGGACTCCAGGGGTCCACCTGCTTCTTGGAAGCTCCCAGCCGTCCTAATGAGCCCCGTCCCCAGCAGGCCCGAGCCAGGCCATACCTTTCCTCTTCTCAGTGCTGATGTGGGTGAGGTTGAAGACGGTCAGGAACTTCTTCTTTTCTTCAAAGTTGGGGCTGTTGTTCATCTCGTCGGGACTGTAGCGGGTAGACAGCGCCAATCTCGGCGAAGGTGTCTGTCGCTTATTCTGAATCGTCGGGGGCGAGGGGCTTCTCTCTCTCAGCATCCGCCGTCGCTTCCTCCGCTTCTGGGTCAGCAATTCCTCCTTCTGCTGTTGGGTGGTCAAGCCAAAAAGTTGCAAAAACTCTAGCTTCTAGATTGGGAAAGAAAACAAATGAGTTTGAAACCACTGGCGGTGGCGTGCTTCCACTGTCTCAGGGGCCCCTCCTGGGGTCCTCAAAGCCCGTGTGCTGTGGCCAACTCTGTGTCGGCCAGTGAGGAGGACCCTGCCGGCATGCCTAGACACCTGCGGACAGCAGGGAAATGAAGCAGCGCAGGGGGATCCCAGTAAGTGTGGGATCAACTGGGACGGTGGGGAAGCCAAGAGGCAGACATCCATGTGGGCACCAGCAGTCCAGCCCATAGCCTGACACAGCAGCAATGAGAGCTCAATACCTCAGAGGATGTGTCCAGTTTGAGGGGCGGCTGCTCGGCCACGCAGCGGAGGTGGGCCCTGACCTCCTCCTCATCACTCTCATCGTAAGAGTCATCCAGATCATAGTAGTAGCCTGGTGGCAAAAACACGTTTATTCAGCTAAGCAAGGAGCCTTGATTGACCAGTGGATGTGGGATACCCTGTGATGTGTGTGCAGACCCACCTGTCAGACCGGGCCCTGTTGGCCTCTTTGAGCACCCCAAAACCTGGATTCCTTTCATCCCAGGTGGAAAAGCGCATCAACCCCCTAGTCCTAGGATCTTTCAGGGATGGCAGGCACCAGACTCCCCTTGGACCCACAGCCCCCGAGTGGCCAGGCTGTCCCTGGGCTGACGCTGCTCCCTCAGCAGGGTACCATTCATCACACAGGCCCAGGGCCGTGTCCATGGCAACGCAAGGCTGTTTGTGCACATCCACTCCCTCCTGCTGGGGCCATCTGGGCCCATTTCCCAGCAGAGGAGAGGCACACTCGGGTCCCTGTCCTCTCAAAGGCACAGAGCACGCATGCAAACGCACGTGCAGAGAGCAGCAGCAGAACCGCCGTACCCAAGGGCACCGGGGGACTCCCCCATTCTTCACAAGGTGAGCAGAGAAGAAAAATCCTCTTTGGGCCCTAAGCCTAGCCCAGACCAACACCCAGGAAGACCTGGCCCTGGCCCCAGATTCTGGCTAAAAGGCTCAATTCTATGTTGCACAGGCCCCAGGCTTCCAGCAGGAAAAAGGAATCTGGTCTGGAGCCCTCGCTGCCTCCTGGTCAGATGGGGGTGCAAGTGGGGGACAGCCACTTTCACCCTGGGCCTGCTCACCTATTCTTGGCTCTTTGCGGAACCCAAGGAGCTGCTGGCTGGGGCACCCCTCCCCTGGCAAGAGCAGGAGCCAGAGGTGGCCCGATCTCCCACCCTTGCCCCCACCCCGCCTGCCTGCAATTGATGGTGGCAGTCCCATATGAGGAGCCCCGCTGCACCCAGGCCCACTCTCTCGACAGCTTCCTCCCATTACACTGCACTATTAATATTTAAAACCATCTTATTAGCCTCTGTTCATCATTTATTAATTGTGCACGTCTGTAGAACTGTCTTTACAGACAGGCTTTGATTCGGCTTTTTGGGACAATATGCATTGTGGCAGGACAGGCAAGCAGCCCTGGGTGTCTCCCCCCAGTGGAGGTGTCAGGGAGCCACACAGATGCCAGGGACCTGCTCCCTGGCGCTGCTGGAGCCCCAGAGCTGTAAGCAGATGCAGGGGAGGGAGGGGCTGAGCAGGTGCCCTGCTGTTCCCCGGGGCTGGGAGGTCGGGACACCCAGGGAGAGCAGACCTTTCTCCTGGGCCTCTCGCCGCCTGCGCTCCTCCAGATCCAGCTTGCTGACCAGCCTCCGGCGCTGCTGCAGAAACTCATCGTAGATGTAGGCAGGGTCAGGGCCCCGTGGCGCTGGGGGCCGGTAGGGCGACCCCGGCTTCAGGGGCCCAGTGAGCTCCCCGAAGGTGGCTGGCTGGCTGAGGGAAGCCCGCTGCTGGCCCAGGATGGTCTGGGTGGACTTCTCGAGTTCAGCCAGGAAGGGCCCAGGCCCGTGAGGGAAGGTCTGGTGCTCCAGGTTCCCTGCCTCCCGTGGGGGCGGCTGGTACTTGTCCAGGGGGGTGGGCTCGCGCTTCCGGGGCCCCTCCTCTGCCTTTTCCGGGCAGTAGACCCGCTCCACCTTCACCAGCGGGACGGCCGCCTGGCGGCTGGGCTCGAACGGGGCAGGATGGCTGTGCAGAGGGTGGCTCTCAGGGGCCCGCCGTGTCTCCAGCGTGCTGTCCATCAGGGACACTGGGTTCCAGAGGGCTGTGGGCACCGAGTGGTGCTGTGGCTTGGGCGAGATGAGGGGCGGGGGCCCGCCAAAGTGCTGCAGGGGGTCTCGGCTGCCCGGTTCATGGCGGGTTGGTCCTGGCCTGGGGGGTAAACAGACCAAGCCATCAGTCACGGGAGAGCAGGGATGCCAGCCACCCCCGGGACTTCCAGGCTGCCTGCCAGAGCCCCGGTGCAGAGGCAGCCTCTGAGACGGCCCAGATGGGACCCGAGAGAGCCAGAGCTGGAGGGGCGTGAGGCCTCCTGAGCCCCTGGACAGGGGCTGGAGGGAAGGACACGCTTCCACGTGGCTCTACTTCCTCTTCAAACAGCTCAAGGCAGCTACGTGTAACCGACTTATGAGAGGACATGGTGGGTGGACACTGCTGCTGAGAGCAGAGAAGGTCTCAGGCCCAGGCCAGACCTGCCATCTGTCGCGTTTCTCACTGGGACCTTGCAACAGCTCACTCTGCTCCACCACTTCCTGAATTCCCACGAACTCCGTAAGGTCAGACCCTCATCTCTCTTCCTCAGGGAGACCCGTTCCGTAGAGAATAGAACAGGGCTCCTGTGCCCAGCTCCAGACATGCCCAGCAGTGGGCAGGTCATGGAGGGCAAGCTGGATACCTTCCACTGGGCCATTACTCCCCTCTCCTCACTGTCCTTGCAGACAGCAGCAAGACAGACAGGCTTCTGGGCCCGCTCAGCCCAGGGGGGTGGGGAGACCCATCTCTAGGGAGACCCTCACAGCCGGGGAGGGCCTGTGCCGCTGCCGACCCCCAGTGGTCCCCGTCAAAACTGCAGCAAGGCCACGTGGTCCCAAACCAGCAGCTACACCCCAGGGTCTTCCAGAACCGGGGTCGGGGCCTGACCAGGGGGCCAGGCCACCCGCTGCAGCACGGCACCCCTCACATGCAGGCAGGGAGGGAACTGGAAGGGACCGCCCACCAGACAAGCAGCTCTGACAGCAGTTGGACTGAATGGCTCTTTCCTCAGTGCGTTTAAAACAAGATTCAACTCAGAAGGGGCTATTTGGCTGTTGTTTTTCTAAAGCTTATCTGTTTTTTTTAAGGGAAGCTCCGTACTGCCCAGGTGACCCAGGTAAAAGTCTGAGGGGATGGAAGGAGCAGGGCCAGAGGCCACGGCAGGCATTTGACCAGGCTCTCTGAGCTCTCCCTGCCTGGCCAAAGGGGAGGGACATTCAACCACAGCCGCCACGGCTCCTCCTGGTTATTCGCAAGCCCAGGCTGGGAGACCGCCCCAGTGCCACTGCACCTCACTCAACGGAGGACAAGAGAACCATAGCAAGAAGGTGCGTGTCCTTACGCAGACAGCAAAGGAATAAAAGCCAGCAGCAGAATCATTTCACGCACTGGAGCCCAGCACTGAACGGTTTCCTAGCTCCTGGCACAAGGGCCCATCAGAACGTCAAGTTCGCACTGCTGCAGGGCCGAGCATGCTGCCAGCTCAGCTGGAGCAGAGGCCAGGCGAGGGTCAGGCGCCCTGTTTCCCCTCCACGCCCCAGGCCTGCACAGGGCCGCTAGGTCCTGAGACAGAGGCCAGCCCCGCTGGAGGCAGCAGCACACAGGCCTGTGCTGGCCTGGGATCCCGGGGCCCGAGCAGAGGAAGATGCCCTCGGGAGTCAGAGCACCCACGTTTCATTCGGAGATGCCAGACATGGGCAGCTGCTCTCCCAGGGCCCTGGGAGCGAGGGGAGTTAGCGGGGCAGAGGGTGCTCACAGGCAGACGAGGCTGAGCCTTTGTGACGCCTCCGGGTGGGCCCAGAAAAGCAAAGGGGACCTCACTGGCCATGTCGGGCAGCACCGCCGTCGGCAGAGTGGGCTGGAGGCTGCAGGGAGAGCTGGCCGGGGGCCTGCGACAGCTCACTCCCAGTCACGCCCAATTCGCCAGCAAACCCCCTTCCTGCCCTACTCAGGGGACGCCAAGGCAGGGCTGGTGGACAGGCTGGCCGAGCCCAGGACACGGCAAGAACGCCCGGCAGCCAGCCAGAAGCTGGAGGAAGGAGAGAGGGAGCGAGCGGACACTAAAAACACCCCAGATGCCAAGAGCTGGAAAGACCCTCAGAAATCTTCCCATCCACCCTCCTGTGTGCACAGCTGAGGAAACTGAAGCCCAGGAAGGAAAGCCGTGTCCAGTGTCACTGAGGCCTGGCCAGCTCCCCCCACCAGCGCTCCTGGAGGGCCTCAGCCCGGCCCTTCAGCAGCAGCCCTGGAGGGACGGGGGCTGGGGGACACTACACCAGGTGACAGCCAGACCAACAAGGGAGTGGGGAGGTCCACGGGGCGGCAGTAAGAAGCGGCCCAGCTCACAGGCAAGTGTCAGCAGCCGGGGGTTCCAGAGACAGGCACAGAGGCCTCCGGGGCAATCCTCTTATAAGGGAGCTGGGAACTGGGTACACTTTTTACTACAAAAGCTATAAAGTTAGTTTTTCATTTAAATAAAAATTAAAGGCAGTCCCTTTCTCATTAAAAAAAAGTTTGGGCTTGAAAGCAGAGGGAGACGGAAAGAGCTCTAACTATCAAAGCTTCTCCCTCATGCTCTGAGGGTGCCAGGGGACACACGCAGCGGGGTGGTGGGGGAAGCGCCCCTGGCTCTGGACACAGGCTTGGTTGGCCTCGTTAAATAGGGATGGGGCACCTCTGAGCGACCCTGGTTCCCCCTCAGAGTCTCTGCTTCCTTGTGGGCAAAACGGGATTAGAAGATGAAGATGAAATGGAGCGAGACCACCGATCCAGGGCAATCCGCAGGTGCTCGATACGACTCTGAGCAAACCCGAGCGTGAAGACACCCACACCCCCTGCCCCTGTGGGATTCCCTCCCCGCCTCTGCCCCTGCCGGGCCCCACCTGGCACTCTCGGGCCTGTGCTCTGCCTCGGGGGGCGCCGGGGGCCGGCCCATGTCCAGGTGCTGCTCCAGCACCTGCTGCCGGAACTCCGACACCTGCGACTGCCGGTCCTCCTTCTCCTGCCGCAGGCGCCGCTGCCGCGCCAGCCACTTCTCCTCCTCGTTGGTGCGCTGGATCAGCAGGGCCGTGGCGGCGCTGCTCCCCGGCAGAGAGAAGAGGCTGTGGTTGGAGAGCAGGCTGGGCACGGCGTGCTGGGGGGCGGGCGCCGGGTGCAAGGGGTGCGGCACGGGCTTGGGCGCCTGCAGGCCCGCGTCCTTCAGCTTCTCTGTGGGGAGAAAGGCCGTCACGGCGGGAGCTTGCATGCCAGGCCCAGCTGGCGCCCGGCCCCTTTGCTCCTGCCCCGAACGGCCCTTCAAAAGGGCCCTTTCCACAGACAACCGACAGGGGCCTGAGGGGCGCGTGCAGGAAGCGCTCGGCCCAGGCAGACACCAGTGGGCGCTGGAGCAGGCCGCACAGTTCTCAGGAATCGTGCTGGCCGTTGAACCAGCTAGTACTGAGAATCAGACTGTAAGTGCTTACAATAGAACAAAATACGTTAAAAACAAAGGTAAAAAAGTCTTCTAAACCAGCACTTCCTAATGCTTTTGCTCCATTTTACCTCATGCATATTCTTGAACTCATCTATGCCTACTATATCTGAACCGTGGCCCTGTGCCTCTCTCTTCCCACTCCCTGTTCAGTGACATCAAGTCTGTGGCTTGACACCGGCCACAGTGTCACTCTTTGTGTCACAGAAGCTGGCAGACAGTGCAAAGTCAGGCCCTTCCCTGGAGAGCTGGTTGTCAGACTGACCAGCAGGCCACCACATCCAGCCCACACTCGGGTGGCACAGGGCTCTCCCTCCAGCACCCCCACCCCAGGGACCCAGGCTGGGCACCTGCTCGGGTGGGGGTCAACTGCTCCGAGGGCTTGACCCGCTCCTCCGTGGCGTGGCTCCGCAGCCCATGCAGCTCCGCCACAGGAAGGAAGGCTGGCTCCAGCGCCTTGGCCGCCAGCAGCTCCTTCTCACGGGCCCGCTGCTCCCGCTGGCGCTCCAGCTCCCGCTCCCGCTCCTTCTCGCGCTCGCGTTCTAGCTCCTTCTCCCTCTCGCGCTCCTTCTCCCGCTCCCGCTCTCGCTCCTTCTCCCGCTCCCGGTCAGCTTCCCGTTCTCGCTCCCGCTCCCGCCTCAGCTCCTCGTCCATCTGCAGCCTGCGAGGGGAGCGGGAAGAGAGGGTGAACCCCACTGCAGAGGGTACAGGCGGGACCAGGGACAGTCTGTTCCAGAGAATTCCCAGGAGTGAGGAAGTGCCACCCAAGCCCAAGGCTCTGTGAAGGACCCCGCGTTCTAATCTGAAGAATGGAGGGATAAGCAAGGTTCTGCCTTTGTTAACACGGTGGAAACTCAAGTCCACTGGATGGCAAGTTGCGTACAAACTCCCTAAGCATCGCCGAGTGCTCACATTAGGAGGCTGACGACTCTGAGCGCCACAAGGCCACGCACTGTCTAGGGGCTTGGAGCATCAACTGTCACCACCCCACTTTGCAGATGAGCAAACTGAGGACAGGAGTGGCTGAGGGGCCCCCAGCTACACGCAACTGGCTGAGCAGGCTTCAGCCTGGGCTTCTCCCCGCTCTGCGGCCCGGAGCAGGAGGAGCAGTGAGGACTCTGGGCCGGCATGTTGCTCACCTCTCGGCGCTGAGGCTGGACATCCGCTCTGAGTGCAGCGCTGCCAGCGACGAGTGGGAGAGCTCAGGGGGGTATCGGACCCCGGAGAGGTGGAGATGCATAGCCGACGGGTGCAGCGGGGGCAGGGAGCCAGGGGCGGGGATGGGATAGAAGGGGGACCGCAGGGCCGACAGGCAGTAGGAGTCGTCCATCCTGTGCAAGAAGACGAGGCCCAGTGAGCACCAAGGATAAACAGAAAAAAGGCAGGCCCCAGCCCTACGAGCAGGGGCCCCGGCCGGGGCCATCTATTGATCTGAGCACGCTGGACAGGGCAGAGGGACCATGGAGCCTCTACCAAGGCCAAGTAGATGGAGCCACAGCCACAGCCAGCCCCAAAGCCCCGTACCAACAGAGGCACCAGGTGCCAACAACTCAGGGCTGAGGCCCTGCCTGCTACCCCTCAGCTCAGCCAGGCCAGGCCAGCGTGGCCCAGTGGAGAGGCCCTTCCGGGTCTGTGGGAGGAACAGTTCACATCATAACTACAGACTCGTCAGGTTGGGGTTCAGGAAGCTTCTACACAAAGCAGTGACATGGCACGCATTTCCACCAGGTAGCTGGTTACACAGCAAAGGAGTCTCTCTTCTACCTAAACCCACGTGCTGTCTACTAATGTTGTGTGCACTGGCAGAGCCATGATGAGAGGGAGGAGCGGGGGAAAAGACAGCTCCAACAATGAGGAGAACTTTCTCCCAGGAGCAGACTCCTAACAGCTAATGCAGAAGGCTGTGGTGGGGGCCTCTCTGGGCCCCAGTGGGGTTCCACTGTGCCATAAGCAGACCACTGGCTGGACACGAGAGCAGGTCGGGTGATGGCCCTGGGTGGGGACTGTGGTGGGGGTAGTCTTAGGACGCCTCACCTGAAGGCCGGGTGGGGGAAGGGGTGCGGGGCCAGGTAGCCAGGGTGGTAGTAGGCGGCGGCGGTGGCTGGGTCGAGGCCGAGGGGAGGTAGGGAGGACATGCGGAGGTCCTCGGTGGTGTGGTAGGGCCGGAAGCTCCTCAGGTAGTCCTCGGTCACTGTGCTGGGGGGCACCACATGGTGCACAGGCCGCTGGAGGCTACAGGCAGGACGGACAGGAAAGGACAAGACAGAGGTGAGCGGAATGCCTGCTCCAGGCTGGGAAATGGGCCGCCTCTCCATGCCCCTCCCAGAAGGAGGGGTCTCCAGGCACAGGTGCTGGCTCTCACCGACAAGATGCCAGATCTGCAAGGAGGCCCGGGCACAGGGGTGGGCAACTACTGCTCCTTGAGCTCACCTGGCCCCTTGCTGTCCTCACCAGCAGGTTAGGCCTGTTACCCGCAGCCTGGGGGACCCCTGATCCTAGGAACCCAGGTTTCAGGCAGTGGGAGAGAGGCGGCCATCACCTCAGTATGGAAACAGACAGCAGGCGCAGACGGGGCCACAGGCCTGGGGCTGAGCCACCATCTCGCAGCTCCCAGCCTCAGCTGGTGCAGACCCAGGCTGCCAGACAAGGTGACCAAAGCCTCAGAGCCAGCCTCAGGGACCCAGACCTGAGCATGCGTGTGCGCCCATCCCTCCAAACCCTCATTCACAAACTTACTTGAGTGGTGGGAAGCGGGAATCCTGCACGACTGGGCTGGGGGAGATGCCGAAAGGGTAGGGCGTGCTGAGCAGGTGGGAGGGGATGGCCGGGCCCCCCGCCTTCTCCTGGGGCAGTGGCGGCTCCACGATGAGGCGTTCCCGACCGCCGCTGCTGCCCCGAGAGCCAGTGTCCTGTTGGAGAGCAGGGAGCAGTGGGTCAGGGCGGAAGGGCTGGGGAGGGCTGCCCGCAGGACAGGCTGGATCTCCATCCAAACGCACAGGAAGGCTCCAGCTCAGTGCACGTTCCTGAGACGTCCTTTCCTGACGGTTTTCTACCCAAACCCGCTGTATACATGTTACGGGAGGCAGAACGGTGAGAAGGGAGAACACGGGTTCCAACGACAGGCAGGTCTGGGCTGAAACCCACCCGGGGAGCTGTTCTGTCCTCAGTGCAACAGGAAAAAACAAAACTTCCCTCCAGGAAAACTGGGGTCACCTGGATGAGCACCCGTGAGGGCTCCCCGCCTCACACAACCCCCACGCCCCCCCTGCTGGCATGGGTTCCCCATAGGCCACACCAGCTGCAAACCTGGGGGGAGTTGGGTGACACTGAGCCTGGCACCCCAGGCAACTCCACACCGCAGCAGGGCACGACAGAACCATCCAGAGACCCCGCCTGCTGAGCACCAGCACACACAGGCATCCCCCAAGGGCTGAGGTGTCAGCTGTGCCGACGGCTGCCAGCCTGCATCACAGACACCCTGCCCTGCTGGTGCCCACAGAGGGATGTGGACGAAAAGCTGGCACTGCCCCTGGGCTGAACATGCCAGTCTGCCCCCTGCCAACCCCTGGGGTGGCCCTGGCACTGGCCAGAGCAGGCAGCTGCGGGGCCTCAACTGGCCCAACTTGTCTGGAGGCACCTTTGCACACACTGGTGAGGGGCTGTGTGCTGCAGCCCCACCCGCTTTGGACGCCTGGACAGAGTGACCTGGGGCCTGGCCAGGGAGGCGGACCCCGGGGAACCAGAAAACGGGCTCACTCAGGGCAGGAATGGGGAGGAGGAGGACCCTGGGCAAGACCAAGGGCAGGGCATGCCAGCCCCGTACACACAGACGACGTGCTGCACGCCTGTCCACAGGAGTGTCCAGACCCGAGGACACAGACCATCAAAGGGTTCTGACCATTCTTGTCATTTGAGTGGCTGAAAGGCAGCCAGGCAGCAGCACTCAGAGAGTGTTAACCGTGGTCAGCAGGGTCTTGCTCTCGATTCTGGAGCAGTTGCCGGCCTAGGGCTCTATCCTGCGACAGCCCTTCTTGGCTGAACAGCCCTTCTTGGCTGAAGGTGAGGACGACAGCAGCCTGGGCCTGCCTTGAGCCCTGGGGGCACTTTGAGGCAGTGGCCACAGGCTCCCCTGAGCCCTAAGAGCTTGCCGGCACATCCCTGCCCACGTGCTGGCATGGCCCTCTGCTCATGGCGGGGTCCTCATGGGTTCAAGATGTCAGACTCGCCCTTCCCAGAAGGGGTGTTCATGTGGCGGCGTCAACTGTGGGACACACATGCACACCAACACTCTTGGTCACCCCCTGGCCAGATTTGCACAACGCCCCCTCCCCCCGTGTCAGGTCTGGCCACTCGTGATCAGATGGTGAACCAGGGCTCAGAGGAAGCAGGTGGCGCTTGCAGGGGCACAAGCCCACATCCACCGAGTTCCCGCCATGCCACAAAACACCCAACGCCTGATAACAAGGGGGACCGCAGGCTCGGTCTCCTGAGTTGGCAGCTAAGGATAAGAAGCCTTTCCAGGAATGAGCACTGGACACGGGCCAGGGACCGAGAAGGGTCCCATCCCAGACCTGAGGGGCAGGCACCGAGGCTGAGGCCGCCCCCGAGGAGAAGCCTCGCTCCCTGCTCCGCCCCTCTGTCCTGACGTCCGGCCTACTCCGTCAGAGCGGGGAGACCGGGAGGCAGAGGCCCCAGCGTATCCAGCTCCACGTGTGGATGGCAAGGGACGGACAGCCACAGCCACCCCCCCGCCTGGTAGCCCCTCTGTCTTCACAGCAGCAGACGGTGACACCAGAGCAGGCCGCTGACGGGGCTGAGCCAGCAGAGAAGGGCCCATCCGTCAGGCGTATTTACCAACACGCGGTGCCAGGCAGCCAGCGCGCCCTCCACGGTCCTCCAGAAGACACATCAGCGATAATTAATTGAAGGAGACAGGCCGCTGATTGGAATTTTTAATGAGCAGCAACATCTGCTCCCTTCCCATGTGCTGGCGCGGCCCTGCGCTCCCAGTGGGGTCCTCGCGGGTTGACGAACTCCACACCTCCCCCTCCCCAGAAGGGCTGTGCACACGGCGGGGTCGAGGGCAGGACACACGCGCACCCGCACTCTAGGTCAGAGCAGGGAGCCCAACTCCTGTCCTCCAGATGCCTGTGCGGACAGCAGGAAGAACTCCCGCCTTAAGGGACGGCTCCTGTCTGGTCCTAGAGACCCTAGACGAGTCCCGTAACTGCCCCAGGCCTCAGTTTCCCCATCCATTGAATGCGCCCATCACAGCAGCAGGTCACAGAGCAGCGGGAGGGCTGCACAGACGTAAGTGGGAAGCAGGCTGAAGCATCAGCATGGGGGTCTTGCACACGGCACGTGCACCCCCAAGTCGCCATCATCCCCCCCGCACTCCTCCCCACTTCCCCTCCCATCTACACTATGGAGCAAGGGGCTATTCCAGGTCAGGGCTCGCTGGGCTCTCCCTCACACCCCTCACCCAGCCGGGCGCAGGGCCAGGCTAGCAAAGTGCCAAACGCCTGTGAAGAGGAGGCGTGAGACCTGGAACCCACCCACTCCAGGGTCTGCCCCTCGCTGGGGCCAGTGTGGGGCGGAGGCCCTGTGCCCAAGGTCTGGGATGCACTGAAAGGGGCCAGCATGGCCCTCAGATGCTCTCTGGACGGGGACAAGGTAGGCGAAGCCTTAGGACCCCAGGTGTCACGGCAGCCTCCCAGGTGACCTCTGAGATCAGCACTGATGGGAGCCTGGGCTTTGCCCCAGGCTAGTAGCGAGGCCCCCTCCCCTGGGGACGGAGCAGGGGGGAAGATGGCAGCCAAGGGTCTCGACCATCAACCCAGGACAGCAGAGCCCTTGGAGGAACCTCGACCAGAGGACAACATCCAGGAGAAGCTCTGGACAAGCCAGGCCATCCCCTGCTCCCACGTGCTGCTGGCACCGTTTGCTGAATCTAACAGCAGAGTGAGGGGCCCGAGCACACCATCCCGGCTCGGAGACGCCCCCAGAAGCCCCCTTCGCCCCTCGGCAGGACAAAGCCCTGCTTGAAGGCGGCTGGGCCAGATGGCACCTTCCCAGCCTCGCCAAGGACAAACAAGGAGCGGGGGGCGGTGGAACCTGGCGGGGGGAGGGCCGGCGGGCAGGGGGTTCAGTGGGCCAGACCCCGCGCCTCCCATCTTGCAGAAGGCCTGCCAAGCTGCAACAGGCACCGGGAAGGAGGTCAGCCCAGCCAGAGCGCACAGGGGCTGTCCAGGGCAGGAGGGCCGAGCGGCCCCGGCCCAGAAGGCTCACTGGCCACTTCACTGTACCCAAGCAGTGGCAGCCAGGCCGGCCTCAAGGAGCTTCTGTGGGCAGCTTTTATTTCTGAGCAGCGGCTGCAGGCGCAGCTGTAGCAACGAAAGGAAAAAGGACACAGGGGAGGCAAATCCTTCATTCTCTGGTGATTAGGGAGAGGTTTCCGTCAGGCAGGCAGGACATGCCCTGTTAGCTTTAAAATAGACCATTTTTCATTTCGTCTGTCTTTTCACAGCTCCCACTACCTGGGAAATACGGGTGACCCCGGTGAAGGGGCCCAGAGGCCCCCCTACTCCCCGCTATGAGTCATGGGCTGCGACTTCAGGACGTGACTCCCCTCCGCCCTCCCCAGAAGGATTAAACTCTCCGCTGAGCCTTTGTGAGGGAGCCGCTGAGCCATACATCATCTGCTAATCCAGTCCCTTCCGGCTGCCCGCCCCGGTGGCAGGAGCTACATGAACCGCACTGGGAGACGGCCGGAGCACACCTCCCCCGGCCCCTTCTCCGGGGTTACTAAATGTTCTGGAGGCGGCCCCTTCTCCGGGGTTACTAAATGTTCTGGAGGCAGTTAAGACCCTCCATGTAGGGCGGCGAATCTCCAGAATGTTTACAAGGCGCCCACGGTCCTGCTGGCAGGGGAGGGCAGGGGGTTCCTCTCAGGTGGGAGCAAAGGGGACAATTCTGGCCACAAGCCAGGGTCGAGCCAGGAACACAACAGGACCAGAAGCCGCCTGGGCCCGAGCGAGTCAGAAGAGGCAGGTGGCTAGGGCCCCTCAGTAGGCACGAGAGTCTGATGAAGATCCCTCGTCCTCCCTCAACCCAGGACCAGGGGCAATCAGGCTGCTCCAAACCCCTCTGGCTGGAAGCTGCCCGCCAGGCCCTCCCATCTTGAAACTGCATGCAAGGCAGGGGCGGCAACAAAGCCAAGATGGGCACAGGGGGCCTCAGCCAGGTGGTGACCCGGGGGGTCCCGGGCCACGGCTGTTTCCAGGGACTTAGGGATCCCCGCTGGGTTCCTTGAGGATTCTCTCTCTAGGTCAGGGCCTAAGGGATTCCCCCACATCCAGGGGCAGAGGAGAGACAGACCCTGAGTGATGCCCACCGACCCCACCCCAAAGGGAAACACAGATTAGCGCCATGGAGCCTGGGAGCGCAGGAGGCCAGACCGTTGAGCTTTGCGTAAGTACACTCTGTGATGTTCACAACGACAAAATTGCCTAACGAAGCAATTCTCAGAATGTGTCCCCATCGTTAAGTGACGCACAACTGTATTTTTCTAAGTGGCGACATCCCTCTAGGAACTAGGCAAGAAAATCCAGGGGAGAAGTACAGTGACAGCATTCTTAATCAGGGAAGGACCCCTCCAGGCTTGGAGGGCAGGGGCGAGGGGAGCGAGGCAGGCGGGAGCAGCCCCCAGCAGCGGCCACATCCAGGGACTCCCCCAAGTGTGGGCAAGGGCGCCCTCAGCGGGCTTCAAATGTAAGATAGAGGCGTGAAAATGTGGGCTGGCATTTTCCTCTCTCAATTTCTTGTTTGAGCAATAGCATAATAATAACAGCTAACGTTCACCAAGCGTCTGCGGCAGGCAAACACAGTTTTAAGCAAAATCCATATCTTGAAAACCCAAGCCCCAGCACCTCAGAATGTGACTATTTGCAGATGTGGTCTAAGAGGTGATTAAGGTGAATGAGATCATCAGGGTGACCCTGACCCACTAGGACTGGGGTCCTTCGAGGAAGAGGCCATCAGGACACAGACACGCACGGGGGGATGACCACATGGGGACAACATGGCTGTCTACATACCAAGGAGAGAGGCCTCAGGAAAAACCAGCCCCGCTGACCCTGTGACCTCACCCATGCAGCCTCCAGAAGCGGGAGGGGATAAACCTCTGGTGTGTGAGCCCTGGCTGGCCTGTGGCGCTCGGCTGTGCAACCCAGATGACAAGCACCCTCCAGTTTGCTTAATCTGCACAGACCCTCCAGGGAGGCGCTGCTGTCACCCTGATTTTGGAGGCAAGGTGACAGAGGCTCAGGAGAGTACGAGTTGGGGGGTGATGACAGCTCTGAACCCCAAAATCTAGTCCTCCCCTGCGGGAGGCCACCATCCTACACTGTGACCTGTGGCCACAGGCAGCTCCACCCACACGCCCGGGGCGCTCACCTGCCGGCTCTCGCTCCTCCAGACGCCGTTGACAGTCTTGGTCGGGGCGATGGTCACCACGGGGGGTGTGCTGGGGACGCTGTGGCCCCCAGGGGGGACGATGATGGGGCCCATGGGCACACGCTTCGGCGTGCTGGCAGGGGAGCTGTGGTTGGTGGCTGGGGAGGACACGGGGGACGAGTCGCTGCTCAGTGAAGACCCTGTGGGAGGAGGACACAGCAGCCTGAGTTGGAGTCGCGGCCACACCACAGCCACGCCGCCCCCCACATGTCCACGATCCACGGATTCAGAGACGGGCCGGTATTTGGCTCACGCTCCCCGAGCCCCGTGTCCAGTGCAGGCCAAACAGGAGACCCCCAGATTTTATCACATCACAGCAGAGCTGCAACTGGTGCCAGGCAGCGGGTGGGCCAGGGGCACACGCTCTCCCACAGCCACTGCCTCCAGCCGCCCAGCCCCACGGTCATGGCTCTGCTGGCCAGGGGGAGGCAGAGATGGAACTGAACACTCCTTAGCGACTCGGGGTGCCAGCCCCAAGGAGTGGCCTGGGGACATCCCACCTCACTCTTGGACTTGAGGGACAAAGGGTGACCCCTCCGTGCAGGTACCATTGGGTACCTTCTGTCTCCAAGAGCCCCACTCGGGGCCCCTGCAGCCCTAGGGAGGGGAGGGCAGCAGGAGTCAGCACAGGCCCCCTTTCAGCAGGAGCAGCCCAGCGGCTTCCAGCATCCTCCCCAGATTTTGCTCAGAACTCGTCTCATCGCAGAGATCAAGGGACCCTCATCTGGTCTCCACATCCTCTCACACGGCCACACTCACACTACCAAACAAAACCCTGGCTTACAGGGCAGGTGGTACGTGGCCCACGGCTCAGGGGACCCTGAGACAATGTTACAGCTGCTGAGCCATCGCCGAGATGAACCATGTGGCATGCTCCGTTCCCTGCCCCAGAGGGTCCAGCAGCCAAGCACAGCCTCAGCAGTGTGACCAGCAGGCAGAGCGGCTGGACGCCGAGGCCCCACGGACACCAGGACAGAGCTTTGCCCTGAGCAAGGTGCTTCCGTCCAGGCCTCTTCAAGGTGGCTCCTAGGCTTGTGTACAGCTTGCACAACTGTACAGGGCAGCCTCATGGGGAGACACCTGGTCCAGCCAGATCTGCCCTCACCCAACTCACAGGCCGCGACCCAGAGCAGCCCGATGCTGCATTCTGCTCAGCGACCCTGAGAACAACGACCAGGCCAGGCGCCCCCTCACTCCCAGCTCACACCCGTCAGTGCTCACCTAGGTGGGCAGCGAGGAGTCACCCGATGGCCACTGCCCCTGAGGTGTGACCTCTGATTCCCCAGACAGACCTGCCAACTGTGGCCCACACCTCAGGAATTCTGCAACCCCCAGCTGTCCAGGCCAAGCCCCTGACAGCTCTAAGCCCACTAACAGGGGAGGGCCAATGGGACACCACGGGCCACCTTCACTCTGCACTGGGGATAGCCTTTGTGGTTTTGAAACCAGCGGGGTCTGGCCAAGTCGGTGAGCCCCACCTGGGAAGCCAGTTTTAGGACTGCTGTGGGAGGCTGGTCTTGCGCTGATGCAGCCAGCCTGGGCCCCGTGGTTCCAGAACGGCCCCCAGGTGCTGGTGGCTGCTGTGCACTCTGACGAGCCACGGAAACCCTGAGAGTAAGTCGGGAGGGTAGGCAGCACGGCACGCAAACCCTCGCCCAGGCTCATGCAACTTCAGGAAATTGGCTGCATCTTCCCAACACCCTACCTGGTGGCCCCACTCCTGGGGAGGTACCCAGCAAAGCAGGGCTGATGTCCCCCAAGACACGACGGCAGCGTGTCCTGGCAGCTCCCCCGACTGGAACCACGCTGCGCCCACTGGCAGACGAGAGGACAAGCCAGGATGCCCTCAGGATGGAGTGCCCACGGCAGGTGGAAAGGAGAGCCCTCGGCCACTCCGGGGAGTCACACGCCCACCAGCGTGTGGAGGAGGACACAGCAGCCTCACTGTGTCCTGATCTGTGGTTCAGCCCTGGACACTCCTGTCTGTGTGCTCACCTGTGGGCATGCAGATTTTGATAAAATGCTCAATTTAAGTTTCTGAAAAAAATACTAGACAAGGGATCTTTCCCTTTAAAAAATGGAATTTCCATAGGACCTCTCCTGTCTTCTTTCCTGGTTCCGACAGCTTCCTCGAGATATAATTCCCACACCACAGAACTCACCGTAACAAGTGTGCGGTCCAAGGGTTTTCAGTATATTCACAGCTGTGCCATCATCGCCAGTCATTCCACACCATTTCCCCCACAAAAGACACCTGTACCCGTTAGCGGTCACCCCGACCCCCAGCCCCTGGCAACCACCAACATGCTTTCTGTCTCCATGGATTTGCCTATTCTGGACGTTTCTTGTAAACAGAATCACACAATACATGGCCTCCAGTGTCTGGCTGTCTCTCTCAGTGTGAGGTCTCATGTCAAGACTTCGCTCCTCTTTATGGCTGAATAATACTCCGTTGTGGGGATAGACCCCATTCTGTCTATCCGCTCCTTCATCGATGGACGTCTGGGCGCGTCCCCCTCTCGGCTACTGGGAACGGTGCTGCCATGTCCACTGCTCTTAAAAGCTCAATGTCACACTGAGGTTCGGGCATGTGGCCACCTGGCTCCCTGGGACAACCTACTGTGTACCTGGCCTGAGCCCTGGGTGGCCCCGTCTAAACTCTGCCTGTCGGTAGAGGGCGGGCGGAAAAAGGAAGAAATAAAACTAACAAACCAAGAGCCCCCACTGGTCAAGGCAGAGGCGGCAGCAGCTCAAAGGAAAAGCTGGGGTCAAAGGCCGGTGGGCTCTGGTCCTCCTGCAGGCTGGAAGCTGGGAGCAGACACTTCCAAGCCCCGTCCTGCACCCCTCGTGGCCTCACAAACAGGAGAACCTGCCAGCCCAGGGCGAGGGGACTCGGGCCGCCAGCTCCCAGCCCCCAGACCACCCTTGTGGCCGAGCCCCACCGCGCCACAAAGCTTGTGTTTCTCTGGATTAGCCTCATTTCTAGTCGCCGGGGCTGAGAGAGCAGGACGGGTGCTGGACAGACAAGAGGGCTCGGCGGCCAGGTGCACCTCAGTGGAGGGAGACCCCCCACAATTAGCAGCCTGCTCCCTCGGGGGCGGGCGTCCCTCACCAGGCAGAGCACTGTGATCGATCCTGGACCGCGCAGCCGCCAATTAGCACGCAGCCAGCCCAGCCTCACGTGGCTGTAACGAACCAGCGGTATGCATCGGGTGTCAGCGAAACACGTGCGGATTGGAGATGACAGGAGGCAGAGCGCTCGGCATCACCTCTGTCGTCTGACCTCGCGGATTAGCGCCAGAGGCCGCCTGGCACATGTAATTAACAGCTGAGACCCCAAAGTCGCTGCCAGGGGAGCGGGAGGGAGGTCTGAAAATAAAACTGCAATAGCACAGTGGCCCCGTCAACTCTCCTAGACGCGCACTTCACCAGCCACACAAGCAACCATTAAGCACCAACAGGATGCCCTTGACAAGGACCTCTGCCAGCCTGCAGGACCACCCCCGGCACACTGTAGTGTGGAGGGCGAGGCCGAGTCCTGGTCACACCACACAGCCCTCACCCACCCTGCGCCCGATGCTGCAGCGGGTCAGGCACCCTCCCTGGGGGCGCAACAGAGAGCGGATGAAGACCGTGATCATCTGATGCGCCTCCCTATGGAAGGGCCCTCGGGACGTCATCTGGGGACACCTGCTCCTAGGGCCAGGGCTGCCCAGCGCTCAAGGGCTGGAGGGGGCAGCAGGGCGGGGACAGCTCAACTGCCAGCGGGAGGGAGCCAGGACACATCTGCAAGTGAGCATCTGAGAGGCAGGGGTCCTATCCCAGCTGGGCTTTGCGCCACTTTCAATCAGTACAGGCAGTGACCTGAGACCCATGGCCCTGACCACAGTGAGGCAGGAGCCCAGAGACCCTGCATGTGCCTCTCACTGGCTCCTCTGCTCTCCCCCTCTCTGAGCCTGTTCTGTCCAAGTCAGTCTCGAATCGTCTCTGGGCAGACCTGACACGGTGAGAATTTGGGCCGGCCACAGGGCATGACTCCAGCTGGTGTTGGACCCTGGGGTGGGCGAGCCCTAGGCGGGTGTCACTGCTGGGCCCACAGCCCGGCAGGCAACACTCCAGCTGAGACACAAGCCCACAAGCCCCGCTGTCTCCAGCCTGCTCCTCCAAGCTCCATGTCGTCATCCGTCGTCATTTCCAACCAGGATGTGGGGACCCAGGCCTGGTGGACCCACACCAGGTGGATGTGGAAAGGAGTCTGGCCCTCACCCAGTCCAGCTCCTAGGCCTATGAGGCCCAGAGAGGCCATGGGACCTTCAGGAAGCCTCCCGGCCAGCATGCAATCAAGTGGGACAGAACCTGGACCATATCAGTTTCAGTCCAGCCTCCTTTCCCTGAAACGTACCCAACAGAAGGTGAACAGCAGACCCTGAGCCAAAGCGCAACCAGCCCGTGCCGGGTGGGAATCGGAGCACGTGGGTCACAAGCTGGGGAAACCCTCTGACGCCCTGCAGGCTGGGCACGACGGGGACAGCGGGCACTTGCACACGCAGGGCTGCCCTAGGCCTGGCTGCAGTGGACAGCACTAACGACCTGCAGGTTTGGGGAGAAACTGCTGAAAAGGAACCAGGGGGCCGCCACACGCCTGCTTGCTGGTCAGAGGTCTCCCGACCTGCCTGCGGTGGGCTGCCCACACTCGGCACCAGCCGGAGCCCATGCACCAGCCATCCTCTCTGTGGAGCTGTCGTCACACCTCACGGCCATGGCTGCACTCCTGCGCCCGATTTATCACCTGGGAGGGTCACTAATCCCAAACCAGCAAAGGCAGGTGTGGGTCTTTATCACAAAACGCATTTCCAGGGGCTGACTATTGGCTGATGAGCAGTACGGGGTCTGGGGAGGCTGGTGGGCTCCCGTGGCCAGTGGGCAAGGCTGCCCTGTTAGGGGGCATGAGGAACCGAGAGGGGGTGCACTGAGGGAAGTGGGGTGAGGTGGAAGAGAAGGGAGTCAGAGGTGGCTTCAGGGAGGTGACAGAAAAAGTCACGGACACCACTACGGCCAGGGGGAGCCTCCTGCTCCCAACATCCCGGGGCGGGCATCACCAACTAGTGGATTGCTCTGGTTGTCCTCCCCCCACCCCCCGCCCTCCCAGCCTCTCTCTCTTCACCCCACTCTGTGCCGAGGGGACCCTCAGCTCCCAGCCCGCCCGCTGCCCCTGCCCTGGGCCACCCTCGCCGCCCGCCCCCAGAACCCCCAGCCCAGCAGACAAGAAGGGAGAAGCGCTGAGGACCGCCCGCCGCGAGCTCACACCTGCGCTGGGAAACAGATGGGGCTGCAGACACCCACGGGGACTGCCGCCTAGCCAGCCTCGCCAGCCCCGCCAGCCGCACGGCTGACACGCGCGCACGCAGCGAGCATCCGGTGGGAGCTCCTCTGCCTCGTTTGTTTTGCTGTTTTCTTTGAAAGATGCAGACTTCAGGGGCCAGCGGAACAGGGAGCCCACGCTCGCTTGGGCCGGCTGCGTGACGGTGATGCAGAGTGCTACCTCCACCCTCAACAGAGGACGCCCCCCAGCCACTGCACTTCCAGACGGCTCCAGGGGCCGGACAGCCACCAAACCCGCCTGCAAGGCCAGCAACAAGACAAGACAGGCAGCCAACAAACACACCAAAGGAAGCCGGGCGGGAGACCCCGTGGCCGGGGATCTGGACCTGGATGGGAGGTAGAAATTCCAGCCCAGCAGCCACCAAGCCAGCCCCTCTGCATTGGGGCCAAATAAAGCTGGGCAAGCTCAGTCGTTTCTCTCGCAGGTGACAGAAATGGTGGGCTCTCAGCTCGGTGAGGCCATTTGGCTGCCCCACAGGGCACAGAGTGGCGATGTCACCACCTGACACGCTCCACTAGGAGGAAGGGACGTGGGATGTGAACAGGCTCACGTGGCTTCAGAGCCCACTCTGCTCCAGCTGCCCAGCCCAGGACCCTGGCCACGGAGAAAGCCCCCAGATGGACACTGACCAAGGAGACCCCACCCAGAACAGCCACGCCCCCGGGCCACACAGGATCAGGGCGTGCGAGCTGCAGCGTGACCCCCCCCAGTGTGGGGAAAAGGTGGGCTGGGCACAGAGATGAGGGGGAGCCCGAGTTAGGACCGTGGCATGGGCCCCAGGTGTTCCACGTGCCTCCCAAGGGCGGCTGAGGGCACCGCGGCCCCCGCGTGGCAGCTGGGCACGGTGGCCCCTGGGGGGCGCCTGCTGCAGCTGGAGGCGAGCAGATTGCCACACAGCTTGTGAGAGCCGCCGCCTGGCAGCAGCCCCTGCTTTGTCACGCTCAGGGACGCTGGAGACTCGGCTCCCAGACCTGTCCTATGCAGGAGGCAGGGGGAAAGGGTAGGGGCCTCCGGAAGCCCCCACCTAGGGCGGCTCCTATGCCGGCTGAGCACCCATCAGCCAGGGCCAGGCAGGCCCAAAGTATGAATGGCACAGTGCTCCCTGAGCACCGGCTCATACCCTCAGTCAGTCATTCAATGAACATCTCCAAGCACACGGGACAATTTGGGGAATCCCCGCCACTCTCTGCAAGACAGACCCTAGAGGAGGCCGGGAGGCTCAGAGAGGGTCGTGGCCTGCCCCATTACAGCAGGGTCAGGGGACTCCCAGGCTGGGGATCATCCACAGGCCTAAAGTGGGGCTTCAGACACCTATGGGGCAACACAGTCTCTATCCAGAAGAGGTTCTGGTGGGGGAACGGGCAGGGCAGGGAGGGGAGGCCAAGCCAAGGCTGGAGTTGGCCTAGAAGCTTCTAAAGAAGAGGGAGGGCCAAGGGGAACCCTGGGAACACCCTTCTGGTGGCCAGAGTAACGGGGGAAGGGTTCCAGCAGCCCAGGCAGCAAAGGGGAGGGGCAGATGACAGATGCCAGGCGCTGCCCACGTGACCCCTCAGTTCAAGGTGGGCCCGTCACGGAGGAAGGGTCCCGTGGGCGCAGCCAGGACCAACTTGGGGTCAGACCTAAACCTGCACCTGAAGGGCCTTCCAGAACGTGCTGTGGGCTCAGTCACTCCCCGGCCCCCTTTCTCCCAAGGAGTCAAAGCAGAACCTCAGGGACAGAGAGCAGCCGCTCTGGGCCTCGAGGCACGGCACGCCGTCGGACAGACAGGAGCAGCTGCTGGGCAGCCCAATTGGGCATGGTTCTCTCCCAAAGTCAGGTCCAACACCTGGCGCACAGCTGCCAGTGTCCAGGAGGACCCGCCCCACCCCCACCCACAGAAGCACCCGCCCTGCCAGCCCCCTCCCCCCGTGAGGGCCCTCAAGCCCCTGGCTGCGTGGCTAGGGGGTGGGAGTGGGGACAGAAGAGACAATGGTGGAGGAAGGTTGGGGGTATTAGTGGTGAGGTGGGGGCGCAGTGGCTGGGGTAGGGGACGATGGCGCTGACATCCTTGTTCACGCTGTGCCTGATGCTAGTGTGTTCTCACTGAATCACCAAAACCTACGAGTAGACATGTTGTCCTCATCCTGAGGAATGAAGGGAGCTCAGAAAGGTAAAGCGACGTGCCCAGGGTCACACAGCAAAGATGTGAACCAGAATCTAACACCTAAGGGTCCAGCCTGCTGAGTACCTGTCCCGGAAGGGATTAAAGGGTCAAGCGGGTCTGGGCGCCTCTGTTGCACACATGGTCCCTTCAGGAGCAGCAGGGCACCTCGACCCGGGCCCCAAGCTGGGGGACAGGGACTGAGCAGGGTAGTTTGGCTGCAAAGAAAAGAATGCACCTTGGAGCCTCAGAGAAGATAAAATTCCCCATGAAGGCCCGATTTCTCCTCCCTTCCCTCGGGGTGGAGCGAACGCGGAGTGCGGATTACTTCCTCTGAACTGAATTTTAAACCACACCCTCGAGACACGAGGTGAGGAGAGACATGAGCCCTCGAAGCAGAGCGGAGCGCAGGGCCCACAGCTCAAAGATGGCACTGCCACAGCGGGACGGCGGGGGTGGGGGTGGGGAGGGGGGTCAGAGGTGGGCCAGAGACGCGCCCAGGACAGGAGAGGCACCCAGGCAGCGTGTGGCTGACCACGTCGGGGGGTCAGCAGGGCCGTGATACACCTGGGGGGCTGCAGCCTGGCTCTTCCACCACCATCGCCCCGCTCCGTGCAGGTCTAGAAGCGGCTCTGTCTCCACCCGGGGCCTCTGCCTGCAGAGACAGGGCTGTCGGGAGATGGCCATGGGGTCCTGGGTCACCTCAGCCCCCAGAAGCTAAGACGCTAGTGCCTCTGGGAGCCCATTGTCCTGGGGGCACCCCCCAGACACAGGAGGCCTTGCCCTCGAGAGAGGGGCGGCTCTAGCACAGGCCTGGCTCCCTTTCCATGGGGCGGTGGACGAGGATGCCAGGGAGGCAGAAGGCCGTGGTGTCCCGGGACATGCGTCCATGGAGTTTCCCAACTCTCACCTGCTGCTTACGAGGTGGGACGCCAGCCAAGCTGGAAGCTCGGTTCTGCCCCCCAGCGAAATGGACAGAGAACGGAGACCAGGGCTGTGCTGAGACCACAGTGGGAGACTGGCCGGTACACAGCCGGCGCTCAGTAAGCGGTCACTGCCCCGATGGAGGAGGGCAGAGCCTCGCTGAGTCCGCCTGCTCACACGCCCTGTGACAGGTGTGTGGTGCCATCCAGCCACAGGCTCGTTCAGACATGAAAAGGAATGGGATCCAGGCACACTGCGCCGTGGACAGGCCTGGAAACACGGGGCTGAGCACGGCAGGCAAGTCACACGTGCTGGGACCCCAGAGACAGGCGATGTCCAGAGCAGCAGACCCAGAGAGACGGCGAGCGTGGCCACCAGGGCAGCGGGAGCGGAGGGGAGTGGTTGCTGTGGGGGCAGGGTTCCTTTTAGGGGGGATGAAAATGCTCTGGAATTAGTGGTGACGGCCGCACAACTCCGATAAGCTAGAAATGCTGGACTGCACTACTTTCAAGGTGAGTTTTACAGCACGTGAACTAGATCTTAAACAAGCAAAAGTCTAGCCCCCTCCCCCACAGCCCAGCCCAGCAAAGGTCCCCTGAGGCTCTCAGGTGCCGGGTGGAAAGGCAGTGGGATCTCCCCTCGGGTCCCCACGGGCCCCAGGCTTCAGGAAGCTGATAGCCGACAACTCTTCTCTACATCCCAGGGAGGCAGAAGCCACAACCAGGAGGCACAGACGCCCACGTGCTCCCTGCACCACCATGGTGGGTGCTAAGTGCGAGGGTGGCTCTTCCAGAGCCGGGACCATCCATGCAGGCTTGTCGTCCTAACTCGGGGGTCTCCAAAGTCCACCTGGAAAGCCCTAAGCAGCAGCAGGAAGGAGCACAGAGCATATCCTCCCCAGCTGTGTGCCCTCAGGCTCACAACTTGATCTTTCTGAGCCTCAGCTTCTCCGTCTGTGTAACCGGCCAACTCTGGGCTGCCAGCCAAGACCACAGATCGGGGAGACAGCAAGGTCAGAGCTGGGGCGACTCTGAGAAACATGGGGACCAGGCACGGGGTGCGGCCAGCGGATGCTCTGGAGCATAACTGAGCATCTCATTTCTTCAACACGAGGCCCGACCGGGGCTGACCAGGTGGAGAATAGCAAACTGAGCTCAGGGCTTCTACAGCTTTAAACTCAGGCTTTGCTTGTGGGCGCCGGACACAAGGTGGCGAGGGCCAGTGGCAACACACGGCAGAACTCGAGTGTCAGGGCGTCCCAGTGTCCAACACCGCCCCACGGTCCACGGGCGCTGAGTCCCCCAAGACCTTGGCCTTCTCGTCACAAGGATGGTGTAACCTTGGGGTGGCTGGCGACGGCTGCCACGCTCCGATGACAGTAAGCACTGGGACCAGCCTGGCTTGCTGTGCTCCTCTCTCTCTCCCTCTTGACCCTGTGCTGTAAAGTCCCATGGCACCGTCCCCAGGGCGTCACACAGGACGCCAAGGTCACAGCAGGGGGGAGGGCCCTGGGGCCACCAGGCCTGACTCCTGCCGGCAGCACACTCTGTTCCTGGCCAGAGAGGCCTGGTGGCCTCTGGCACACTAGCTGCCTGCTGGCCATCCTTCCAGCCGGATGCCGGGGCCCGCCTGGGGCAGCGGGAGGAGACAGAGGACCACTGGGGCCCGAGGGAGCCCACGTCTGCAGACCCCTCCAATGCCCCCTGGCAAGGAGAGAAACGCTTTCCACTGCCACATCCTCGTAGAGCTGGTGTTATCACCCCAGGACTCAAGCCCAGCCACCCAGGAGTGGACACTGCTGCTGGAGAAAGCCCTGACACCGGGGCTGACCCAGCCCAGACGGAACCAGCGTCCTCCCACGTGCCAAGAGCTGTCTTTGAAAGCTGTGCCAGCCGCGGTTCTCTGCCTTCTGGAACGGCGGGAAGGACGACAGCCAAGCCTGGGAGCTGCCGGGCAAGTTCTGCCCCCGGGGGCTCCTGTTGCCTCCAGAGAGACCCCCAAGCCTCTACTCCAGCTTGGGCTCCCACCGTGGGCCCTCTGCTCAGGGCGCTCTGCAGCCGGCCCGAGACATCTGGTCCGGAGGCCTCGGTGGGCCCGGGCAGGGAGCTCACTGCCTCCTCTGGGCCATCTGATCCCCAGCTGCGAGGTGAGCCAGGGCCCCGAACGGCAGGGCCTCCCAACACCCAGGCTCCTGGGCCTGGCTCGCTCAGCCACTGCCGGGAGTCCCTGGTGGGCAAGGGGTAAGGAAGGGAGTGCACCTAGGGACAGGAGGGTCTGCCCAAGTAGACAGAGCAGCCCACAGCAGGCAGACCTGGCTGCGAGAGGGTGGACCCCAGTGACACAGGAACCAGGCTCCAGCGGTCTTCCCTCTTGGGCCAATACCCGCCCTGCCCGTCAACTCCAGCTCATTCTCCCCCAATTCCTCCCCTGCCCAACAACCAAGCAGCGGAAAGGGCCCAGGAAGAGGCGAGATTCAGAAACCAGAAGACCCCCAGCCCACCCCTGGAGTCTATAAACAGACGCAGCTCCTGCACGCACTTCTCTGGGGGCCCTAGGACCCAGGATGCCCAGCCCTGGACCTCGGGGGCGAGGGAGATGTTGGGCAGAGGCATGTGGGGTACCTGCCTCCTCTGCCTGGAAGGTTGGCCCCCTGCCTCTGAGCAGCAGGTCCAGAGAGGGCCAGAGAGGCCTACGCCAGAGTCCACGGGGACCCAGGTCCCCCAGCAGCTCCAGCCGCAAACTGCCCCCACCCGACTCTTCCAACCAGCAGCTCTGACCAGGACTAACATGGGCAGACGGACAGTCACCCGAGGAGTGCCCGAAGCCAGAGCCATAGTGAGCATCATGGTACGAACCGGAAGACTAAAGCTCAGAGAGGACCAGTGTCCACCCAAAGTCACACAACATGTCACTGCCCAGGCAACACCAAGAGCCAGAGCTCCGGACCTCTGCCCATGCCACCACGCCATCCCCACCTCGGGGAGTCAAGCAATGGTGGGTGAGTAGTCCCAGAGATCCCCACTCTAGGACCAAGAGAGTTTCCAGAGACCATGTTCCTCGTCACGTCTAGAGGGGGTATCGAGGCCTGGAGCTACTGGCCTACCCCGGGGACCATACCACCTGGGGAACAGGCTCCCCGGGAGCAGCCCAGGGGCTCCAGGGAGAGGTTCCAGGGTGCAGCACTCCCTCCAAAGCCACTGGGGGCTCCTGTGGCCCAGCACGTCCACCCTCCACCACCACAGCCACCAGGCATAGGTCCCCACCTCCGGCCGCCCCCACAGTGGCTCCTGGAGCCAAGGAAGGATAGAGGTGGCAGAGAGCAGGAAGGGAAGCCTAAGCAAGCAGGGGTGCTGGGGCTGGCAGGCTCGCGGGCAGCGGGGGTCCAGGAGGGTCCGCAGCCCAGACCCCACTGCCCCCACCAACGCCCCCAGCACGAACAGCAGGAGGAAGACAGCAGAGGGAGCGGGAGTGCGTGCGGGCCGCCTGCAGAGCCCTCTGGACGCGCGGTCCTGTGCGGGGGACGGCTGCTCCCCGACGGCCGCACCTGCCCTCTGGGGGCCGGGCAAGGTCTGGGCGGCCAGGCAGGGGCGTGTCCCCCCTCGGGCCGCAGCCTGGTGGGCGCGCCTCTTACCTCTGGGCTCCTCCGCCTGTTTGGCGAGCTTGCGCAGCGCGGCGGCAAAGCTGGAGGACGGCGCGGCCTGGGCCGACAGCGCGCTGCTGGTGGCGGGGCTGCCGCTGGGCACCAGGGCGCCATTGAGCGGCGAAGGGGTGAGGGGGTTGACGGTGGCGGTGGTCCTGGTCGCGGTGGAAAGCATCCCTAGTGAAGGGGACTTGGGCTCATGGCTCATGCCTGAAACAGGAAAAGAAGAACCAGCGTCACCCAGAGAGCAGGAGGCCCCAGCACCAGAGCGGGTCCGCAGGGCCGGCGCCAGCGGGCAGCATGCAGGGGAGCTCCTGGCAGGACAGGCCAAGCAGGACAGAGCCAGCACCGCAGAAAGAACGGGCCGTGCCCCCGCAGGTCCCATACAAGGGGCAGACCCGTGCCCCTCAGGCTGGCCCTTGGACCTGTAATAGAGAACCAGGCTGCCCAGGTCCCTGGGGGATTCCAGACTCCAAACAGCTCAGCCTGCAACCTCTCCCGGGCAGCCCAGGGCTGGGCGGGTGTGGGAGGATCTGAAAACAGCCCCGAACCGCTGCAGGGGGGAGGGAAACTGAGGCAGGGGCCCAAGGCCAGCATCCTCGGAACAAAGAGAAAACCGCCAGTGGAGAGGAAAAGGAAGGAACTAATGAAGACAGTGAAGACGCCAGGGCAGCTGCTCCTACTTCACCAGCAGGTTCCTGCCAGGCCTCCCGCACGGCACCCGCAAGGCCACCACCGCTGCTGCCCCCACTGCAGGGAAGAGGAAACTGAAGCTCACACAGGCAGCGCAGACCCAGGGTCTGACCCCAGCAGGCTGGCCTGGAGCCCTCACCTGATGCCACCATGCCCTCCCGAGCCCCAGAGCCACCTGGGGTCCCCAGCGGGTGTCCACCTGAGACTGGACCTCGCAGAAGGGGACAGGAGGGGGGAGGACACAGCCCCTGCTGCTGTGCGGCCCCTCCCTACACACCCACCCTGCCCTGGGAGGTAAAGACACACAGCTGCAGACCCACCCGCCCCCCCGGGAGCGGGGACCCCATTCGAGCCAGGCCAGGTTCAGGCTGCGGTAGCAGAGGAGCTGAGGAGCGCCGCCCGCCGAGAGTGACATCAGACGCCGCGGGGGGGCGGACACCGCCACCTTCCCACGCGCCCCCCGTCTTTCAAGTCCCAGCCGCCCCCCGTCTTTCAAGTCCCAGCCGCGTGTCAACGAGAAGACTGAACCTTCTCCCGCCCTGCGGCCTAATCAATACAGGCTGGCCTCCAGCTCGGACGGGCGGGTCACACCATAAATAAGTCTTCCATTAACATCCCCTGCCCTCCTGAGGCCACCTGCCCAGCCTGGGCCCCGCTCCCACAGCGACGGTGCATCCGAGGGGAGTAAATCAGGCCAATGGCCTCGCATTGGTAGGGATGACACACGAGGACCCGATGCTGCTCCAAACCCCAGACAGAGCCCTGCGAGGAGGGAAGAGCCATCTGGGGGCGCGGCTTGGGCTTGGGGGCGGCCACGGGAGGCCAGGAGCTGGTGCATAAAAGGCAACATTGAGGCGGGGGCAAGCTCCAGGGAACACCATTCTCTCTGACGAGGGCTTGTACCTGGGGAACAAAGGCCCCTGTGCCCCTGGCCAGCAGGCAGCCCCCCAGCTGCCAGCGGGTGCCCACAGCAGCAGCCGCCCCGAGGCTGACCCCCGCTCGTCCTCTTTCTGGAAGAGCAGAGGTGGGGGGTCAGCAGCCACATGCCCACAACCACTGAGACCAGCGGGGAAACCCAAGAACCCAGGGGGCACAACGGGTTCGTGCCCCAGCAGCCTGATGGCCAGAAAACACAGGTTCCTAACAAGAGTCCTTTCTCAGCCATCCTGGCACCTGCTAGCCATCGGCCAGTTGAGGACCATGGAGCACAATGGACACCACGCTCCAGAAGCCCAGCTCCAGCCCCAGGCTGCCATCAGGGTGTTCTCCTCCTCCTCCTGTGCATGGTGTTGACAGAGGACAGGCGGTATGGCCAAGGCCTGGAGTCAAGGATTAGCACTGACTTGGCTGCCAGACACCTGGGGCTCGAGTCTGGCTTTGTGGCCTCGGGCAAGTTACTTTGCCTCTCTGGGCCTCAGCCTCCTCATCTCTAAGATGGAGATAAATAAAATCTACGTCATGAGGTCAATTGTCTGAGGATTCAAGGAGCTAACTTATGTGAGGGGGCTTCACAGTGTGCCTGGCACATGCCAGGAGGGTCACTATTATTATTATAAAACCGATCAGCCGATGGGGACAAAAACCAGGCCAGACGGGGGAGGGCCTGGCCAAAGCCGCACAGTTTAGGTTCAGCGAACCCGGGACCCTGCCGTGGTGTCAGCCGTGGGCTCTGGAGCAGCTGAGCCAGGAAAGCTGCTCTGCTGATGTCAGGTCACTTAAAATAGCATTCCAAATGAGCAGCTTCATTAGGAGAGTCTAAAATTAGCATCCTCCACAGCGTGTGCACTAGGAAGGGGGAGCCCAGGGATGGGAGGCGAGGGGGCACCGGGACCACCAGCAGCCCAGGTGACAGCTCCCTCGCACCTTGGACGTAGAAGGACACAAAGCCAAACTCGGGGGACCCAGAGACCCTGTAAAGGGTCACCCTGGACCTGCTGCAGATCCACACAGCCTCTGGGAGCCCACCACCCACCGTGCCCCTCAGGCACAGGCTGGGGTCACTCCAGGGCCTGCTGGCTGCTCTTCCACCCAGGCCGCCCAGTGTCCTCTTGCTGGGGCTCCAGCAGGACCCCTGTGACTGTGGAGGCCCCAGGGGCGCATAGGGAGGAGAGTGGGCCTTGGGGCAGCCCCTGCACCCTCAGGAGGCCCTGAGGGACGGGGGCCTGTTCCCCCTGCTTTCATTAGAGAGGTATTTATTAACTTCTGCGCCCCTGGCCATTGACTGAATTCTTATCTACATTATCAGCTCATGTAAATTCATTATCCTAACAGCTGGGAATAAGCTCGCAGCATGAAGGCCAGTGATGGATGGGGGCCGGGGGCGGCAGGGTTGTACTCTCTCTGCGCTGCACGAGCTCTCTTGACACGGGTGACACAGCGGGAGCACAAGCCGGGTCGTGTGGCCGCCTGGCCTTCTGGTTTACAGCACATCCTGCTGTCCTGTTCTGGACACTCACCTCCTGCCACCCTCAGCTGCCCCCTGACTCCCTGGGAGAAAAGAGCCGCAGCCAGACCACCCAGAGGCAAGATCCAACTGCTCGATCCTGGGCACCCTCAAGCCCAGGGCCCAGGACCCTCTGGGCCTCAGCTTCCTGCCGACTGGACCAGGCCAGGGCCCACCCTGCAGAACCAAGAGCCCATCACCATCCCAGACACTGAGGGCAGGAGGAGAGGAGAAGCCACCGGGCTAACAGCACCCCCAAAATCCCCAGGCGCCCCACTGCACGGACGGCGGGGGTCTGGAGGAGCAAAGATGGCCCCGTCCCAGAATGGCCGGGGGAGGCCCTTGCCTCTCCAGCTCCTTCCACCAAAGTATGGTATCTTCAATCAATACATTTTTTTCTCTCCTCTGCCTAGGTTTCTGATATGGTCAGAAAAAAAAAAGGAAAAAAGGCAAGGAAGAAAAACGCAAGAGCAGAGGCGCGAGCAAGGATGGCGACTGGCGGATGTTCTCCGGAAACCCACCTTGTTCTTGGTTCTTCAGAACAGACCCCCACGGCGAAGGGCCTGTTGTCCAAACGCCCCCACAGTGGGGTTTAAAGGGGGGAGGCCCTACCACTCCATCAGCCTCCCCCGCCCACTCCCCGCTCCGTGTGAGGGTGGAGGCCTCATTAATCAGCACAGCGCGGCCTCCCCACGGCCTCCCGCGGATGCCATAATTACCGCTTCCTTTCATCCCCGCTCCTCCACGGCACCAGACCTCAGGCCTGCTGCCTCCATGCTCTGTAATTACAAGCTAATAGCTGAGATGAATTTTCTGCTGGCTCCCAGTTCAAGCACCAGTCCGCCCTTCCCCCTCCCCCCGCGCCCCCCCCCCCCCCCCCGCCGGGGGTAATTACACCCAGTGCGCCGGGCACGGCAGGGCTTCACTTTAAGGCCCTGCGCACGCAATCTGGACTCAGATCCTCTAATCACCCCTCTTGGTAATTTTTCATTACCGCAGAAAGAAATGTTTGTGAACAAATAAAGGGCGTCCCCCGGCTCCGGCGCCCCCCGAGCCCCCCGAGGGGCGATGTCTCTGCTGCCCTGACAAGGCCGGGTCAGCTGCTGCAGACACCCCGGCGGGCGGTGGTGGCGGCGTGGGGCGCCACGTGACCCCGGGAGCTGAGCTGCTTCATAATAAATTCATTATTATATTTGCCTTTGGCGTGTTCCGAGCTCACTCGCACGAAGCAATTCTTCCCGGGGGTGGGGACGGGGGGAGTGGGGAGGGGTGCACAGGGGTGGCCTGCTGAGGCCTTAATGTTCTTTTTCATCCAAGGAGGCCCCCTCGGGTTGCGCCTTTCTAAGGGTACTGGGGCCCTCTCTCTTGCCCTGAGTTCCCAAACTGGAGGTCCTCCCGGCGGCTGGGGCCCCAGCAGCCGGAGGCTGGGCCAAAGCCATTGCTAATTGCTGGAGCGGGGAAAGGCCCAGCAGATGGCCTGGATGCTGACCCGGAACCAGAGAGAAGGGCCAGAGAACGAGGGGAGGGGAGGGGACGGGAGGCCAGCAGGCGCCCCCACAGGAGACCCTGGCCCAGGAGTGAAATGAGTAACAAGGCTGCCATCCTCCCCCCGTGGGCCTGTCACTCAGCAGCATTTATTAACTTACTACAGGATGCTGAAGGAGCTCAGGAGCTGCAATGTGTCCACCGGAACCCCAATCAAGGAGAATGGGAGCCCGGCCCCAGCGGGGAGCCCACCCCAAGATGGGCACCACAGGGCGGGCCGACCACAAAGCTCCCTTCCTGGCAGACTCGCAGCCCCTGTGAGGGGGTGGGTTCGGCCCAGGCCACAGGACGCCCCTGTGGTGCATGGGGGTGGTAGGCAACATCTGGGGCTCTCCCAGCCTTGCCCACCCACTGCTGTGTGAGTAAGCGGGGTGGGGGGCCGTCAGGGGGCTGGATCTGGGTTCTAGGGAGACGGCGGCGAAGAGCGCTCACACAGGCCGCTCAGCGTGCGCGCTGCTCCAGGGAGAAGCCGAGGCTAGGCCGTGGGGCCGAGGCTGGCTCCCAGGGAGGGGGCCCAGGGGGAGCCAGGCGGTGAGGGGACAGGAGGGGGCACAGGGTCGGCGCCCACTGACAGAGGCCTCCAAGGACAGTCTGGGGGTTGAGGCTCAAGGCCCCAGATGAGCGGGAGTCCCCGAGGTTCCGGGTGGAGGCAGAGGACGGAAGTCAGGCGACAGATGGCAGCGACATTTGACGGCGATTATTCTAAGCGGCTGTTGCGTCTGGAGAAGCCTGGGACAGACAGATGAAGGGCTGCGTGCGAGCGGCGAGGGGGCGCTGGGCCGTCCCGGGAGGGGTTGGGGTGGGAAGACGCACAAAACCAGCGGCGCGGGAGTCGGAAGGCCAGAGAGCCGCCGGGAAGTGTCCGACGAAGCCAAGAAAAGGCTGAGACAGGGTCAAGGCTGCAGCCCAGCACCCAGGCCTCTGGGAGGCAGCCGCCAACAATATTGTCGGTAGTGATAATAACCAGAAGGAACGTTTCCCCCGTGCACTTTGGGGCCGGCACACAACAGCTGCTGCACCCAGAGCATCAGTCACCCTTCATAGGAACAGACCCCAGCAGACAGGTGGCCCAGAGCTGAGCCTAGAACTGACTGACCCCAGCTGGCCTGATTCCCACCCCTCCTCACCCTTGCACCTGCCACGCTGGGCCACGGGCCTCAGTGCTCCCCGCGGCTCCCTTCCCATTCTCTGCACAGGCTGCCTCCCAAACGTGGGTGGGCCCCTGTGAACCCGGGCCAGGGAGCCTCCTACCACACACTTGCCCCGCATGGCCTGCCTCCTTCCCCAACTCCAGACGGATAAACCAAGGCTGGGAAGCGTGCTGAGAGGCCGAGGAGCCGGGACGTGAAGCCAGCTGTCCTTGCTGCTGTACCCACAATGTCCCTTTAGATAGAGGACACTAGAGATGACCCCCTACTGGGGGTCGCCTCCCATGCTGCAGACCCCAGGCATGTAACTGCTGCGACACGGCCCACCTACATGCCCCATCCACTTTATGATGGGACAAGCGAGCATCAGAGATGGCCCAGAGCCGGGAAGAGAGACCAAGATCTGACCTTGAGACCCTACCCCCACCCCCTGATCCCCACATTCCCAAAGCTCGAGGCTGGAGGGCACCCATGCCAGAGCCACCAGAGGCTGCGGCAACAACCAGGGGAGCGACTCTTTTGTGTGCCTGTGGCACCGGAGCTAACCAGGCCACGCCGAGCCTCGCCCCGCTGACAAAGGGGCCCTTTCGGGGGACTCCGAGGCCAGGGTGCAGGAAGGGGCGGGGGTCAGAGGCCTCCAGGGCAGACAAGCGGTCCCCAAGGAGACAACCCAACCTGGCCAGGAGGCAGCACAGAAGGCCTCCAAGTTTCCATGGAGCCGTAGGGCAGGGGTCAAGGCCAGGTCTTTCGGAGGACTGGAGGATGGAGTTGGAAGCAGAGCCGCTGCCTGCTGGGGCCTGGCCACCCCCAGGACCCCGCTCTCCGCTCCCTCCCTGCAGTAAGGAGGTTGGGGCCAGGAATCCGGGTGCCCTCCCCCCAGGTGACGGAAGAGAAGGTGGGACAGAGGACACAGGAGCACCTGTCCCTCCAATGCCACGTGGAGGGACAAAAGCTGTCTGTGCAGGGCAGGCATTCTCCACTGGCCCCCAGCCCCTAAGGGCACTGAGTAGGTTCACAGGCTGCAGGACAGGGACGGGATGAACACGAGCCGCATCTGCACAGGTCCTCAGCCAGGTTCAATCAACGCAGAAAAGGGTGACAGCTGGCATCCCGCTCAGGCAGGCCAGGAGCTCCCCACGTGGCAGGACCAGCCGGGGGCTGAGCCAGGAGACTGAATTGTTGGTGAAAAACCAGCCAGAAGACCAGCTCCCAGCCTGGCTCCCACTCGACTTCTCGGTGGGGCCCTGCCAGGCCACTGCATGGTCTGAGCCTCAGTTTCCCTGTCCGTCCTCTGCGGACAGGGGATGGCCAGGCAGGAGGTGGCAGAGGCCTCCTTCTACCCACAGACCTGTTTTTACTTGGTCTGAAGTCAAGTTGTTTAAATGCAAATCAATGGACATTTTAAAACAGGAAATTGCAAGTCAGAATGAAGATTTCCAGTTTCTCTTGAAAAATCAGAAGCCACAAAACCATAATCCTGAGAGTGGCAGTTCTCTCTTAGCCTGTCCCAAAGTCTCCAGCTCACCAGAGTCCCCACCACTCCCTATCGCCTCAGGCTGGCCGGCTTGCTCAACGCCGGGGGTCTCTCCCACTGTGAAACTATGCGGGCTCATGCAATGACCAGCATCCATAGGAGCTTAATCAGCGTGTACAGCGGCCAGGACTCTCAGCTCGGATCTTCCCTCGATCTGGATGCAGCAGGAAGAGCTTCAGGGATGAGGGCCCACAGCAAGAGGGCCGGGATCCTGGCTGTGTCCACCGCAGGTGGGTCTTGCTTGAATCAAAGCCAAGTTCACTCAAGCCAGGACTTGCTCCAAATTATAAAACAGTTTTTTGCTTTTGCAAAAACGCCCGTTCTCACAATGGTTCAACGTATACATCAGAACGTCCTCCCAGACAAATACACCTACTGAATTCTGCAAACGGTTTTACCAAGTTCACAGAGCCCACCTGTAAACCGCTGGGGGTACGTGTGCGCAGACCTGTGGTACCCAAGAACCCAGACCACTGACTCTTACGGCACAGAATTCTTTACACATCAAACCCAGAGTTTCAACACCCTCCCTGAATGTTTACTGGGCTGAGGGAATATGGGTGTCAAAGGGAGGATGCAGAAAAGTCCAAGTCCGAATGGTGTTTCCTCACCCAGACTCCTCTACCATCTTCCAAGCCCCGTGTACCATGCCCAGACATCGTAAGTGCCCCGCCCTGGAAAAAACCAACTGCCCTGCGGACAAATGGACCCCAGAATGGGGCCAACAGGCAAAAGTTCGCAAAACAGTCACACAGTGAAGCTGTGAGCTCCCTCGTCCCAACTGTGCCACAGGACAGAGCAAGCCGGTCACCCCCTTCTGGCCACAACTGTCCTCCATCTACTGCCAAGCAGCCAAGCGCCTAAGCCTAAATAATCCTTCCCTTCTTCTCAAAAGCAACTAACACAAACGCCTGCAAGGCCCCGGGTGGACAACCGTGAGGTTCCGGGAACCCAGGCAGGACGCCGAGGCCCAGAACTGGCTCTCGGGGCGCTGGGCTCCCCTCTGGGACCGGGGGAGCGAGTTCTCCTGGATCATGCCGTGAGGAGCAGCCCGGTCTGCCCCAGAGACCTGCACCTGGCACATCGGCCTCCAGCACAAGCACCTGCTGAACCAAGGGTTTTCTTCCCCTCGTGGGGGGAGCGAGGCTCCTCGGAAGCCAAGGACAGAGGGGCACAGAGGGATGGACCCCCAACTAGCCAGAGTCACGTAAACACAGGTCCGCTTGCTGAGGTGGGCGGAGGGCAGGCCCTACATCCCCCGGAGGAGTCCAGCAGCATCTTTAAGGCTGTCGAGACTTCGCATCCAGCCGTGTCCCTTCCTGGGATCTGTTCAGCAGAACAGTGCGGGGTGTGAACACGCTCGTGGTGGGCTCCCTGCGTGGCCTGCACGCTGCTGGTAACCACGGCACGAAACCCCGACGTCCAGAGGACCGTGGCTGGAGAAACCCAGCACCAACACCCCACCAGATAGCATGGCCCCGAGGACCAATGCCACGCAGTCCTACTGGTTCCAACTAGGAAACCAGCTGTTCAGCTCAAATGCACTCCCGGGGCTGGAGCGACAGGCTCCAGGGTCTGGCATCCCTACTAAGGAAGCCCCCTGGGTCTTAGAACGTCTCACAGGACAGATGCTTAGACGGACAGAACAAGTCACAAAAAGTCTATGTGCTCAGAAAGGCGAGGCCTGGACGTCAGTCTGACTTAAGACATACAATCTCGGCCCGCACCTCCGCTCCCCCTGCGAGCCCAACCAGAAAGCCTTTCCAAGAGACCACCTAAACGGGCCCCCTGAGAGCAGAGTGGGGCACCCGGCACTCCCCAGGGGCTGATTCAGAGCCTTGGTTTTCTCATCTGTGAAATGGGGACAACTAGCCTCCCCCACCCAGTCACGAGGGGACGAGCACCCTCCGGGACGCACAAGTCCCTCCAAGGTTCCCGCCTAAGAATCTCAGCTTCAACCGCACTCAACTTCGTATCTTCCACGCCACCATCCAGTCCCGGAATCCTCATAGTCACGTGGAGAGAGAAAGACCACATAGCATCGCAAAAAACTGACAAAAACACACTCAAAGAGGAGGGAAACTCAGTAGGAGGGACCTGTCTCTCCTCTACTGGTCATCGGCTGCATGATGGCAGTGGGCGGGAGCCGGCGGAGGGAGATGAGCCCTGTGGGGCCCCCACCTCTCTTAGCTAATGATCAAATGGCGGTAACCCCTACCTTGCAAGTCAGAGCCTCCTCAAGGGAAGAGGAGACCGACCGAGACCACTGCTTGGAGTCACACGGGGACACTGGTCCCTCCCGCCCCTAGAGGGGCTGGGTGACCTGTTAGGTGGAGCCCCAGGCTCTAGGTCATCTCCGGGGGAGACTTGGGGTGAGCACAGAGGAGGCCCCTGCCCACCCCCCAGCTTGCTCGCCTGGTCCCCCTCCTCCTCTGCCCGACACAGACTCCTCTCCAGGACGGCTTCCCCACCCAGCGTCAATGCCGCCCTGACCAGGATCGCAGATCAATTGCTTTCATTGCTGCCTGTGGCCACAGACCCACCATCTGTGCAGGAAGGGCAGGGCGGGGGGCAGTGGCCACGTGAAACAGCACCCCGCTCCTCCCAGACCCAGGGCGCAATCCGCCACCGTCTGGGGGAACGAGTCAGCTGAAAAAGGGGTGCACGTGCACACTGTGCAGTTCCAAGACCCTGGGGGTGGACGAGGCTCCAGAACACCCTTGGCTGCTGCAGCCCCGGCAGAGGAGGGTCTGCAGGCGTGCTCCGGCACCGTGGGCCCTGGGGTCTTGGTGGGAAAAGTCGCCGTAGCCCCTTCCCACCCCAAACCCTGCAAGGGGTGGGGTGGGGAACAGAGCCTCCGCAGTTTCATAAACTAAATCCCCAGGAGTGAGTACTAGTCACCAAGACAGGATGATCTGGTGCGTCTTCTCTGACCGACCTCACACAGGAGCGCTCTGAGCACTTCCCAAGAAAGCATGGAGCCCCAACAGCCCGAGGACGCAGGGGCCGTTGCCCGTCGTTTCTATCTTACAGATGAGAAAACTGAGGCCGGGAGTCAAGTGCTTAAAGACACACAGGCTGAGCGAGAGGCGGATGTGAACACCCTAGCTAGGGACAGACGTGTGCAGATCAGCATGCTAAGACTAACAGCAGACACTCGCTAGGGGCTGACCCCGCGCCCAGGTGGGGTCCAGCCTTTCCCTGCATTTACCCCCTTGGGGGCAGGCAGGTGGCATGCAGTATGTCTTCTAAATCACCACCAGGAGAAGGCCTCTGCATCCCCATCACACAGAGGGGAAACGGCAGTGCGAACTGACTACGGTGGAAGGGTCCACATCACGTGCCCGTGTGGGGTGCCCCCACCTGGGTCTGGCAGCCCCAAAGCCACTACAACGTGCATCCCCTCATGCATGTCAACTCCTCCAGCGGGAGGAACCAGTTCCAGAATCGGATGGCTTGGCTGGAGCTCCAGCCAGACACAGGAGCCACCTGTCCACAGACGACCTTGCATTTGAAGGGCCTGTAGAAGGGCCGGTAGCTGGCAGCCCACCTGGGCCACGTAAGACAATTACCTTCAGGATTTTACAAAGCCCGGAGCCATCCAGGGACCTGGTGATGGGGTCGTGGGTGGCCAGGGCCTCCACGCCCACTGTGCTTTTCCAGCACCTCCTCCAGCCAGGTGAGGGGTGCCCGGTTCCAAGCGGGTGTTTGTCCTGGCTCGCTGGGTTGCCCGATCCAATCCTGGGGCAAACACGGCAGACTCCAGCTTCCCAGGTGGGACCCTCATCTTCCTTAACGAGCACCAGCCCACCTTCCCCTTCCACCCCCACAGAAGACCCTCCAGTTCAGCTCTCACCTGGGGAGGGTGGGGTTTTTTTTTTTTTTTTTTTTTTTTTTTTTTTACAAAATACAGATGTCTGGGCCCCACCCCTAGAGATGCGGGCTTAACTGGCCACAGGTCCAGCCGGGGCCCGGGGCTTTTACAGTTCCGCGGGTGATTCTGAAGTGAGCACCCTGGTCTGAACCTTCCTCACTTAAGTCCCCCCCCCCACAAAGCTCCCAAGTCCTACTGGGACCCCACAAAGCCTCACATTCAGGCAGGTCCCCCTTTTCTTATAGATGCTTGCAAACGTCCAGTTCCTTTCCCTTACCTACAGCCTCTTCCCTCCGGGCCTGGCCCCCATCCCACCCTCGGGGGAGGCTTTTCTCACTTCCCCTTACCAGGCAGTTGCTTCCCTCTGAACTTGGGAACATGCTCAGAGCACCAGGAAGGGAGGGGCGGAGGGGCAGAGGGGCTGGCCCCAGGGACCCCGGGGGGGGGGGGGGGGGTTTGCAGCCGACTGGAGAGCTGGAGGCGGAGGGGCAGGTGAGCCAGGCCAGGCCCAGGCACCACGTGTGCATGCCCGCGGGTCCGTCCTGCTGGAGCCGAGGCGTGAACAGAGAGGCTGGTGGGGGCAGACGCTGCAGAGGCGAGATTAAAAGGCCCCCGGTGCGTGTTTTGGCAGGCGTGCAGGGGCCGCTCGGCCGCGCTCCCGTGTTATCTGTCTGCACACCTCCCGGGTTCACAGGAGGCGCTCGATAAATTCGCATTGACAGGAACACTCGAAAACGTCACCTGCCGCCTGTGGCCTCGGCAGGGGAGAAAGGCTGGCGTGGGCAAGTGAAGCCAGCGGCTCGGTGGCCCACACCGAGCTCTGTGCGAGCGGAGAAACTGAAGCCAGCCGAGCAGCCAGGCTGAAATGTCACCAGAAACTCGGATCCCTGACGCTTAAAAAAAAAACCTGCTCTCTGGCACACCAGGGAAGGGGGCAGGCGGCCTCCCACAGCCTGGGGTCTGGAGACCGCCATGTCGCTGTAACAGCAGCAATTAACGTGCTGCCACCCCAGCCCAGCCCGGCCCGGCGTGGACTTGGAGTAACCCAGGCTGGGAATTTCTGGCCTCCGCGTGGAGCCAGGAAAAACCGGCCTTGCTGGCTGACTCCACAAGCCCCGGCGAGTTCCCCGGGCCGAGGAGAGACAGCAGCCAGCTCCTGCTTGCCGGCACCCACCGCTGGTGGGGCTCGAGCCCGGAGGCCCCTCCTGCTTCAGAGCAGGGGAGGGTGGACACCACCTGCCAGAAGGGCAATCAGGGCCTCAGTGGGCCAGGGAGGCCTGAGGCCAACAGGTGCAGGACCCAGGGCGGCCACAGCGTGGCGCTGGGTAGACCTTGCTCTGGTCTCTGGCCAGAGATGCCGAGGCCAGGGGCCCTGGCTTCTGCTCTGAAACCACAAGGCTCTGGGATCTGCAGCCCTCGCACTTCCCCCAGAGACAAGGAAGTTCCTGGCAGCCAGAGAACTGCCCAAGGGGACAGTTTTGCAAAGGCCGTCAGAGCTTCCAGAGGCGTTCGCTTCTTGCTGTGAGCTCTGGTGCCGGCCCCCAGGCCCCCTGGACCTCACAGTTTGCTCACACGTCAGGGGACCTCTCAGGCCCAGCCTGCACATCAGAATCACCCAGGGAAACTCAGAACGCGCCAGGCAGGAGCCAGGAACCCAGAGGCTCTGGCTTCACTGGGTTTGGGGCAGCCTGGCCACCAACAGTTTTACAAAACCAAGCTGGGGGATCTAGAAACCCTTTTCAACTGACAAGCCAGAATTCTGAAAGCTGTCCCCAACAGGTCAGGGCCTGCGCTGTAGAGGACAGCCAATGGCCTTGTTCCGAGCCTGGCCCCACAGATATGAGGGCCTGGAAAGCAGGCCGGGCCTCCCCACCTCCCTTCTCAGGGCAGGGCTGACCCCGGGTCATGCCCTGGCTGCTCACCAGCTCCAGAGTCACACCGCCCCCAAGGTTCACAGAAAGAAGAACTCCCAGGGTCAAACCCCGCTGGCTCCAGCTGCCCCCCTCCCCTCCTGGCTGGGGACTCCTGCTTCCAGACAAAGTGACAAAAGCCAACCCCCACTGGCCATGCGGGCCCCCACACCCCTTTCACCCAGAGGTCAGGACTGCGCAAATATGGGGCCGTGGTGAACTAGCAGGGCAGCTGCTCCTGCAGAGCCAGGCCTGCTAGGCGCTTCCCAGACCACCTGGGCGGGGCGGCGCCCCTGCACAGCAGGCAGCTGGGATGACACACGGGCTGCCAGTCAGAGCCTGTGTCCTGGGCCCCCCTCACCTGCGGCTAGGCCCGGCTGAGTCAGGCACAGCCCGTGCCTCAGGTTCCG